>NC_081418.1:45405732-45750732 GCF_949786415.1 Peromyscus eremicus
AGAAGGTTCCATTTGTAATATTACCCCTTGAGACTTAGTTCCCACTGCTCACTCTTACCTACTTAAGTGCATTTATCAGCACATACCTTGAGTTGATTGTAAATAACTAGCCTTCTCAATGGCCCTAAAAAATAATAACTAAAATGTTATGATTTCTATTAGATCCCAAGCATTGTGTTGTGCACTTAAATATTCCTGAGCAGGGGATGAGGACAGAGGAAACATGGTTCCCTGTAAGTTGCTGGTGGTGAAACTGAGAGATGGCCATTGAATTTGTTAACATTTTGCTTTCATGATTACTGATATTTTCCCAATGAAAAGTTTTCAAAATCACCTCACCTAGTCCTCACTTTACTTCAGAAGAAATCAGTACCATTACCACCAGATGCATCATCATACAGGGAAGACCAACATCCCACCTTCAGCAAGCAGCAGACTTTTGCTTCACACCTGGGTTTCCCACTTTGAAGCTGGAGCACAATTTTTACCCAACCATCACTTGGAAACTAGTTAGATGTGTGTCATTTGGGGAGTCAGTCACCCTAATATCTTTTCTCAGATCACAGGTAGAGCTTGTTAACACACTGAAATTTCATATGCACAGTCCAATGTGCTTTATTGCCCCTTTAGCCACAACTTATCCAAATCAGCCAATCACCTGTAACTCTTCCTTTTAAGAACATAACCCTCTGTTGAAATGAAGTTTATCATGAGTGATGGCTTAATGTCAGATATCTTTAACAGCATTTAATTCACAGCAGGGTTTCTCTCACAGTGAATACCTGCTCCGATGCTGGATCTTAAGTGCCTGTATGTCCAGTAAGAGTCTTTTTTATTGTATTTTATGTTACTACTCATTATTTACTCAAAGCTTAAATTGTGGTTTTACATTTAAATAGAGCCCTCACATCTGTTCACTAAGGTGATTTGAGTATTAAAAGCCTTAGGACTGAGAAAAGGCTCCAGGCACCTCTTTCCACTTCCTCTGGTGTCAGCTCTTCTTATCCACCATGTGTAACCAACTCCTAGTCACCTGTTCTCACTTTAGCAGTCACTCTCCTCCCCATCTCTTTCTTTCTCTCTCTCTCCCTCTACCCTTTCCCCTCTTAGGAGAAAAGATTTGTAAAAATAGAGCAGTTTGTTTTTCAGAATGTCATCCCTGCTGTGTCCGGACATGTGGTCTCCAGAGTTCTTTTGTTGCACCATGTTGTAACTTTTTCACACCCTTTAGAACGTTTGAGACAGTAGGCTCTGGGAAACCCAGGGAGTAAAAGGATCCCTGCATTGCGCTTCTTTGTGCTTGTTCCTAGATTTTCTGTCACAACATAGATTAATGCTTATATTTTATTTGCTTCAGAGTCTTTTTAAAATAAGTGAATGAAACCTGTCCCCAGCTTTTACCAAACAGTAAGTGAGGTGTGGCTTTGATTTGTTTTTCAGGGCAGCCTTTGGCAAGGAATCTGAAGTTCTAATTGGGAATCTCGGTGACAAACTTATTCCTCCACAAGACATTCTCCGTGATGTCAGTGACCTCAAAGCCTTGGCCAACATGCATGAGAGCCTGGAATGGCTGGCCGGCCGAACAAAGTCAGCGTTTGCCAACCTCTCTACATCCCAGAGTAAGTGCCCAGGAGGGCGGCAGCTGCTGGGTGATGCAGAGCCAGTCTGAATGCTTCCACTTGGAACATGAGTGCAGGCACTTGTCATCTAGTGGAGCGTGCTCCAGGGTGTCAGAGCCATGTTTGAGTTCTGTTCACACTGTATCTCTCTTCCTTTGAGATTCTAGGGAAGAACTCATCTCAGCTTCCCTCTATGGAATATGAGAAGCCAAATGGCTCATATCATATGGCTTCATACTAAGCCCTAGAAATACAACCCCCTGGAAGATGGCAATACTAAGTCTCAAGAACAGAAAGCAATTCCTTTTGTCTTCTTTCCAGCAACTTCTCTTAGAGCCTGAGTACATGGTTACAGTTTTCTTTTAACTGGATAAAAGCTAATAAAAGTATCTAAAAAAAGAATAATAGAAGTGAGTGAAATAGAAAATAGAGGTAATAAGGATGACAGTTATTCCAGAAAAGAGAAAGATGAGAGATAGTAGTTATAGATTTCTAAGAAGTTGAGGATTAATTAATTACTATAAAATAAGGTTTATTTCGTGTATATTTAATTTTCCTACATTTGTGTATATTTACTGTGTGTGCATAGTACCTGTGGAGGCCAAAAGAAGGTGTGGGGTCCCCGGGACTGGAGTTGTTAGTGGCTGTCCGTCCCCTGTAGGTGCTGGGGACAGAACTCAGGCCCTCTGCAGGAGCGGCAAGTGCTGCGGCATCATGCTCGCCACTAATAGATGCTTTTTGGAAAGCTTAATTCAGAGGTTTGCAGATGGAAAGTAGAGGCTGAGGGACACTAGTGTGGATAAAGAGGAAAGCCAGTTTAGATGTGCGAGTGGAGGGATGGGCGCAAATAAGGAAAAGCAAGCTCTTGGCAGGAAGAGAGCACTGAGATCATCTCTGTCCTGTTAGGGCTAGCAATCAGATGATAGTCGTTAGGAAGAAACTGCCCATGTTTATTGTGACTGTAAATTTTGGAAGCAGTTATTTATTATCAGTGTCCTGTGAAGTTGTTATTTTTTGAGTAACCACAATTGCAGCCTAGAAGCGGAATAGGAGTGGATGAAATTCACAGGGATAAATTGTTCCATGAAATACAGGCCCACAGCCAGAGTCTTTGAGATCCCTTGAAGGCTCATTGCTTGTGCCCTCTAGTGCTGATCATGTGCCCATCCCCACAGCTGGTGCGGAGCAGCAGGGGGCGGGGTGGGCAATAGAAGCAGTGTGCAGGTAGGAATCTTATCATGTGCTTTGACTTTTTCTTCAAAGGTATACTTTTCACTTGTATTTTTATTTAAAATATTGTCTTATCTACCTATAAAAGTACACATGTTCAGTCTCAGAACTCTGCACAAACAGAAGCTCACCCTGTTAGGGGTAGTTTGGGCCTGGTGTTACATTTGAGCAGTGTGCATGAAGCACTGTCTGTGGAAGGTCACTCCTCTCTACAATCCCATAATCACAGTCCTGTTACAAGCAGCCACTGAAATCATCCCTTTTTCCTCCTAGACCCACTCTGTTCTTCCTCTCTAAAAAAGTCAGAGCTAATTTCCTCTTTGCTAACTGCAAATAGCTCTGAAAAGGAACCAGGTACCTCTTTTCCTGGTTTCTTTTGGCTCCTGTTGATGCAGGTATATTTCTCAGTGGTGTTTAGAAGGGATATGCTTGTTTGGTGGCGTATGTGTGTGTACACACACACACACACACACACACACATTAGATCTAATATTGTGTAATATATTTTAAAATTTTTGAGTAGCATACCATGTCAGATTTCTAGTCTGTCCATTCTCAAAAGGTTTCGCAAGACAAAACAGTTTGAAGCTAGCCACTGAGTGATTCAGACAAGCTAAGCTAACTTGATGTTAACTGTTTTCTAAAGGAGAAAGATGCTCTCTAAGTTACACTTAACTTTGTAATTGCTCAATTTAGCTGTTGTGTTCATGTCACTGAGAGTACCCAGTGGAGATGATGTCTAATGCATGTCTTTAATCATCTCTGTTATTCTGACAAAGATCTCTTCTACTACGCCCATTAGTGCTGTGTCTACTGTGCTCGGTTCCGTCTTATAATACAAGTTGCACCCTCTCAGTTCCTTTCAGGGTGATTATTCCACCCAGTGAGTGATTTAACTAACTGTCAGCATTTTTAAAATCAGTTCAAAACCCAAGTGAACTATAATCACTACTTCTGGTGTCTTTGCTAAAACAAAACACCAAGCAAGCCTGCTTTATCTTGCTCACAGTCAGCCCAGTTCACCCCCACTTGCCAGGTCTGTGAATTCCCAGAGAGATGCCCATTGATGTTGTCATTTGAACAAAGATGGAGATTCCATTGTTGGCCTACTTTGACTGCTCCACGTCAGTGTGACTCTGCACCAGTGTGTGTGTCTAGAAAAGGACAGCTCCTTATTATTGTTTTGAAAAGTGAACCCAAAGATTACATCATCTTAAGTACTTCCCGGCCAAGAGACTAGAAAGCATGAAGATGATGCCCAGCAAGATGGGGAGGAAATCAGGCTTATTTCTTGTTCCACGTGCTGGTAACTGTTTGCTATGGTAAATGCCATGTTGCATTAAACTCACATTACAACTGTAATGGACTAAAGACAGCTGGCAGAAAACCATTTTCATATTAAACATCTCTTCAGTCAAGTACAGCAGGATCCTCACCCACCTGAAACATGTCATGGCCTCCTGAGAAAATTATCATCTATTGATGGCAAAGTATGGTTGGTCACACCATTTTCCAGGAGATCAGAGTGAATGGCATTTCCAAGGGGGATTTTCTTTCTATTTCTTTCAAAATGTCATTCTCTCTCCTTTACATGCAAAGGGGTCTCCTCCCCCTTTTCTAGATGCTGACTGCAGAAAGTGTTGCTTTTACTCTGGGGCTTCTACAGTCCATGGTTGCTGTTCCATCTCCTGAGGGTATTCCCCCATCAAACTTCTCTGCACCCGTTCCTCTAAGATTTTTTCAGTTTGAAAATAGAGAAATAACTCATCAATAAAGGAAGCTTGCTGCTCTTGCTGAGGATGTGAGTTCAGTTCCCAGCTCCCAGATTAAGCAGCTCACAACTACCTGCACCTCTAGCTCCAGTGGATCCTATATCCCCTTCTAGCCTGTGTGTGTGTGTGTGTGTGTGTGTGTGTGTGTGTGTGTGTGTGTGTGTGTGTATCCGTCTGTGTGTCCCCACACACATGAATGTGACACAGCATGTGTGTGGAGGTCAGAGGACAGCTTGCAGAAGTCAGTTTTCTCTTTCTATCATGTGAGTTCTAGTGATCTAACTCAAGTCAATGGGTTTGTTGACAAGCAAACTGAGCCAGGTCCACTGAGCATGAGTATTTGTGATGGACATTTGCACATATTTCCCACCACTTCCCACTGTTTCACCCAGTCTCTAGTAATCACCATTCAGCTCTAAATTTCTGTAAGATATTTTAAGAACTATCTATTTAGGTATGCTGTACACTTTTTTCTATTGACTTTTTTAAATTTCATATGCAGTCTATCAACCCCTTATTAGATGTATAGTTTGTCTCGATTTGTAGGTTGTTCACACTATTGACTTTTTGCTTTTCAGAAGCTTTTTAGTAAGTTTAATGCAATCCCAGTTGTCTGTCTTTGCCTTGATTTCCTGTTGAAAAGACTGTCCTTTCTGCAGTGTGCTTATCATCTTTGTTGAAAATCAGTTGATTGTGAATGCATGGCCTTATTTCTTGACTCTCTGTATGGATACATCGGTTTCCAAAAGCAGATACACAGACCTGAAGGAGCCGCCGGGGCTTGTTCTGCCCAGGATGCTTTCTCACAGAGTTCCTGCATTCTGACGTGGGTTCTGTTCAGATGTCTAGGATTAAGGTTCTACAGCTTCCTTGATTATATACTGTATTGTGCTGCTTAAGCTAAATTACTACTTAAGAGGCCATATCTTTCTGTTAAGGCTATATGCCTTAGTCCTTTATTTATGTGTTATGTTCTATTCAAAAATTCAGTGCTCAATATTTTCTTTTTAAAATGTATCTAAAGGGCTGGAAATATAGTTCATTCAGTAGACTATTTGCCTAGCATGCACAAAACCCAAGTTCAGTCTCCAGCACCACATAAAACAGGAATTGTTACACTAGCCTATAATCCCAAAATTCAGGAGTTGAAGGCAGGAGGGGCAAAAGTCATCTTCAGTTCATTAGTTTTGATCATCATTTTCTTCTCATGCCTCAAAAAAATTTCTATACCTTAGGTACATAAATTATTGCATATATCGTTTTTGAAATTCATCTGAGTTGTAATCAATATTAATGTGTCACCCTTTTTTTGTATTACAAACATTTTCTGATTGAGAAACTCTGTCTTGTTATGCTCTGTAATATATTCTAGATATTTCACTGTGCCACACTGAATCCACTAGCCTTATATGGCTATTTAAATTAAAATGTCATTTTTTTCTTTCTGATCACTTCACTATCATCAGCTCATGCTATTGAACATTGCTGTGGCTCGTCATCCCACCCGTGGATGAATGTTTTTAACAGTAACAGTCCATATACTCTGCCCTTGCAGCATACTCAAAATGTCTAAATGGTTGTCTCAAAACCTGAATAACTACTTGAACCGTTCAGCCCCTAAATCACATATGCACCTGTGGAGAACCATAGAGGTTTCCTAGTGAGAACTGATTCAGGGTCCGAGAATCTGAGCTTGCTTTACCCAGCAGGGCTGCATAAGGGGATGATTTGACTACAGGCATGGCTACCAGGTGTTTGGAAGGGTCTACACTTGGCTGTATGGTGGGGGTCCTTTGATCTAGCAAGGGGGGTGTCTTTTGCCCTGCCTCTTGGCATTGTTATAAAAAGCCCTTTAGAATATATGGAAAAAGTCAATAGGTATTGACCCAGGTCCTCCCAAAGCTATCTTGTGTTTCTGTCTTTCTCCTCTTCTCTATCTTTCTAGTATTTTCTTATCCCTCTCTCCTCATAAGCACCCTTGAAAAGATGGGAGCTGGCCTCCCACATGCACCCCCAAGAGAGATGTATGTTATGGGTCCCCTATTTTCTAAGCTGGTTTTTCTGTTGATGTTTATGGGTGCTAAAAGGGAAGGGGTGAGTGATCACATAATCTCAGGAAATGTGGTGGTGAAAACACCTTGAGTATGCCTATCTACCCTAATCTATGAAGGTTCCAATGTATTGAAGGCTACAACAGCAGTATAGTTTATCAGACATGTTGCTCGTGGGAATTCTCTCGCTGCAAGGATGCTCACAGGCCTTTCCCCATGAACCAGCTTCTTGGCCTCACAGTTCAATGCTACAGTGCTATGATTTGCTTAATGGCGCCTGTTTCTCCCGTCCTTGCCAGGCACAGATGTTCCACAGTCGCAGAGACTTAATTTCTTATTCATGACAAATTTGTACAACCCCAGGTGACTTCTCTTGTAATTTAATTATTTCACTCTTCAGTTGTTTGGGTTTTGAATGTTGAAGTTAGCCGATATAAGATGGCCCACATTTCCTGTTTTCTTAACCCTCAGTTCTCCTTCTGACTCTTTCCACTCCTTGAGTTCATCTCACAGTCATCAAGGAGGCCAGGCAGTCAGACACCGGTGACAAGTCATGCCAATAGATCCATTATGGGGCTTCTAGTCGGCTTTTATTAAAGGGGAAAAATGGTTTCGTGTTTTCAGACTTCAGATTTCAAAGACAGTACAGAGAACCCCCATACGTCTCATTCCCAGATGCCCTCTTTGTTAACATCTTCCATTAAGGTAGACTATTTGTCTTAACTAATGAGCCAGTACTGATATGATACATTGCTATTAGCTAAAGTCTGTAGTTTAAGTTTCCTTAGTTTTAGTCTAATGTTCTTTTTCTATCTGGGAGCCTGTCCAGGATATCATAGTACATTTAACCATCGTGTCTCCTTTGGCTCATGAAGACTGATGGTTTCCTAGACTTCCCTTGTGATTTTTCATTGTTTTCAATTATTGCTTGAGAATTTCATACATTTATGTAGTGGTTTTTGATCAAATCTGTCCTATTCCCTCCACCTCCAGTTTCCCTGTTTTTTGTTTTTGTTTGTTTGGATTTTGAGGTTTTTGTTTGTTTGTTTGTTTTTTGCTTTTTACATATATGTATGTTATCCTTTAATCACATCAGAGACCTTTGAGTAGCTACTTTCCAGTTCTTGATGACCTTGGCACATTGAGGGATGGTGCTGGCTGCGTATTTACACAATGCCCTTAAGTGTGGGTCTATCTAATATTTTTATTAGTCTGGGCATATGGATTTTAAAAAGGAAGACTACCTGATGTGTTGCCATTCTCTTCTAATGAATTGTTCATGTTATCACCATATCATTGATACTGTTTTCAAATTTATTTCCGTACCTCTAATTCATTTAATCTTTCTAGATAGTTCCTTCTGAATTCCAGATCAACTCTCCACTTTCCCACCACAAAGTGGCTTTGCCCATTCAATCTTTCTAGTGACCTTTAAAATTTATATATAATGAAAGCATCTATTATGAGCCAAATGTTTAGCCAAGCTGAATACATTCAAAACTAGCTATCCAGTTCAAATAATGATGTGATTGATGTAGATTTTAACTGATGGCTCTGAAAGGCTCCATTATAGGAGGAGCTGGGCTTTGCACTTGGGGCACTTCATTGGGGCCTCAGTAGTACTTGGTTGTCTTGTGTGTTACCAGAATTTGATGGACTCATACAAACGTATTATTTCCAACAAAACCATATTGGGGTCTCTTCACTAAATAGGCATTTTTAATGCATTGTTGTCTGGTTTTAATGTGTAGTGTTGAATTAAAATCTACTTCAAACAAACATTTTGGGGTAGCATTTCTCACACTTGACTGCACATAAGCTATAATCAGTAGGAGAGCTGAGCCCTACTCCAAAGGTAACAAGATGTGCTGCACCCCAAGCCAGTCCAGTTAAGATAAGACCTACAGTTGTCCAGAGGCAGCTAACAACCTCAGCTCATAATTGAATTGTATTTACCTTTTAATAGCAGACAGTCAGGGTTGAGAACCACTGACCTAGAGCCCCTAAACATTTCTTCCTCCATTTCTGTAGCTCCATGTATGGAAGAAATTTTTGTAGCAGGTTTTCTGTTCTTAGAAGCGTGGTGTTGACATGACCCCACTTTGTGGACAAGAGCAGAAGCCACAGAGATAAGGTACTTGCACAGTGACTCATTTTGACTTAGCAGTTATCAGCCTGACTGTTGCCCAAAATGGTTGAAAATTAAAATGTTCTTTTTATACTTCTGAAGGTAATAATAATAACAGGAAGGTTTCTCCTAACACAAAATCTTCAGTTGCCAAACCTATTGAATGGATATCGAATCAGATGCCAGCCAATTATATCATTGAAAATGTAGGTAGAAGTGGTGCAGGTGGCCATCCACACCTACATGTCAGCATGGCTGCATGGCATACCAAGACATGTTCACATGTTACCTGCTATGTGCTTCAACACTTCCTAAAGTGGAATCTGGATTCTTTCATGAAAGAACTCACTATCTTGGTCTTTTTGTGTCCTGATGGTAAACAAAAATGAGATGCAAATCGCCCAGGTATAAAAGTGTCCCATGGGATAGTGTCCCCTTTCAGCTTTGCTTTTGGTAAACCATTAAGGCAGCATTCCCCTTGTCCTAATTACATCTGATTCTTTTTAATGAGAACTCTCTGTGTGGTGATCCTTTCCTGCTTCAGTATTTACAAGTTTCAAATATTTGTACACTGTTATCAGACATCCCGCTTCAATCTGCCTGAGCCTGCCCCTGTGAGTTTAGAGTCTTTATTCATCTTTCTGTACTTAGGTTTTCTAGTCCCTTCATCATTTTCTGGTGTTAGTAGCTGTCATTTTTCTAAAATGAATTTATTCTGTGTCTCCATTCCTATCATTCTTCTTTTATTGATGATACTTTTTAAAGTCATTGTTTAATTTCATGGTCGTGCTGTTTGCTAAGAAAATCAAATTACCATTGATGACATATTTCCTTCATGAGTTTCTCAACCACTGGCCATCTCTGAATTTGTTTGGGGCTTCTCTAATCAACATTGCTTATACTTCTGTATAAGCCTTTCTTTCATTAAAAGAACATCCTAATGCAATTCTATGTTATATCCAACTTAACAACTAATCATGTTTTGTTGAGGCAAAAACACCAACTGATAGTTTTTGCTCACTTTCAGCCTTAATTGTACTGTGTTGATTTTTACAAATGCATTGAAACTTACAACAAGAAAAGAACAGTATGGAAGCTACTGTGGTCAGGGTGTTTGGTTGTTAGGACGCCACCTGTTGATATTAGAAGTGGAGATGATGCTTTCCCTGGTGTCAGAAGGAGTGCCACCTGGGCTGCTGTTGGCTTCTCCTTGGCATGGGCTATGATTGTGGATTAATGCCAAGCTTCAGGGAAACCCTTGGGGGTTTCCCATGTTCCCTTTTGTTTTAAGCAATCCTAAATACTAATGCATAAGGGCTACTCCCCTTTTGAGCCGTTCCTACTCTGAGTGGCTCCCAGATTATAGTTAGTCTTGCCCCTCCCCACACAGCTTCTTTCTAGTTAATGTAGAATGTGTCCTGCTCTTCTTTGTCCCAGAGACCTGAGCTAGTTCTCTGTCGTCAGTCTGATGATGTTTTCTAAGGTTCTTTGTCTTGTGCCGAGTCCTGATTGGGGAGCAGAGCCTCCTCCCACTCTGTAAGGAGGCAGTTATCAATTGCAGAGCTAGAGGAGGCTAGTGCTATGGGCATTCCAATGTAATTATGAAGTTCTAAGTATCTTCACATAAAGAATTATGTGGCTATTTCTTTGAAAGTGCCAACATTTGTATCCATAAGGGAAATATTTTATTAAAATATGATAATATCATGGATGCTTAAGTGTGGTAGCTGGAAGCTTCCAGCTGAATGATTGCATCTGCAAACAAAACTATAAAATGGAAACAGTAAGAATAAATATAAATGAAAATCTCTGGCAAAGATGGGAGGCAGAAGTTGGAAAATAAAAGAGTTCTAAAATGGCATGCTGAAGTTGCAGGCCCAGCCTAAGAAGAGGGTGCAAATTCCCTGGGGCAAGGCTGGCACCCTGCAGAACAGTGAGGAGGGATGGCTACTGTGGTGGCACGGCTTAAACGATACATCTGAGGAGACCAGTTTGGCTGCCAAATGGTCCAAATGTTACAGTGCAGAACAGTAAAGCCAGGACCTGAAGACACACATCGAACTGTTAAATCTCAGCTCCTGTCGATGACTTGGGTGCTTTAAAACTGGAGACAAGCCCAGGAACCAGTGTGAATTTGGGACTTAATGAACTCCACTGGAGAAAGATTGGCCTTTTAATTTTTTCATCTTTGACACAAACTTTGTTTCTGTCAGAAAATGTATTGGGTGAAGAGAGATGAATCTTGACAGGGAACTCCAGAAGTGGAGGGGGGCTGGAGGATGGGGTAGGCCTGGCTGATTTCATGCAAGATATCTCCATCACTGGGTAGGACTGAATTTAGAAAAATATTCTAAAGTTAAACAGGATATGCTTCAGAAAGTTTATGTATTCATCAATGGTACCCACAACCCTTTTCTGGCCTGCCGGAGGAGTAGTTGTGTGAATGTGTATCATGTAACAGCCCCAAAGGACGGCATGATGATGTTGGTGGCACTCCACAGTTAGAGTCCACTTCATAGTTTCATAGACCTTTAGAGACATTAATTCTTAATTGCACATCCCTGCCTCAAGCTATAGTTGACAGAGCAGCTTTTATTCTCTTAGTTTAACAAAGTATGATCACAGAGCACAGAAGTTTGGCCATTTGCCCAAGGTCAAAAGGAAAAAAAAAAAGGTGACTAAATCTGTTTTCAGAGTGTGACATGATGTTCAGCTCACTTGTGATAGGGTGTCAGAACCCAGGCCAGTGTGCCTCTGTTTTCCCACATAAACAAACAGGGCCATTCTCAAGCTGCCCCCCATAATGACAGCAACTAAGTGACGACTCTGTGGCCTGCCTGAGTGCCATCATGTGCACTGCCAGGAAGAGTGGGAGGAAGCAACCTTGGCATCCCTGCACCAACTTTTAAGCTGGAGCGCTGGGGCTGCCACCCCTCTCCCTGCCCCCCAGGACCTGTTTTGAGAGACTCTTTGTCATGTGTTCAAGGAAAGTTTCTCTTATTATCTTAAATCCAGCAGTATAATTTATGTTGTAAATTATGCAGAAAAATGTAAAAGACCTACATGTTCATATGAGGAAAAGGAATGTGTCAGGTGTGAATCTCCAAGGCACTGTGTCGCTTCTTAATAGCGGTTAATAAAGGTACTGACGCCTTTAAGCTCTGGTTGTTGAGTCCTGAGTGGATTTGACTGAGTTTTTACCTAACAAGTTAATTCAATGTTTATGAAAGGAAGAATAATGGGGACTTTTCTATAAGGCCAATGAAAAACCCCAAGTGCTTCATAGAAACCCAGGTGATCTGATCTGATCCTTGAGAAAAGCAAAAACCTGCAAATGTCAGAGAGATGCTGTATGCTGGGAAACCCCTTTGGACAAATTCATCTAAAGAAGGTGCTATTTGTAGGTGACTTTTCTGGCAAGTCTGTCAAAAGCTTCTTCTGCAGATAAAAATTCAATAACCTTTCACTGTGGATGTGCCACAATTATCACTCATTTAAAACAGTCCCTCTAATAGAGCGTTTTATCACACTGGACAGTCTCTGCATTGTTCATTATTTAGTGTTTGCTAAGCTGATGGCTCTTCCACTGCACTCTTCTTATCTCTGCTGCTTCAGAATTGGATTTTATATTTCTAAACCAGCCAGATATGACAAGTCATTTTCTTTCCTCTTGTCTTTTAAAAAAACGCAAACTTGATTTCTTTTTTTCCCCCAACAATCACCACTTAGAGATTAAAGTTATTGGAAGTGCCTGCATTAACTAGCCTTGGGCCATACGGTGAAGGACTGTTGTATTTTAATTACAGTTGGGTTTTCCCCTCTTCTTTTGTATCCTCTTTATTGTGCAGTGTATGCATAGCCCGTACCTCTTTGGACCCCCACTTCCCTCCCTTGCTGCTAAAACACACAGTGTGTGGTGTAAAGATGAGGGTGTTGCAAAGTCTGATGTGCTTAGAAGACAAGGCAAGGAAGGTATTATCAGAATTATTATATTATAGAACCTCAGAGTGGTGCTGATAAGCGATGTAAGTGGATCTCTCGGTAAACACAGACGGTCTCCAGATGAGAAAGTTCCTGAAAGGAAGATGATAAAGTCATTAGCCTGACACCCAGGAGGAGATGCCCATTCAAACAGCATTGCCTTCCTCCCGTGTGTAGCTCATTACTGAGAACATTAACTGTTTTCATTCTGGGAAGTTACGCCATCTATGGTTCTGGAAGGGTTGTTTTTAAAGCAGCCATGTACATGGCCTGACTCTGAGCCAGACCTAGAACACATACTTTTAGGTATTGTCTTTTATTCAGGGTTTTGTTCTGGGCTCTTTCTGATTGAGGCGAAATCCCATCTCTTTCTAGTGAGAACACCCTGGGACAGTGGGTCAGAATAAAATGGCCACATCTTCCTTTACTGGGAGCTGTCTCCTGGGCCTGCTGAGGACTTGTCCATTGCAAGATAGTCTCTCACATTTTTTTAGAGAAATAATAAAAATCAAGTTTGATGGCAGGTATATCTGTACAGTCAAATCTCCTCAAAAAGACTGAGAAAAAGAAAAACATTTTAATTTCAAGTTTTATTTTATGAACAAAATAAAAACGACTTTGTAGTCTTCTGTCACATACTGATAATAAGAACTTTGGGAACTGGCTTTATAAGAAAAATATTTGCTCAAACTATGTTCAGAGGCAGGAGGTGCTTAGGGCTTCCTTCAAGTCTGCTTCCAGAAGGAAATACAACTAAAACTCCACTATCACGTATCATTTGGTCAAAGGCACCACAAGCCCAATTAACGCATTTGCTCAGGCCAACAGCCTTTTACATTTTCACAGAAATCTTGGAAGTGTGCTGGAGAAACACCCCCACGAGAGTTCTGCATATGCTGCTGTATCAGCCTCTCTGGAAAGCAGAGCATGGGTCACCCACAGACAGATGGCTGCCACAGGCATCACTGTTGGCCAGAAACCTCCCCTCCCCCACCTGCTGTCCTTTTTCTTAAACACCATGCTCCGATTTTCTCTCCATTGACCCAGCCCTACCCATGAAACACCAAAGCCAACTCAGCACCTAATTTTGTACCTCCCTTCCTGACTTGCATTTCAATACCAACATATCCCAACAGATGAACTGGGCAAAGTACTTACCATTGCTAAAAGTGTCATCTATATTTTAAAGCCCTGGTAGGATTGCTTGGAGGATCAAGCCACCTAATGTATGCACAACACCTGTTCTAGTGCCTAGTGAACAGTGAACTCAATGAGCGGTAATGTCTGTCTTCTTCTGCTTCCTATTGAAGCTCTCTTCCTCCTGAGACAATTTTAGCTCTGACTCTCCCACTGTACTGCCAGTGTTTGCCCACAGTGCCTTGTGAGAAATGCCCCAATCTGTATCCTGTTTTTCTGTCTCTTACTCTCCCCGTTGATGGCTTAACCACTCTGCTTGCTAACTTGACTTCACTGTCAAGGGATCTTTGATGTATTGCATTTGAAATTAGATTTTTGAGCTCTTAAGTTTAACAACTTTCCAAATTCCATGTGGCCTAGGAACTCGGGCATGGGGGAGGTGGTATTTATTCATAAATAACCACAATAAGTGGAGCTTGATGTTAACCCCTTAGTTGTCATGAGTAACTTCTCTGTAAACTTTGACTTCAGTGTATCAAGCCATATGGAGCCGACAAAGCTGCTGTATTATTGTAATAAGGAAATAATGTGACATCGATTTCCAGAGCCCCTATTTGCTCTAGAGCTCTGAACCTTTAACATTAAGGGGTTCTATATGCATTGGAATAAGCTTGCATAATCATTGTAGTTAAAACATACCCACACTTCAACTGGGCCTGACTCACAAGAGTGGCAGGTGATACAGCTCCCTGCTGACCCCTTCTCTGCTGCCTGCCAGGTCATAAAACACTTGAAGTTCCAAGAGTTCAGATTCTGCTCCCCTTTTAGGAACATTGCCTAGGAATGGAAGTTACTCTTCTTTGTTGCTATTTCAGCCATTTTTAATGGGCAATTCGAGGGCATTAAGTACATTTACAACTGTACAAGTTGTTGTACAACATCACTATCATCTGTCTGCAGAACTTTTCTCTCTTTTGAAAACTGGAATATTAGGTATCTATTAAATTGTTCCTTCTTTTTCCCAGCCCCTAGCAACCAGTATTCTAAACTTTCTGTCTCTAGAAATGCAACTGGTTTTGGTACTCTCTACAAGTGGAATTATATAGGGCTTTTCTTTTGTGACTGGTTTATTTCATTCTCTATGAGACTTAAAGATCCATCCATATGTGATATGTGTCAGAATTTCTGTGTTTCAGAGGTTGTATAATAGTCTATTGGATGGCTATGTCATCTTTTGTTTTTCCATTCATCCACTGATGGACACTTAAGTTGCTCATCATACCTTTTGGCTGTTGTCAATGCTGCTATGAACATGGGTATGTAAACATCCAAGTTTCTGCTTGGAGTTCTTTCAGGGATGTACACAGAAATGTAGCTATGGAAATTAGTATTTTGAGACAGATGCACTTTATATGTTTTTGTACTTACTGCTTACCTTGCAGCTCCCTTATTGCTTGATGTCTTCTGAAGAAAAGTTTAGTATTTTTTCTTATAAATGAAAGCAATAATAGTGTTTATACATTCCAAGATCTATATGTTCCATGCATTTTTCCTGACCTATAGCCTATTGGGTTCATTACTTTGTTCATAAGTAGTGGAGTTTGCATAGGGGCACATTTGACTAATATCAGGGTTTATGCCTCCTAATCTCTGTTCTCTTCAAATAAATAATTATTCCTTGTCTCCTCTTGGAATAAAAGTTAAAATAAAAACCCTTGGATGATGCCTTCTTTTTTTACTTCTAAGAAATTCAACATTTATAATTAAACTTTAAATTTTCTGTTCCATTATCAGTATGGACTATATACCTCCTAAGAATATGTGAAATATACATTGGGCCATTGAAACAAAATATATTATTATTTATATATGCTTTTAAAAACTAAAACAATCAAAAATTATGTAAACTTCATTGGTTTGATATTAGAAATTGTATAGGGTCTTCGTTTAGGCTATATATCAAGTGCTGTTGGTAAAGTATCTTGAGGGAAAAAGACCTAAGGATTCTAAAACAGGCTAATTATGGCATCCTTTGCCTGATTGTTTGTTGGTGTTTTCTTTTTGGGAAAATGTCTAGTGAACTAGATTTCTAAATTTTCTGTTGGATATTTAGTTTTGTGATTGTTTGGTTGGCTGGTTGGTTGGTTGGCTTTGAGATTATAATACAATTATATAATTTCCCCTTCCTTTTTCTCCTGCCAAACCTTTCTGTAAACCCTTCCTGCTCTCCTTCAAAGTCATGGCCTCTTTTTCCACTAATTGTTGTTGTGTACATACATATTCCTATGTGTAACCTGTTGAGGCCATATAATGTGACTTGTATGTATGTTTTGGGGACTGACCATTTGGTCCTGAACAACCAATTTGTGTGCTCTTCTCTGGGAAAGACTATTTCTCTGCTCCCAGCTTTCCTCAGTTGCCTTTAGTTCTTTGTGTAGGATGGGAGCATTGTGGGCTTTTCTCCATTCCATTTGACATGTTCATTAGTGTTGTCCTTGTTCTTCTCGACGTTTGGGTGGTCATGTTTATGGGACTTTATGTGTCTAGCTTCCGAAGCTAACAGGAGACACAATCTCACTGCAAACTACCTGATCTTCTGGCTCTTACAATCATTCTGCACCCTCTTTCACAGTATCCCCTGAATCTTAGGTGGAAGGTTATTTGCTGATGTTGGATTTTTTAGTATTTACTAAACTCACTTTCCTAAAAATAATTTAAAGCAGAAACCATGGATTAAAGAGCCAAGCAAGAACAAACCATGAGAAAATGCCAAGCCCAATTTATCATTGCGCTTAGTAGGGCTCTTTGTGAGTTTTCTATGTATCTGATCTGTAATAACAGACTAATCAAATACCTGAAAATTGGCCAAGAACTTAAATGAGTCAAAGGAATTTCCTGAAATACGAATTTTTATCTAAAATCCTTAATATGAACCTTGCTTGTCCTAAGTATATGCACGCTTTGAGCTATTGGCTAGTGTAATTTAAGGCTCTCATGGTTGGGAAGACATTTAAGAACTTTATTTGCCCCATATTTAACTTCTCTGATACTGATTTCTTTTCAGGTTATAATAAGGGTGTATATTCATAACATAATAAATATGCATAAATTTTAAATGACTACATGTTCATGCACTAGTGATTTGGACTTCAAAATCACTTCTGTTAGGATATGTAGTGAAAGGCCCTCTGCTGTGGATATTGCTCTGTATAAATAAAATGCTGATTGGCCAGTAGCCAGGTAGGAAGTATAGGCGGGACAAGCAGAGAAAAGAATTCTGGAAACAGGAAGGCTGAGGGAGAGACACTGCCAGCTGCCGCCATAACAAGCGAGATGTAAGGTACTGGTAAGCCACAAGCCACGTGGCAACTTATAGACTAATAGATATGGGATAATTTAAGATATAAGAACTAGATAACAAGAAGCCTGCTGCGGCCATACAGTTTGTAAGCAATATAAGTCTCTGTGTGTTTACTCGGTTGGGTCTAAGCGGCTGCAGGACTGGCAGGTGAGAGAGATTTGTCCTGACTGTGGGCCAGGCAAGACTGGAGAAAACTCCAGCTACAGCCCTCAAAGCTCAGTGAGCCTCTTGACTACTTTTTATCTCCAGAGATTCTCAGACAGCTGGGTTCAGTGAGCACCTCAGCTGGGGGCTACCTCACCCACCTCTCCTGTGATCTTTCATCCTGGGCTGCTGCAAAGTAGGAAAGCAGGAAAGTTGCATGAAGGCAAAGGCAGAAGCTGGGACTCCTAAGCCCAGGTTCTGAAATTTGTCCAACCTAACTTCAGCCATATCCTGTCAGCCAATGTCATCGAGCCACTAGAGAGTCAAGAGACAGAGAAAGATTGTTTCTTAGAAAAATTGCAAAGAATTGTGACTCTGTATGTTCTACTCCACTAGGATATGATGAGGAAAACCATGTTTCTTATTTATAGTTAATCAGTTTGACCCATACAGAATGTGTTTTCTGTCCATTTCCTTATTTAAAAAAAAAAAACAAAACAAAACTACATTTTTGAACTGATAGAACACTATACTTGTTTTTTTCTTTCAATGTGAAGACTATGGAGAGTAAAATGGGCAATTAAAATCATGCCTCCATTAAGTATTTCTCTGTGATGTGTTCAAAATGGTCTTTGTATCCTTGATCTAGAATTAAGTGTTTTTAACATTATAATATTTCCATAAAGCCAAGGTTTTTCTTGTTTTTTTTACTAGATGCTAACATAGCATGTCTTATTGAAAAGATTGCTCATAGGGTTTTTTTCAGTTAGCTCTTTTACATAATTTTATTTTAAAAAAGAGGATAATTTTATGTACTGTTAAAAGTCTGAGTGACCCTGAACAGATTGGGAAAGATGGGCTGAATACTAACAGGCCAATAACACTCTACATACTAGACATTTTCAAATAAATATGCATTAACTTAAAACATCTACCATAACTTTCAAGTCCTTAATTTTGAATAACTGTAGTCTTTAGTCTTTAATTAATTCCTTGTAGGAAAACATAACTTAAATTAAATTAGCATTTTTCTTATATAAGTCCCAAGAGTTCAAGGTATTCTGGATTTTAGATTAGGAAGTCAAGATTCCTAAATGTTAATGAGGTGTTTTCTGTGTCCTCTACATGGATGATGGATTATCCTGATTTCCGGTATATGCTAACCCTCTCCTAAGGCTTCACATACATCATGGAACAGCATGTGCTGGCTTCAGCAGAACTGCTCCCAACACCTAAAGGGTTGAGAAGTACATCTACTTCATGTATTTGGAAAGCCTGAGAAACAAGAATAGTGAAAGACAGCTATTTAGCTAGAATAATTAAGGACCAATTACCCGTATTGAAATCCACAAAGCTTCCTGCTTTCTCAATGGCAGGAGACATAATGAGATACTTGCCAAACAAGCTATTGTTGCCAGATTGTTCCAGCTACTATTCCTTTTTCTCACCAGCGCTTCCTATCCACTTAGATTGTAAACCAGTGGCATTAGGCAGCAGCCAGGGCCAACCTGAGTGTGTTCCATGGGGCCTGCTGGCACTGATGTTGATCTCAGTGTTAACAAGGTCATCATGAGTGTCACTGTCTGCAACTAAACAGCTCCGGACTTAACCCCTGGAAGATGGATGTAGTCAGCAAATGTTTCATCGGACTGAACTCTGTTAACAAATGCTGCCAGGGAGAGAGAGCCTGCTGCTCTTGCTTCCATTTGCAGAACTGGCTCCAAAATCAAAGGAACCTTCTCCCAAATCTGGTTCTCCCAAAATCTACCATTTCTTTGTGTTCCTCACATAATAAGACTCACAATAACGATTATAGCTTAGAAAGCTTCTTTTCTAGTTATCCATTATCTCCTTGGATTAAATAGTATGATTACCTTTAAATCCCCACCATACTTTAGTCATTTAACTTCATTATTTGATGCAATATATTTGATTATATTTCTGATTTTTCGTTAGGGATTTTATTTATTAAAGGTGTTCCCTCTTGCCTCCCACTTTGTCTCTCCTTACACATTTTTTTCTTCAGCACCAACTTTGGCACAAATGTGCACTCAGTATAATGTTTCAGAAGTTCTTTTTAAAAAATGCAAGGGATTGGCATAGCAAATTATGTTGAAAGAAGAAATAAAGAGGCGACTAAAAACAAGAAGACCTTTTTGAACATGTCTTTGGGAGATGCATAACCTCAGGTTTTCTCCCCCACTTCACCTAGCTGTGCCATTATTTGTATCAAAACCGTAGTAGAAGGCTGAGCGGGGTTGTTTAGCTAGTGTAACACTTGCTGTGCATATGTGAGGATCTGAGTTCAATACTCAGGACCCAGTTAAAAAGCCATGCGTGGTAGTACAAGCCTGTAATCCCATTGCTGTGGAGGCGGAGAGAGAAGGATTCCTTGGGTTTGATGGCTAGCCAGTATGTCCAGTCAGTGAACTCCAGGTTCAGTGAGCAACTCTGTCTCAAAGCATAAGGTAGGTTTTTGCATGTCTGCCCTCTAAAAGAGAAGGGAGTACACCTACCCTGTTGCTGATGATAGTGGGATCCTTTGCTAACATCAGAACCCAGCTTCTTCAGTCTTCCAACATGAACCTAATACTCCAGGAGTAGCCCAGGCTTCCAGCACCAGGTTAGGACTGCTGAGCTATCTAGCATCATGATCTGAGCAGCTACCATGTTCTCGGCCTCTTCAGCATTCAAATAACATGGTTTCACTAACCAGTGTTTACTGTATAAGGCAATCTAAATAAATCCCCTTTCCTAATGAAAAATATTAGGTGGAGGAACAAACCCAATGTCAACCTTTGGCCCCAACATGCCCATATGTACACACACACACACACACACACACACACACACACACACACGAACACTCGAGATTTAATCTCTAAAACTGATAGAGTAGAAATCCTATTCACTAAAAAGCATAACTCATGGCTGAAATTAGAAATTAGGTAAAGTTTATATCAATGACTGTTTAGACCTTTTGTTCCATTATGGGCTAGTATCTGAGTATATAACCTCAGGCAAGAGGATGTAAGAGAAGCTAAACATCCCCCTAAAGAGGGCAGAGCAGGCAAAGACACTGATATTACTAGTTCTCCAATAAAGAGACCTGCCATAAGAAGGGAGAAGAGGGCACAGAATGTATGTGAGATGGAGAGGAGCTTCAGCAGAGGGAGCACCAGCAGGAGTGGGCAGAGGGATGAGGAAGAGGAATGTGGAGGAGGACCTTGCAAAAACAAAAATATGTATGAAAAATGCCATCTGAGCCCATTACTTTGTGTGCAGATTTTTTAAAAATATTTTTACATTTATTTACCGATGTGTGCATATGCAGATACACACATGTATCATAGCACATATGTGGAAGTTCTTCTGCCATGTGGGTTCTGGGACTCAAATTAGGTCATCATGGTTTAGTGGCAATTGTTCTAACCAACTGAAAAATCTCACCACTGCTAAAAAGATAATTTTAAAGATAAAAGAGACCTGCCAAGTCATCAACAAGGGTAACTACAGTCTATCAGCTCTACCTCCCCAAACAGAACTTTACTTAGCCCCTCTTAAATATGGCAAACAACCAGGGACAGTAGATATCTGTGAAGACTATATAATATAAAGCAAAGAAACCAAGACAAGCAGAAATGGTAATCTAGAGGAAACATGGATTATCTAGAAATTGTAGAGAGGGGCTTGGAAAAATTATAGTTAGAAATAAGTAAAAACATCACATCCATGAAACAAAATCAATATGCAGTATGATAAGAAAGCATCCAGAATATAAGAAACCTTAGAAATAACACCTATGACAGTGAAATTAAAATCTTAGAAAGATTAGAAAAAATAAAACTGAAAAAAAAATCTAAGAAAATAGGACAAAGAAAGAAAGAAGGAAAGAAGGAAATGAAGGAAGGGAGGGAGGAAGGAAGGAAAAGACAAAAGACCCTAAGGAACAGCATAAGGTCTTGGACAAGTGAGTGACAAGACCTCAGAGAGGAAGAAGAGAGGAGGAACAAAAGTCATTCAAAACCATACAGAAACTTCCTCAAGTTAAAAATCCAAAATTTCAAAGTCAAGTGCTCAAATAGATAGAAACAAACCTACATTCTCACCAACATAGTCATCTCAATGTTGCAGAACCCTCAAAATAAAGAGAAAATGTACTGTCAAAGAAAAATTTATCTTAAAAAGACCAAAAAACAGAAAAGCAATGATAAAAAATGGCACAGGAAGGCAGAGAATAATGGAAAAATACCTTTAGGAGTCTAAGAAAAGTTATTTCCAACATAGGGTTATATATCCAATCATACTAATCCAGTGTGTTAGAAGATACAGGTATTTCAGACATGCAGAGTCTCAGAAAACCAGTATACCACGTAAACCCAAGGCTTAACTACAGGAAAGAGAGGTTCTAGAATTCTCACAGAGAGCTCCTCAGAATGGAGATAGGTGAGGCTAGGCTAATAGTACTCCCACTGGCCCAGTAAGAACATAGCACACCTCAGGAGAGTACTGCCAGGACCCCTGGTCTATGGATTATTGAAAGGAGAATTGTTCTGTCTGGGAAGATCTTGAGGTTGGATGATCCCTCAGTACACAGAACAGTAAAAGACAGTTCAGTTACCAAAGATGCCTGTGCTCAAATCCCCAGAACCTAGGAATCTGCTAGGCAAAGAGGAATTAAAATTGTTTGTGAGCCGGGCGATGGTGGCGCACGCCTTTAATCCCAGCACTCGGGAGGCAGAGGCAGGCGGATCTCTGTGAGTTCGAGGCCAGCCTGGGCTACCAAGTGAGTTCCAGGAAAGGCGCAAAGCTACACAGAGAAACCCTGTCTCGAAAAACAAAAAAACAAAACAAAACAAAACAAAACAAAAATTGTTCGTGAGCTCACCTTAAAATAGGGAGATTAGCAGGGTGGTGGTGGTGCACACCTTTAATCCCAGCACTCAGGAGGCAGAGCCAAGCAGGTCTCTGTGAGTTAGAGGCCAGTCTGGTCTACAGAGCGAGATCCAGGACAGGAACCAAAACTACACAGAGAAACCCTGTCTCGAAAAACAAACGAACGAACAAAATAGGGAGATTATCCCAGATCGTGCATGTGAGTCCAGTGTCCTCACAAGTGGAAGAAGACAAGAGTAGGTTAGTGGGATGCCTGAGAGAGAGAGAGAGTCCACACTGCTGGCTTTGAAGATGAAGGGAAAGGCCATGGGGGGGGGGGCTTAATGGACAAGGCAATGATGGACATTTGCTCCAGGGCCTCTGGTACCTGCATGGGACAGGAAGAGCCATATGGTACTCAGCTCTCCAGTGCAGTACGAGGGTAAGACACTAAGAACAGAAACACTTGTCACAGCAGCAGGAGGAAGCATAGCTGTAAGGATTGATTCTTGCCTCCATTTTTCCAGAAAGCAAAAATAAGGTTCAAAGATAAAACAATGTCTCTACAAGATGAGATGGCAGGTGCCAAAGCTAGGGCTGGAACCTAGAGCAGCCTGTTCCCAGCCTGGAGTTCTGACTGCCATTGTGGCTGCATTCCCTGAACAGCAGCAAGTGTGAGACAAGTGTGCCATCTTGTCTGTGCCTTACAGCAGCCTGCAAGGTGTGGGATGGATGCCCTCATTTCTCAGAGGAGGAAATAGAGGCCAAGAGTGCTGGAGCCCGATCTAAACAGCAGTTAAGCCTGGTGCCTGTACTACGCCCTCATCTCACTGCGTCTCCTGAAGACACCTCACTAAGGGATGCCACAGCCAGGAGCAGAACCCAGAGGCCTCCTGCTTATCTGGAGCCTAATGTTCTTGAAAGTGTGTGGAAATATCACAGCAAAGAACCAAAAATGACCACTCTAAATGCAAAACCATACATTTACCCTCTCATTGGTAGTGCTGCTCTGTTTCCTGAGAAGTGTTACAGGAACCTAAAGCCTTCCTGTCAAAAGGCAGGTACAGCCCCAAAGGCTGTCCTTCATGGACTTTGTTAGTTGGGCTCAATAGCACACCTTCCCCTGAGACTGGGTTAAATTCATTCAGAGAGGACTTCAGTCCCTATCTGGGCACTAGTCATAGCAGACAGGTGGAGCCTCTGTTCCCATTGGTCCTCCCGTGATGTCTGTGGGGACCCAAGCTGGAACATTGAAAAGGTCATGCTCTTATTATCTGATGTCATGCACACCCTTGATCTCACACAAACAACTTGCATCAAGCAAGTCAGACATTTCCATCTGAGAAAAACTGAGTGTCACCACACGTGCTTACACTTCATCTATATAATGCTCTCGAGGCTTCTGGAAACATGAACCAAGCCATTTATGCTTCACAGAAACAGATTATATCATTTGAAATCCTCAATAAAAATGCACTCTCATATTCTACAGATGGGTGTCATTTAATTATAATATGTATTTAAAATGCAAAGGGCTACATTAATTCTGTACTATGGCTGAGATTTTAATTGCACTCAAGTTAGGAAATTCTGAGTTAATGTTCCCCTGGCATCTCCCATTCAGCCTCTTAGAACAGATGTATTGTGATATGCAGAGGATTTCAATATGTTTTCACATGCTGTACATATAAGGATGCCTTTGCAACCCAGGGGTAGCAGGCATGGCAACAACGGGGAGTCGACCTCACATAGAGTGTGCACAGAAGCCCATGACTGTCTGTCAAGGCTCTTCACTTGACAAGGTGGCTTTGGCCAACCACTCACTGCAGCTGTGGCTCCCCTTACTCCTGAAGGGCAGATTGTACAGGGAGGTTCTCGAGGGGGTTCCTGCTTTGGTCGGACATTAGGGGGAAGCAACCACATTTAAAGTGTTTGGAACTTGAAACGACTCAGGAATTAAGAAAAAAGTCTGAGTGCTATTAGTGTATTTCAGAGCACATACTTAATATTTAAGAAAGGCTAATCAACTCACAACATCGTCAGCTTCACTGAAGAACTATTGTGATACATTGAAGTAAAAATGTATGCATGGATTTCACAATGGAACAGCAGAATTTTGAACCCTTAGGAACTAAACTTCTCTATAAACTGGAGATAGCCCAAGGGCAAAAGAAATGTTATCAGCAAGGATGGTTCTGACAAGCCAGGCCAGCAGTGAAGGCACAGTGACAGCACAGTGGATGTGAGAACCAGCCCCCGTGGGACAAGCACGGTGTGGAAGATAGGAGAGGGAATGATTCTGTACTTAAGTGCATGACATTACAGTGTCACAAAAGACAGAGGTGAGCGCTCCAGGGAAGGAGGGTGAAGGTAAAATTGGCCCTACACAAGAAAAGGCATTGCCCTTCCTTTAGTCTTCAGTCTTTCCTTTAGCTTTATCATTCATCTTGCTCTGTGCTCAGACCTGTGCACAACATGGGGGATTCAGGGGGGACATTAAAATGTGGGGGATTCAGGGGGAACACTAGAAACAGAGTCCTGTCTACTGTCCACTTTAGGGTTACAGCCTAGCTGAGCTGTTATCTGCATAGGTGTGAGTTAAATTAATGCAGGGATTTTTTTTTTTGCTTTATTTTTAGTAGCTTAGGAAATACTGAGTGTTCTAGAGACAAGAAAGGGGTAGTTCACATTGAAGGAATGGATATTCAGAATGTTAAGTGTAGAAACAGGAACTTGTCTTATATATTTTATGAGAATGTTTTTATTATGTATGTATGCCCCTGTGAAATCTTTTTAATTAAAATTTGCAAGGCTAATAAGAGGTGATATATGAGAAAGAACTTCAAGTTCTTAGGAAAATAGGCAGTACATAAATCTTTGGTGAAGAAAATAAATCCCAAACCCTCTTAGAAAAGTCAGCAAAGGAACCAGTCATAGAACTGAGACCTTCTGCCTCCCTGTGTAGGTCTTTATGCCAGACTTAGAACTATATATGTGTGTGTTTTTAAGCTTAGCTTCACCAGCCTATGCTTCAGTGGTTTCAGATCGACAGTAGAGTGAATTGTCACCACCAGAAGAGTCTGGTTTCTTAACCACCATCTCCAGAACCATCTTTCTTTTGTGTTTGTTTGTATGTTTGTTTGTTTGTTTGTTTGTTTTTGTTTTTTATCTGATGGCTTTTCTGCAGACCTTGAAATGATTGACAGATGACTTCTGCATTGTAAGGCACATCTTCCAAATAAAGGGCTCATGAGAAGCTGGCTGAGGTTGAAAAGAGCATCTAAACATAACTGCACAGTTCTTTCTAAGATGCAGGAGAAGTAATAGACCCCAGACCCTGAAACATTGTTTTGTGCATAGACCAGCCTTAACCATCTATTTCTGCAGGATAGAGAAGGTATGGAAGATTTCAGCAGATGGAGAAAACCCTGATCATGCCAGGTAATATGTAAGACATAGCTAGGAAGAGACTGCCTTCATTGTTATAGAAGACTAACAAATAGGCCTCCAGAGTTGTTCAGTTGGTTTGGTTTTGATGTTTTGCTTTTCCAAGACAGGGTATGGCTATGTAGCCCTAGCTGGACCAGAACTGTGGGATTTTCCTGCCTCCTCTTTGAGTGCAGGGATTACAGGCATATATCACCATACCCAGCTAACTTGTTAGGGTTTTTTCTTTTTTCTTTTTTTGGAGGGAGTGGAGGTGGATTTTTTTTTATTCCCAACTCATACCTGGGCCTTTATGTAGGGTGGATTCATGAATTATTTTGTTTTGCTTTTTTCTTTTCTATAAAATACACTGATTTATAAGAAAAGTAGATTTTCTTAAAGTAAGATGTTTGCAGAGGCTTATAGAAAACAACTCTCTTTTAAAGGAATGATTGCTTCCTTAAAAGTGCTAATTTCCAAGTGAAATTTATGCCTCCTTGCAGAGTCAGTGAGGAGTACCCCGGGCAGCTGGAGGAAGACAATTCATTACCAGTTAGTGCACACACTCCGTGAAGGACATTAATTCACAAAATGAAAAACTAATCGAGTGTTTAGCTGGCCCTTTATCACTGGTGGCGGTCTGTACCAGCTCTATCCTTGGTGTTTACTGAGCTGATGGGACTGTGGGTAGGCCTGCTTATCACATCTCATCTCAAATGAGTTTGCATCACTTTCTGAGCTTCACTGAGCATTCCTCCAGACCTGCAATCCAGGGGTGCCAAGGAAGCCATGAAGTGACTGGGCCCATTTCTAATTTTCTACTCTTTCTTCTTTACCTCTTGATGATTCATCTTAGCCAGACCTCTCTAGCCCCCCACATTTGCACCTTATAGTAGCCATACGCAAGCTAGTCCCTAGAGCCGCTAATTAGAAAGCTAGCTCTTTTCTTCCCATAGTACAAGTGATAAACCTGAAAACTTGAGTGCTGCCTGTGTCTGACAGTCATGACGCTGGAATTGAGAGCTTGCCTGGCTTGACTCTCCTCCTTCTCCTGTTCTGTACTTCCCTGTCTCTGCAGTCCTCACTGTGGACATTTGGTCTGTCCACTGTGCTATGGTTTCTATTTCTGAGTTGATATCATTGTTGCTTCCCAGAGATGAATACATTTGGAAACATAATGTAGTCTGTATTTTAGAGGGATGCTGTCTACATTGTTATATTTAAATAAGCACCTCTCAGATAAACACTTAAAATGTAAAAACTTGAAGATGCTCTCTGTCTACTTAGTTGTTTTTTTTTTGTTTTTGTTTTTGTTTTTTTTTTTTTTATTCTATGTTGTAAGTTGTTTGAGTTGCAGAAAATGAGGGAAGTGCTAAATTGATCTTACTTGGAGGAATTTTGCTTTCCTCTTTTTGCCTTTTGCCTGACTTGCCTGTTTTGCTTTTCTGGCTGTACCAGTTGTTTCTATGCCCATCTCTATAGTAGGCATCATAGCTGAACAAAGAAATGGACATGTAGTCAGTTAGCTTACTAATCACAATGGTCACATGCACAGATAAGGACTCACAACTCATGTGTTCCCTGGAACTTTCCCAGTAGAAGTTAACCTTCATTGGTGAAGCACTATCTTATGGAGCCATCAGGGAAGCTATTCTTTCCATTGATATTTGTTTATTAATTCATTATAACAGCAATACCAACTATGGGCTAAGATGTAGACCCAGGAGCAAACAAGACCCGATCTCTGCTTGTAGGGGCTAGTAAGTCATGAAAAGACAGATGTGAGTGTAGTTACATTATAGTGAATTGCCAAATACAGAGGGAGCACATTGTATGATGGAAATGTGTGAAGTACAGATCTTTAGAGAAAGGAACATGCCAAGCAAGCCTTTCTGAAGAAGGTGACCTCTGATTTGGGTCTTGAAGTATAAATAGTAATTAGCCAAGTAAATAGTTAATAGCAAAATTATAGAAAGCAGAAATCAAGTAAAATTAAGAAAAGGCTATGAAGAAAATAATGTGTTCAGAATATTTCATGTATTTGTATAGGGAACTAACAGTGGCACTACAGAGGTGAGCAAAGGACAATGGCAGGCTGGTGAAAGACTTAAAACACTAGAGAGATGTAACCCAGTAGGGATTCAGAAGGATTTTACTAGTAAGACTAATAGAAAATGAATTGCAGAGGGATAATTTTTGAAACAAAGAGCTAGAACTAATGCATTAGTGCAGAAAATAGTATCTCTGCTTTGTGCTACTAAACCAACACAATTAGCCCTCCATTTCCTTGCATATCAACCCATTCCAGATCAAAAACATTCAAGAAAAAAACACAACTTTACTGAATATGTACAGACACTTTCATTGCCATTATTTCCTTAAAAATAAGGTATAATAACTATTTGCGGATAACTTACATTGTATCGAGCATTATAAATCATCTAGAAATGATGTGAACTATATGGGAGGCTGTGGATAAGCCCAGCATAAAAAGAACACCGTTTTATATAACAGACTAGAGCACCCACTGATTTTGGTGTTGGTGGAAGAGGTCCATGGAGTGAATCCCTAGATACTGAGGAATAATTCTAATTCATGATGAGAATTGAGAGATTCTACATCAAATCTGAAGCATAAACTACTAAATAATGTTAGAACAAGAGATATAGTTCACTGATAGGGGGCTTACCTAGCATGCTTGAGCCCTGGTTCAATGACCAGCATTGAGAACAAAAGAGAATGGGACCCAGATCTACACACAGATTGTATCTGTGTTTTCTATACATCATACACACATAGCTTGAAGGTAATGTTTTATAATACTTTCAGGGCACCCTGCGTTGTTACTGAAGTTATTAGGAAAGATGTAGAATTGTCTAGAATTTCAGATTTCAAACATTCCAATTAGAAATGATCAAACTGTAATAGCAAATACAGTATGATAGAGAGTATTCTAACATACACATCTGCACACATAAATATACACTATACGTTTATCTTCATAAAAGCTCCTTACATGGATTCCACAGTTATCACTGTTCCGGAGGAAGCAAAGGTTTATTTGGCTTTCATATCATGATCACAGTCCATTGTTGTGGGAAGGCAGGGGAGGAACTCAAGCAGAAACAGGCAGGAACATGGAGGAGTGCTACTTTCAGGTTTGCCCGCTATCCCTTGTTCAGCTTTCTGTCTTTCTTTTGTCTTGTTTTTAACTTTTATTGATTCTTCGTGGATTTCACCTCGTGAATTCCGATCCCACTCATCTCCCTGTCCCCTCAAGTCCTCCTTCTGCCCTTGCAACCTCCCCCCATAAACAAAAGCAAATTTAAAAGAAAAACCAAACCCAAACAAAACAACAACAAATAGAATCTTATCATGGAGATTGTGGTGTGGCCCATTGAGATACACAGTTTACCTTTTAGTCCATTTACCTTTGCTTGCAAGTGTTCATTGCCAGGAGTCATCGGTCTGGCTCGAGGCCTCTGTTTCTGCTACACTATCACTAATAGGCTCTCACTGGGGCTCCTCCTGGGTAGCCTGTTGTTGTCCTGTGTCATGGAGATCCTGCTGTTTTGGATCCATAGGTTCATCTCCTAGTTATCATTGTTTTCAACTACAGGGGAAGTGTGGCCCTGAGGAGTGAGATTAAGTTATCTCATGCATAGCCATTGAAATATTGAGCTACTAGCAGAATTCGATCCTATTCCTTATTCCCCCTAGCTGTATGTTAAATAGCAAACTACTTGGGTGTCATCCAGAGAAAACTTTGATGTGAACAAATAGAAAATTTTGACTAAAACCTGAGAGAAAAGATGTGTCCCCATAGATGAGTGCAGAGCATACACACAAAATGTGCTGTGAGCCATCAGTACAGTGGCAGGGAAGCAAAAGCTCGAAGTAACCCAGCAGTCATCTAACCTGCTGCAGACAGGAAGGCGCAGTGTACAGCTGCCTTCGCACACCAAGCAGGAGATGGAGAGGCCGCCAGCATGCGGTGTAATAGACAACAAAACCACTTCTCTTTTGTTCTGTCTGCTACAGAAAAGGGAATGTTCATAGGATGAAAGACCAGGACAGGTCATGGCAAGAAACATTTCTAAGGGATGTATTTGATGGAACCTAGCTACTTTAAAGTTGACCTCAAATGGATTTAAGAGGTTTAAGGAAATTCACTAAAGTTGAAAATTGTAGATTATGTAAAAATATAGCACAGTACTAGATGATAGCAGATATCCTTGTTCTCAGCACAATGAAAGAACTCTGAAAACTATAAACTCCACTGAGCACAATTGACAGTGATCCCTGAAGCCAGTGTGGTTTCAAGGTACAGAAGAGCTGCTGATGGTAACCAGAGCCAGCATGGTTCACAAAAAGCAAAGTGTCATAGGTGCCCAAGGCCACTGAAAGAGACCAGATAGGACTTACAAGGAAGTAACAGGGCAGAATCCAGCCACGTATTTTTCAGTTCAGCTTGTATATCCTTTACAAATATCACATCATTCTTTCCCTGAAAATGAAAATCTACTTAGTCACCCAGCAAAAGAAGCTGTGAGAATTTGGATGCAGGTTGAGCATCACTAATGTAACATCCCTAAAAAGCCATAGTGATAGACAGCCTGATAGGCAAGCAGTTCCAGAATTTGGAGCATTTCAGATTTTCAGAAGGCTGTCCAGCTAGTGAAAGAAGCAAATGTTCCAGAAACCCTACAGATCTGAATTAAAACACTTTTGGTCCCAGGTGTCTTGGAAGGGATACTCAACCAGTACTCACTGTTAAAGGTGAGTATTCTGATGAATGGGCACAGCTAAGCCTGTCTGCTTCAGTAAGTCATTCATTCTTAATGCCGAGTGTTTAAACCAGTTGCTACAGGGATAGTGTGTAAGCCATGGACCCTAGAAGTTGCAACATCTCTTGTGTCCTCAAGGTCAAGCAGTTCTCCTGGAAGATGCATTCAGTATTACAGGGAAACGTTTACAGAGCCACTGCAAGCAGGTCCACGAAGTTGACCTGAAATATGCTTAATTGAGAATTGGCATATAACACTCACATATATTTATAGGGTACCATGTGACACTTTAACACATGTATACAAGCACATAATCTAGTCAGGGTAGTATGTTCCACCTCCTTTATTTCTATTTGGTACTTCTCTCTGGCCTCTTCCAGATCTACATAAAATATATAGTAGGCTATCATGAACTATAGTCACTTCCCTGGGGCGTGAGCACTAGATGCTGTTGCCCAGCCTCCCTCTAGCCCCTCAGCCCCCATCCCACTCTCTAATAACTACTATTTGATGTTCAGGCTGGCCTTTTTAGTTCCCATATATGAGAGAAAACATATGGCCTTTTTGTGTCTGGCTTATTTCACTTATAACATCTTTCAGTTCCATCCATTTTGCTGCAGAGGACAGGATGTCCTTCCTTATGACTGAGCAGACCCTGAGTGGGTAGAGAGAGGGAGAGACAGAGAAGTAGGACATGCCTTAACCCACTCAGCCAGTACGTTGCTTCCTCAAAAAACTAAAAATCTATCTCTCATTTATTTGATTCAGATACCTCATTTCTGGGCACATATCCAAAGGCAAGGAAGTCAGCATATTAAAGCTGCACCTGTACACATCCATGCTGAGGGCAGCAGTATTCATAGTCGAGATGGAGTATCAACCTAACTATCCGTTTTCTACATCTTCAACTCGGTGTATATTTAGAAATAGTAGAGAAACTTTGGGCACAATCTTCTAGAAAACAGACGTGTCTGTGTAAATACTTTTCTGAAAGGAAGGCTGAATCTTTTTTGCAAAGAAATGCTACAAAGTGTTATTGAGAATAAGAGTAACGCATAATTTGTGAGTGTTAAATACAGAAAAGTGTAAGAAAAACAGTGTAGAAAAGGGAGATTGTGCAACTAAAATAATGAAGGAAAAGAAGCAAATAGGTCCCCTATTTATGGCACATATTATTTATGCTCTGCCTCTTCTCAGCCTATGACACTTGAGCCTAATTTCAATGTTCACCCCCCCACCCCCACCACACGCGCGCGCGCGTGCGCACACACACACACACACACACACACACACCCGCTTTGGCTGACACTGTGGGAAGCACAGTAGAGACCTGCTTGCTTGTCCCAAAGTCTTCCTTTTCAAGGGCCATGGCTTGGACATCCTTGATTGCTTTGTTTGTTAGCAGCAGCATTCTCCTTCCAGATCTCCCTGGGATTAACCAGTCTAAGTGCTTCTTCCCTGCTGAAGGCTGTAGGGATAGAGAACCCTAGAGCACACTTTCAGGAAACCTAGCCTAGGGCTTACAGCATTCTATAAAAGGGGAGGGAGGCCAAAGTTTTTTGTTTTTTGTGTGTGTTTTTTTTTCCCTTTGAGACAAGATTTCATGTATCCCAAGCTGGCCTTAAACTTACCATGTAGCCAAAGGCAACTTTAACTTCTGATCCTCCTGCCTCAGTGTGCCAAATGCCACCATGCCTGCTGTATGTGGTACTGCAGCACGTCAACCCCATGACCGTGTGTGCTCAGCAAGCACTTTACTTTCATTCCCAACTGAAAAGTTCTTAGTGACCCTTCAGCCCACTCTTTCCTGTTCCAAATCTTGCCACAGTTCACAAATATCTCACAAGTAGAAGGTTATCTTCATTCATCAAGGCATAGTGAAAAATATGAAAAGCAGTTTAGCTATTTCAAGCAAGAAAAAATTAGATGTTTTAAAATTGCTGAGAGAGCTTAGAAAACAGTTGGAAGGAAGCAAAAAGCCGGGAAAGTAGATGTCATCTTTCAGGAAATCAGGAAATGTAACCCAGGGTTCCGCCTACCTAGAGCTGGGGAAGCAGCTGTTTGTAGTGGGAGCTGCTGCAGGCCTCTTCCCTGCCAGCTGCCAAAGTGATTCTTGTTAGCTCTGCAAGAGGAGAATGATGCTTCTTTCCTTTTCTTGATGCCCCACACATCTTTGGGGAACAGTTTCAGTGGCAGAACCCAAATCCCAAACCCTACTGGCAAGAGGTTGGAAAATGTCCCTCTGCTTCCAGAAAAGGCGCCAGGGAAGACGCCATGTTGTCAGCAGACAAATGTGCGAGGGTATTTCCCCACTTCACTTTCTGCAGTATATTTAGTCTAGGGTAATATGATGGGAACCATGCTTCCAACAAAGCAAATAAAATAGCCAGACTTGGAGCTGGGGCAGCGAATAAAGTACCTGTCACACAAGCATGGGGATCTGAATTTAGGTTCCCCAGCATTCACATAAACATAAACAAATAAACAAAGCTGGGTACATGCATGACTTTGGGAGAGGAGGAGCATTAGAGGCAAGTGGATCCCTAGAGCTCTCCATCTAACCAGGCTAGCCAAATAATGAGTGTCAGGTTCAGTGAAAGACCTTACTGTTCTGCCCAGATCAGGACCCCCAAAGAGACCACCGGAGACCCAAGATGTCCAGAATGCAATAACAAGGTTTATTTGACTTGGCGCACGTGCTTAGTTCAAGCTAGCAGGGAACTCTCGTCCACCACACCCGATGCCTCGAGGCAGGGAGGAGAGTTCCTCTTTCTTGGTGAAGTTAGTTTTTATAGACAAAACCCACAAAATTCCTTGGGGGGGAGGGGGTTAGTATGGGCCCATCCTTGATTGGTCCAGTTTTTCCCGGGCCTGGACTTGGCCTTATTCTAGCTTATCTATTTGCCCTGTCAGGAGTTTTACAACCCATCTCCGGGGTCTGGTCATGTTATCTCTAGAGAGGGGCATCTCATGGTTAATTGGTCACTACCAGACATCCTGACTTTGTTCTTTTGAAAACACCTGACTTCACCCTCTCCAGGAAGGGGGAACTGACTCAGTCCTGTTTATTTTAAGATATCTCTTCCCTCAGCTCTTTTGGGTTCCTGGGGGAACTGTGTCTGGGCCTTTGGTGGGGGTCTTCCACTTACCTCAAGAGTTAAGGTGAAAGTGATCAAAAGAGACATTTGACATTGACCTTTGGCCTCCGTGTGCATGCATGTGCATATATACACACCAACATACATACACACAAAGACTCCCCAGTAACTCCATGCAGCTTCTTTTTAACCTTAATAGAAGACATGACTTATCATTGTCTGTATATGCATATTAGATAATTTACAACCCAATTTCTGTCTCTGCAGTTGAAAATAACACAGTTTCTGTTATCTCATGGTTAAAATTGCACAGGTGTCAATAATGGCTATTTAGATTCCTATGCAGTACTCCTTTACCTGTACCACAGAGTCTCACCCATGGTATGCAGTAACTGTGTTCATGCAATAAATGCTGGTTCAGAATATAAATATGCACATGACCTGTTGGGTCCTGATTGAGTAAGGCTGAATTCTTAAAATAATGCTTGTTTGTTTTCAAATGCAGACATTCTTGTCTTTATGAGGGAGACTACCTTCCCAAGGATAACCCTGAGGGAAGGTAGCGTCAAAATAAAATGAGAAGCAGGAAATCTCCCATCTCTGCCTAGGATGCTGTCAGATGTCATTCCTCGCCTCCCCACAAACCATGCACCTCATGCTTGCTGAACATTCCTTCTCTCCTCCTCACTTGGCAGTTCCAGGGATGTTGTCCTCCCCTTCTTATTAGATAGACAGATGATTCAGCTCTGCCACTGTTGGTCCCCTTCTCCCTGTATCACTCTTCTCATGGTTTTGTAACTAAGTTCAAAAGGTCGTGATTGTATACAGTACAGATGTCTTAAGCTATCACTGTTATCACTTTTTTCTGACCACCACCCCATGAACAAATAAGCCCCCAGTCCGCAGAGTTTTTAATAGAGATGAATCTGGAATCTCAGTCTCCTGGAGTGCCTAGCAGGAGGCTTAACAGTACCACCTTACATTTACTGAGCATGTACTAATGCACTTGTCCTTGTTGTAAGGCTGCTGTGTTTTTAAATCTCACTGATTCTTTATAATGACTGAAAAAATCATCACCCTGTTCACAAGTGTCGCTGCTTTGTCCAAGGTTATAGAAGTGCTTGAAGTCAGACTTTAACCACTGCCTTCTGGGCCACTCCAGAAGATATGGTGACTATTCTTCCCTGACCCCCACTGCCAGAAAAAAAGTTGGTTCATAACTAAATACAAGAACATTCACATATGTGGAGCACAGTAGAATACAACTTTAATCTCAGCACTCGGGAAGCAGGAGGATCTTTGTCAATTCAAGATCAGCCTGGGCCTACATAGTGAGTTATTGGATAGCCAGGGCTACCTAGAGAAACCCTGTCTCAAAAAAAGAAAATAAAAGGAAGGAAGAAACAAAGGTAAAGAAAAACCACTTATATATGGTTTGAGAAAAGTAGTTAGATTTTGAGAGTGTATCTTTTTTTTTAAGATTTATTTATTTTTAACAGACTGTGGTGGCATACACCTTTAACCCCAGCTCTTGGGAGGCAGAGGCAAGAAGATCTCTGATTTTGAGGTCAGCATGGTCTACAGCATGTACTGTATAGCTATGTCATGTCTATAGCTACAGCATGTCTATAGCTATGTACTGGTAGGGGCTCCTCTGATGCATCTTGGGGTCAGGGATATACAGAGGAACCCTGTCTCAAAAAAGAGGGGGGGATGTATTTTATGTGTATGAATGTTTTGCCTGCCCGTATGTTTTTGTACCACTTGCGTGCCTAGTGCCTGAGGAGGCCAAAGGAGGGATCCAAAAGTGGTTGTGAGCCATCTTGTAGATGGTGGGAATTGAACCTTGGTCCTCTTGAAGAGCAACCACTTAACCACTGATCCTTCTCCCCAGTCCCTTGAGAATATCTTGTAATTATATAAACCAGCTAATTAAACAACTCATCTTCATGAAGGATTTAAACACAGATTGGTAATATTTTAGTTTTCAAGAAAGTTGATTGTGGAGACATATACATGAACTGTGAATTTTTCTATGAATGATATGAAAATGAATACATGAACAATCTTCATGTGTTACTAATGTATAAAGACAGAAGCATGTTCATATATTATTAACTTTCAGAAGGCATTAGCACATTTGACACATGAGAGATTGAAGGGAAGTATACAGCTGTAATCTTTCCCACATGCTAGAACACTAGTAAGAACACTTGTTCTCACTGAAGAAAAATAGTAGCAAGATTAATGCCTGTGAGTTCTGCCCTGTGTATGAAGGTTAATTCTCTGCATTACTGACCCCAAGATGCATCAGAGGAGCCCCTACCAGTACATAGCTAGTCACAGTGATATCATGTGTCTCTGTCTTCCATAAACCAGGTATCTGCATATTTTCCTGATGTTAGGAAGGGATCTGAGGACCAAGTTTCCAGGCTTGTGGCTGGCTGTTCCCTGAAATCAGTTATTCTCAGGTTTTAGCATGAAAAGAAAAGCTGGCCAAGTGGTCCAATGTATATATGACTCTAGAGGGTGTCTTTCCATCTACTGTATCTTCATTAGGTAAATAATAATATTACTGACAAGAATACTAACTACCATGACTAAGCACCATACAGCCAACACTGTTCCAGTCTTTTATGAATTTTCTTAGTTAATCACCAGAATCCTGTGAGGATGATGATCCTTTTCTTACAGGTGAAGAACCTATTATGGCATTATACCTGAAATTCTCAAGAGTAAAGAAAATTGTCTCTTAATCTGTTTTAGAGAAAGTGATCCAAATAATAAATGAGACAGTGAGAATTTGAACTCAGGTCTTTCTGAGGACATTCTGTTAGTCAATGTACTTGATACTTTCTTCTTCTAGGTATTTACTGAGGACACTAAGATAAAAATGAGATTGTTCCTACTGCCAATCAAGAAACTAATGATTATTTCCTATTTCAGGCCCAATTTATGAGTGGCATGGCTGCTTGGAAGTAAACTCATGGAAAGGGGCAACTGCAAAGCATTCAATTGAGCAGGGTCCATGATGGGCTATCAGGCTGTTTACCTCATTTTGTCCCTATTTATGGGACTTGCCATCTGGTCTGTATACTGGGGAAACACACTTACTCTTGTTTTCTGCTTCACCATTTGCAAATGAGCCTAATGTTCTAATTTGCACAGTGAATTAATCATGCCTTAAGGCTCTTTGGAAGATTTGCAGGTGATCAGCTGTAAGAATCCTGTTGGACCCTTTGATCTACAACATGTCCTGCCTGCAAGTATGCTAGTGCAATGGTGGCACAAACCTTGTGGGAGTCACCAACTAACTCCACTAGATGGCACCCTACCTGACACTGTTGGGTGACCAAGACCCTGAGACTAGTTAGCCCAGGGACCTCGTGTAAAACCAAATACTACTGTCCTTAAAAATAAATAAATATATTTTTAAGTAGCAATAAAATGACTCCTAATGACATTCTGATATACTCATAAATCATAAATACTCCCGCAGCAGAGGAAAACAAATACAGAGACCCATAGCCAGATATTATTCAGAGAATGAGAGACTTTGGAACACCACCCTAAATGGGATGTCTCAATCAAATCCCTCTCTTCAGGGCTCAGGTAACTCTGTGGAAGAGGAGGCAGAAAGAATGTAAGAGCCAGGGGTAGAAGACACCAAGAAAACAAGGCCTTCTAAACACAGTAGGACTGACATACATGTAAATTTAAAGAGATTGAGCATGCACAGGGCATGCATGGGTCTGTACCATCTGGGGTCATGGGATCCTAGGGCTGAAAGAAGTGGATACATGCCCGCAACTGTAACCCAGAAGCTTTCTCCAATTGATAACCACTTGCAAATGCAAATTCAGTTTTCTCACTGGGGAAACAAACTAATTTCAAGAGTAGGCTGCTTGCCCAGCAGGAGATGGCCAACAGAAAATAAAGTCAACATCATATGGAGGTTCCTTATTTCATGATATTGTATCAGGGCTTTTTGTTTGTTTTGTTTTTAATTTTTATTTTATGTATATATATATATATATATGTATATATGTATATATATATATATTTCTTGTACACACAGATCCTTTGCATATATATTATGCTTTCATTTCAGTGTTTTTGTTACATTCCTGAGTGTGTGAACAAGTGGGTCTCTGAATCTATATCTATTTTATGTGCATTTTCTTGGTCTTCTGTTTGTTTGTTTTGTCCTATTCTGATATATTAGTTTTTGTTTTATCTTACTATGTTTTATTATCTCTAGAAGCCTGTTTGAGATAGAATGAGAGACAGAAAGGGAGTGGATCTGGATGGGAGAGGTGGTGGAGAGGAACTTGGAGGAATAGAGGGAGAGGAAACCATAATTAAGATATATTATGTGAGAATGAAGCTATAGTCAATAAAAGGGAAAAAGTAGGATAATTCCAATATAGAGGAAAGTCCATGTGATAATAACATAGGGAAAATTACACTGTAATAAGTTGGTGAACCCCTCTTCCCCTTAGTATGTCAGTGCCATGATTTGGTTGACCAGATATCCCCAGCAGTAGACTGAGTAAATGTTGACTGATATATGGTTGCTGGTTTCACATAAAATAATGTTCAAAGTGTTGGTTCCCACATAGAGTTTTCTTGTTAATGGCGAAAGCAACATCTTTCATTTCAACCTTAGGCTTTATCCCTATGTTTGAAGCACATTTCTCCTGATTGTATTTTGTCAAGTTGACACAAACCTAGACATATCAGAGAAGAGGGGATGTTAATTGAGAAAATGGCTTCATCATCTTGCCCTGTGAGCAAGTTGTGGGGCATTTTCTTATTTAGTGATTAATATATGCAGGCTCAGCCCATTGTGGATGGTGCCAACCCTGGGTAGGTGACCCCATGATGTATAAGAAAGCAGGCTGAACAAGCCATGAGGAATAAGCCAATAAGCAGTACTTCTCTGTGGCTGCTGCTTTAGTTCCTGCTTCTAGGTTCCTCAGTGATGGAATGTGACTTGAGAGCTGTAAGCTGAAATAAACCCTTTCATTCCCACTACCAGGAATCCTGTTTGAACAAAGACAAATGTTTTCTCTCTGCCATTTAATATTTTTTGCCTCAAAAATTATCTTATAACTTAAACCTGTCTCTTTTTCACCTAACACTTTAGGATGCTCTGTGATTTGGGTTTTATGCAGTCATGGACTTGATGCAACTCCACAGCTGTGCATTCAGCAGGACCAGAGGTGTTTCATAGCCACCCCTCCCCCATTTCTCTTTTGTATCTGCAGAAGCTAAATTGGCCACACCACATGCCTTTTTAGTAGATGATGAGGTTTTCTTGGTTTCTTTTTTCTTTTCTTTTCTTTTTTTTTTTTTCACCCAAGCCTCCAGGAAGATTATTTAGAATAAAAGGAGAAAAAAAATCAATCTTAATGTTTCACCCAGGGCTGAAAGAAGCTGAGGTCTGTACTGTCAATCACATGCTATAAACATCATGTGTCCACACTGGTTTGCACTATATGTAGACAAGACCCTGAAGCTAACTGCTCCAAGGACCTATAGCTTGCTCAGACTTGTAACCATCAAGCAGTATTTTATGAGTACTGAATACAACAGCCTCTCTACAGAACCCTGCTGTGTGCAGTGTGTACTGTGGACTCTAAGTTGACCTCTTATCCCATGGTAGCCTAAGGGAACAACAGTCCATTTTTAAGTTGGTTCTTATTTTTGTTATACTCTTCAGAAGGCCTCACATGAATCCCCTTTGTTCTTTCTGTATGAAGTAATTTTTCATTCAGATGCTCACACTCCTGGAACTTCAGTTTCTTCCCTGAAACAGAATGATGAGCCAGACTAATGAACTGTTAAGAAGACATGAAGTTAAAACTATTGTAAAGATACAGCTTTTTTAATAGATATAAAACTCTTTGGTTTGTCCTTAACTTGAAGGTTAAATTCAGCAAGTATTATTGGCAATCTGCTGGATGTAAACAGGAGCTATATATTGTGAATCATGCCAAGAAGAATGGGTTAATGTGTTTATTGTCACTAAGCATTTCATAGGGATTTTACAGGTGGATAAAGTACAAAATGAAATAGGCCAAGTGCACAGTAGAGAGACAGGAGTACTCTCCAGTGCACAACCCCTGGCTTTCTGCTAAGTACAGTGCTAGATGCCACTTTCCTTCATGTGGTCCACATAGCAACTCTCAAAGGCCTGTCTGTAAGGAAAATAAAGCTTAGAATTTGTGGTGATTCATATTGTCAGTTTGTCAAAACCTAGAATCACCTAGGAAGCGGTCCCTAATAATGTCTGTGAGGGATTATCTTGATTACATTCATTGTGGTATGAAGACCACTACTCACTGTGCGTAATACCATACCCTAAGCAGGGGTTCCTGGCTGAATAAGAGTAGCAAAGGGGAACTGAACACTAGCCTGCCTGCATTAATCCATTGCTCTCTGCTCCTGCCTATGGATGTGTTGTGCTTCAAGTTCCTGCTGCCTTGACGCCCCTGCAATGACAGGCTGTAACCTGAAATTGTGAGCCAAGTATACCCCATGTCTCCTCTAAGTTGCTTTTCTCCGGGTATTTTATCATAAGAAGAGGAAAAGAAACTAAGAGTCAGTTGTTAAGAAATATGTTCTGGGGATAGAGAGATGGCTTAGTGGTTAAGAGCACATGTTGTTACTGCAGAGGACCTGAGTTGAGTTTTGAGTACTCACATGGTGGTCAACAACCATCCATAACTCCAGTTTCAGAGGAGCCGATGCCCACTTCTGACCTCTACAGGAATACAGTGGTGCACATATACACATGAGGCAAAAGATTCATACACACAAAATGTAATAAAAGGTGAGAGAATAAATGATATTACTTTAGCAAATAATAGGAAAAGAATATGGTATCAGATGAAAACTACCATCTACCCTTAAAACCATGAGTTTTTGTAAGAGTTTGGAATTTTTGATCTTTAATGTTGGGCAGGGTTTATAATATCTCAAATAAATGTTACAGACACCTGAAATGTTAAGCTTATGCTTAACATTAGTGAGTAGGACAGACATATGTTCATCACCAGACAGATTTTGTCTATAAAATAATAAATATCTTCTCAAAAGAAACATTCCACGAAGCACTTATAAGTCACCCTGTCCTGGTCTATGATCCACAGCAGTAAGAGATGTAAAGCTTCGTCATTTAAACAGCAAATAGTACTGTAGGAAAGGAAGAAGATCTCTGCCTCCTATACCCACATAAAGCATTCCCGTCAGAGTCAGGGAGTACCTGTCTGTAACATAAATATATCATCAACTGAGTGACAGCATTATAGGACAGCAGAGAAAAGTGTCCTAACTTCCCCCAGGCTCCCGCATCCTTATTTCTTTTTTCCTACATGGTAATGAACTTCTACTTTTCTACACTCTTAATTTTGGTAGCAGGCTTTTTTTAGACCAACAGCCTCCAAATCATGACACAGAGACTTCTTATTAATTATGAAAGCCTAACCTATAGCTTAGGCTTGTCCCACTAGCTCTTATCACTTAAATTAATCCATTTCTATTAATCTATGTGCTGCCATGTGGCTTGTAGAATTTACCTTTACTCCTGTATGTCTTGCTTCCTCTGTGTCCAGCTGGCAACCCTGCCTTTCCTTTTCCCAGAGCTCGCTCTGTCCAGAAGTCCTGCCTATATCCTCCTGCTTAGAAAGAAAGAAAGAAAATCATTAGTTAATTAAAGACAGAATTCAATCCCCAGAACCCATATAAAAATGTTGGACAATCCAGTTCTGCAGGGGAGGGACCAGAAGGAGCCCTGGAGCTCGCTGGCCAAGCAGTCTAGCCTAATCAGTGAGCTCTAAGCCAAGGAGAGACCCCATGGGTAGACAGCACTCCTGAAGATGACACCCAGGGTTGTCCTCTGATCTCCATACATGCACACACATGTACACATGTGCATAAAAAATGTTGCCAAGAAATTTCCATTTAGAATAGAGTAAAATGTACCTTAAGAAAAGTTGAAGTTAATTGGACAAGACATACTTGATCCAGTGAAGATCACTTGCATATTTCAGATGCCAAGAAGCTTTGTAAAGAACTAGATCACTTAACAGTTATGAAATGTCTACAATGCCCAAAGCCTTGGAGTGGAGGAAGATAAGCTTGAATGTGTTTGCAAGTATTCCAAGGGCATGGGTAAAAAATATGGATAGTGGTGCAGAGATTATCAAGACAGTGGGCAGAGCTGACATTTTAAAATACGCCATCGGTGCTGGGCTCACTAGTAGCATATTCCATAGACTTCTGAGGACAGGAAGGAGCTAGATGGAGGGGCTGCTGTCACTACCCCACTGACTCTATAAGCTTCATGACTTCTGAATTTCACACACCTTGTCCTCATTCCTATTTTTATTTTTTTTCTAAAGTGTTCAGCCTGATAACACCATCAAAGGATCTCAAAATTATTTACAAGGCCTAATAACATATTACTTTCAGAGCAAGAAAGATGTAATTACCACAATTTTCTAAATAGGAAAACTGAAGATTGGAAATTAAGTAATTTGATCTCAGGTGAGAGCAGAGATCAGTATGTGGTGGCTGTCATCTCTGTACACACAAGAATAGGATTCAGAAATAATTACTCTACCAAAATTTGATCTCCTAAAATGTTCCCAATGAGAAGTCTCCTGACATCATGCTTCAGTGTTTTTTTTCTAGCCTCTAAAAGATTTGAATTTCCAGGGTTAACCTTTCTTTTCCTGCCATGATAACTATCTCTCCTTTTTCAATTTATCACTTTGCTGACAGCTGATAGCAGCCTAAGCTAATATTGTAACAATTTTAGGTAATATTGCAGATGTACAAGGACATCCTCATATGAATCAATTAAAGAAGTCACAGTAAGTTGCCATTGAAAGTGTAGCAGCTGCATCCTTGAAAACAGATGCTCTTCTGGGTGTGAATAAGTCCAATTTTGACTAATTTTAAGACCTAAACAGATTTCAGTCTGGTTAATATTGGGCTGTGGAGCCACTTGAGACATCCTAATGCCCTCGACTGATTGCTTCTCCATGACAGTTAGTGGGTTGGCTTTCCTTGAGAGATACTGGGTATTTGACAAGCTAAGGATGTCATATCAATAGAGAAAAAGGGCCCAAATCTCTGTTTTAGCAAGATGGACTGACTAGTTCTAAAAATAAAATGGCTTCAAGACTACACTGCCTATAGGGATAGTTTATGAGCTGTAGGAATTAACTAGAATTGAATTAAACTTTCTTTCTGTAAGATTCCTGAACGGCCCAGAAAAGCAGCTATAACAAATGACTTCTCCATCCCCACTCTCTCCCTATATTGTACCCAGGACTCTAAGGAGAAAGACAGGGTGGTGTGTCAGCTGTTCTTTCTTTTTCTGGGCTTCATAATCAGTTATTGTGTGCATTCTTTGTTGTGTTGTGCTAGTCAATTAAAATCACTAGCTCAGTTTAACTAAAAGGACACTGTTGAATTATATATATAATGCCTCCAGTTATTCTTCTGACTTCAGTTATGGAAAATGTATGCTTCTTGCCCAGAAGGAATTAGTGATGTGGTTGAGAGACAAAATAAATGTACAATCAGAGAATGGGATGTGGTTACTGCTGGACTAGAGCTGGATGGAGAAAAATGCAGACAAGTCACTGGCCCTGCCCTCAGATGAATGAGAAATTTTGAAAAGAGTATAAAAACTATCACAACTATTGAATAGTAGAACCTTGTGATAGAATTAAGAGATTTAAAGTGCGGCAGTCAAAAGGTAAGGTTTGGGGAAGGGATGGATAGAAGAAGAGAAAATGGTACGTGTTTAAGAAAAACTGGAATATTTTGCCAGATAAATTATAGAGAGCTGGGGGTACAGCATAGTGGTGGAACATGTGCCTGGTGTGAAAAGCTCTAGGCCCGATCCCCAGCACTGAAAAGACAGCAGCCGTGAAAAGCTTGGCTAAGGAACCTGGTCTTGGTCACACAGCACTAGAAAATGCAATGAAATTAGCGTCATTATACTTACATTTGGGGTAATTATCTCTTAATTACTTCATGTTTTGTTAGATTTCAAAGGTCAAGCATGAGGCAGACCTCAGTTAGAAGATCCATGGAAAAGAGAGGTCTAAACCAACGAAGAGGCGGTTGATGTAGAAAAGAGAAAAATGAATATTGGGGAAATATTTGCTAACTAGAATAAGCAAAAATTGGTCTTTAGTGGAAAAGAAAAAGTCAAAGATAATATAGTTTAGATTTTACTGGTAAGAAGGCAATTTAAATAAATTTTCCAAGGAACAATAATGTATTTAGTTTTGAGATGCCTGTGGAATGTACACAAGTAGAGAGGTTTTTATAAAGAGTTAAATGAAGTTTTTAAAGCCATGAATTTATGAATTCATAAATACTAGGAGTGTCGAAAATGTTGAGCTCACCCACACTTGGCCCCCAGGCAAGCCTAGCAGTTATAGGTAGGATAAAGGAAGAGGATGCAGCGATGGGAATACCAGAGAGGCTGAAGAGTGTTCAGGAGAACATGATGTGATATCAGCCAAAGCAGATGTAATTTCAAGAAGTAAATGGCCAGTGATGCTCTATGTAGCAGAAAGCTCAGATGGCATTAGCGTCGAAAAGCATCCCATGAATTTGGAAATTTGAATTTCATAGAAGTGATATCAGAATAATTTTTAATAAAGTAGAAATCAGATTGTGGCACACTGAGGAGTTAATAGGAGGCAGGACTGTAGAGAAAACAACTGTTGGAAGTTCTCTCACACGTTCAGCAAGCAGCTGAGATCTTACGAGAGAAGAAGTAAGGGCTGGAGGAGAGCAGCTTGAGTGTGGAAGTTACTGAGAAAGGGGCAGCTGGCTAGCAAAAGGACTGAGAAATGGTATGGTAGGCATTTTTTATTAAAAAAATTTATACAATATATTTTGATCATGGTTTCCCTCTTTTCTAACTCCTCCCAGATGGTCCCCACCTCCCTACCCATGCAGCTTTATGTTCTCTCTCCGAGTGCTCCAAAGTCACTCACTCTTCTGAACATTGTCCAATCATGGGTGTCTGTGTTAGTGCCCATCTACAGCAAGGGGAAGCTTTTCTATTGCAGGCTGAGTGAGGCCCTGAGTGGGTATAGCAATATGTCATTAGAAGTCATTTTATTTTTTATTTATTTTGCAGAATAATAGCCTTAGGTTTTCTTCTGTACCCATGACCTATCTAGTCTCGGGTTCTTGGCCACTTTAGCAGTGTCAGGTACACAGGTATGAATTTCATCTCATAGAGTAAGCCTTAAATCCAATCAAAAAGTGGTTGATTTCTGCTATCATGTTTGTGTTGCTATTGTACCAGAATATCTTGCAGCCAGCTGACTGTTCTAGGTTGCTGGATTTGTAATATTAATGATTACCTTTCTCCTCCAGTAGCATGCAGAATACCTTCCAGCACCATGAACACTAGTCTGTAGGAGGTGAAGCTTCTAGTTGGGCACCATTCTCAATAGGGCCTTACCATCAGCTTGTGGAAAGCTTTTGAGATTAGAATCAAGAACTTCCTATTGGCAATGCTCTGCTCTTCGGGTTTTCTTTTGTTTTCATGTCAGTGGGTAAAACTGGCCCAAGGCTAGAGGGAGCTTGAGGCAGTTAGAACAGAAGAAGACGACTCAAGGGAATTGCACTTGCTGGTGAAAGGGTGGCTCAGGTCTAGCCCTGTGATCCATGCTGCTGATCCATGCTGCCTCCCGCCCGCCCGCACGCCTTCAAAGGGGAAAGTGGAGGAATTCCCGAGGTGAAGCCCAGTGGCAGCTGTGTTGCAAACAAGCAAGCATAGGGGAGGGCTGAAAAGAAAAGCTTGGGAGCTGGTTAGGATGCTAGGACGCACCATTTCCGAAGCTGGGCACTAGACCTCACTCACCAGCGAGCTGTTATTCTGTTCTTTCCGGGTTCTGAGAGGGTGTTTGTTTTCCTAATGGGGCACAAAGTTTGAGGTCAGTGCCCATGCTGGCCAGTAGTTAAACCGTAATACCACACCTGCCTGATTCTTGTCCTTCCCTTCCCAAATCAGGAAAAGGCCGAGTAGGGGAGAAAGAAGTGCTACCAGCCCAGGCCTCTCCTTTGATCAGAAAAATCTCTGCTAGAAGGCTTACCAGTCTGTGACACAAGGCCACTGCTTTCTATAAGCCCAGGCCTTCAATAGTGTGCATTTCATATGCTAGAGTGAAGATGGGATGAAACTGTCCTGTCCATTGTCTCAACAAAAAAGCTATTTCTGTTTGAGAGCACAAGATTCATCGTCCTCCTGTTAGACCAATGGATTTAATGGAGAAAGCCCCAGTAACATCAGCATGAGGGTGAGCTAGAAATCTTAAAAGATATATGCTTATATTTAGTGGTCACATTATGGATGTCAGATATCAACCTTCCCCAGGGCTAGAACAGCTGCTCAGAGTGCATGTCTTACAGAGGTGATCAATTACTAACATTTTAAAAGTTCAGTACCCATGGGGCTGTGGCAGAGTGAAGAGCAGCCTCTAAGACAGATATAGAATCACTTAGTCTCTAGAAGGGTGTGTGCAGAGGTGTGTGTGGTGTGTGTGTATGTGTGTTTAGGTGGTGCGAGGTGAGTGTGGGGGGGTAAATATGGTGTGTGTGAGTGTGGGGGTGTTGTGTGAGAGTCTGTGGTGTGGTATTTTGTATGGTGTGTGTGTGTATATGTGTGTGTGTGTGTGTGTGTGTGTGTGTGTGTGTTACCAGTGTGGGGGTGGGTGTGTCCAGTAATCTCATTTCTTAACTATAAACAGAATCTATCAACACTGTCACTTGACATTTAAGAGCCCGTTAATTGTTCTGTACTGTCTTTGCCATGCTCAGCATTCCTTCGCTCGATATATTCCTTCTTATTTAGGAAAGCTTCATAAACTTCAGGAAGCTCCCAGGAATTTACAAGCCAGCATTTCAGGGAAGCTCTAGACATAAGTTATCATGTTACTTTAATATCATGCCATAGCTTTGCTGTACCTACAGTCAGACACAATGCACATCTTTCCATTATTCCACACTGCTCCTACCATGGCCATGGCAAGCTTTACTTAGCAGCTAAACCTTCCATTGTTTATATTCTATTTTGGGTTTTTATTTTGTTGTATTTATTTTTGTTTTTGATAGTTTGGGAGTGGTCAGTTTTCACATGGTGAAGTTATTTGTTTGTATAATAAAAAGGGAAATTTCTAGCTTTTTAATGGATTTTACCCAAAATATTTTTGGTAGTATTTGATCAATTATAGTGTTTGGGAGCTTGAGACCATGAGTACAATGTCAAAGTAATTTCTGCCTCTTCTCATGGCTGTGTACAGACAATTCTGTGGACCAGAGTTTATGTCACATACAAAATGAATTCAGAGCCTTAAAAGCCCTAAAGTGCTTTGGAATATTATAATAATGTTACTTAAAGTTGCTTTCATCTAGCCTGACACATGAAACTGTATGATGGCAGTGATGTTGCCTTGCCAGAAAACAACACGAATAACATTAACATTTGAGAGGAAATGCAGTGTTTTACGTCCACTCTCCAGCAGATCAAGTTTGTGAACAGCTATTCAGGGATTATTAGAATTTTAAATCTCCATGACTGTATTCTCATCCTTACAGGTCAGTTCCCTTGAATAACATTCACTTGTTTATACTCATGGGATGCTGTTTTAATTTCTTAGGGTACAGATCCAAAAGAAACTTTAGCCTTAAAAGTCACATGCCTGGATCACATGTCTGACCTTCACTTGGGCTTGATAGTACAGGAAAAGACATATTCATAATAGCACTACTTGGGCAGGTGGTGACTCCTACCCGTTAAAGTGAGTTAGTGATGTCTCAGTGCTGTGGTGGGCTCCAAGCCCATAGATCCCTTCTGCAGGGAGAAGGCTTCTCTGCCAAAGAAGCAAAGCTGTACAGATGACTGGGAACTGAACTCTGATATAGATGGGATTGTTTCTGGCTGTAATTATTAAGATCTAACTTGGACAAATAGAAGACTAAGGAAGAGTAAAGACTGTTTATGTTTCTGACTTACATGAATACTGAGAAAGCTTCATGTGCTAATACTGTATTTTTCCTATTGTCAACCCATTTACCATTATGTGACACAGTTTACACAAAAGACTAAGGCAGAGATATGAAGAGATTGGCTCTTGCTATGAGCTAGAGACAGGACAAAGTACAGCAGTTGAGAGTCCAGAGAGCTAAAAGAAGACTTGTCTAGTGTGGCCAAATTATTGTTGATGATCTCTAAGAAACTGTGAGAAGCTTAAGTAAACAAAAACTCCCACTTCGTCTGGTCAATATTTTCCTAGGGAATCTATTTGTCAATATTTTATTTAATATTCATATATGCATATAGTTTTCTGGATCAAATGTATCCTCCAACTCTTCCCTTATCCTCACCACCACTTTCCCTCCCAACTTCATGTGCACTCCTCTTTCTAAGTTTTTTAATACTCTCAGTCCACTTAACACTGCCTGATGTGCTAGGTGTAGGCCCATCTACAGGAGGATTAGTAGCTGCTCAGAGCCCACATACCCAAAGAAAACTGGCTTCCCTCCCCCAACACCCATCAGATGCCAACAGCTCTTCAGCTAGAGGTGGAACTTCATGAGCACCTCCCCCATCCAGTCTAGAGCTTTAGCTGGCTTGAGCCTGGACAAGTCTGTGCATACAGTCCTAGCCACTGCGAGTGCATGTGTGCAGCTGTGCTGCTATGTACAGTACACACTGTCCCACTGCAGACATCTACTCTCTCTGACTCCTACAATCCTTCCATGCCTTCTTCCTCAGTGATCCTCAAACCTTTATAGAAAACGATGAGATATAGATGTCCCATTTAGGCACTGCTTGGGCAGTTGTTGACTCCCTGTTTCTAGAGTTAGTGGTGTCTCAGCAGATCCTGTGGCAGGCCCCAAGTCTAGGAATTCTGATTCCAGAAGACCCAAGTTCTCTGGCAGAGGGAAGGATTTTCAGACAGAGAAGCAATACTGAGCACTCCACAGACTATGCATGTTGACCACTTGTGGGTCTTTGTATTAACTGCCATCTACTGCAAAAGGAAGCTTCTGTGATGAGGGTTGAGCAGGGACTCGGTCTTTGGGAATAAAGATAAAAACTTAGGGACATACATTACTATGATGATTTAGCAGACTAATAGTAGTAGGGTCTCTCTTCTTAAACCTATGACTTGGCCAGTCAAACATATTTTTTTTGCTCAGTTAACGGTACTAGGAATGAGGTCCATCTTGTGGGATGGGCTTTAAGTCCAAGCAGAAAGTAGTTGGTTACCCCCTTTGATATTCCTACCACTATTACACTGTTCCATATATCTTGCCAGACCAATTATTATTATAGCATATAAGGTTCACTGGGTGAAAGCATTGATGACTTTTCTCATTTCATAACATGCATAGAACCTTCAACTTGAACTCTAGCCAGTAGGGATGAAACTCCCAGGTCATTATCAGCTTGATTTTTTCCTGTCCTATAACTCAGATACACAGTGTCTTCAGCTGTAGGGTCTTATCATCAAGTAACCAAGAGCAATGACAATAGCTTATAATGTTTGGGAACATGTATGAGATTCTATTCACCAACAAATCAAAATGAGATAAACAATTCCTCGCAATGGGCTTTTTATTTTATAGCCTATATTGTCTGAAGGAAGCATTGACCCCTTGTTATAGTCTATCTCCATTTAAACTTTGTGGTGTGTGTGTGTGTGTGTGTGTGTGTGTGTGTGTGTGTGTGTGTGTGTGTAAGCATCTGTATTGGTAGGTTTCCATATGCTGTTTCCAAAGGACTTTACTGTTATCCTTCCCCACGCTCACTTCTCTACCCTCACCTTCTACCCTATCCCTTTCTGTTCCATCATTCCTCTTCCCACCTTCATATCACTCCCATTCTATCCCCCTTTCTTTTAAATCCCCTTATGGCCTCTTGGTAGTTTCCTAACTTGTTTGAGCTATCCAGTTTAAGCATACATACCTAAAGATTCAAAGCTAACACTTGCATATGAGCGAGAGTGTGGCATTTGCCTTTCAGGATCTGGGTTTCCTCACTCAGAGTGATTATTTCCAACTCTGTTCATTTACCTGTTAATTTCATAATCTATCTGTCCATTGATAGACATCAGGTTGATTCTATTTCCTGAATTTTGCAAATACAGCAGCAATGAATATGAATGCACAAGTATCTCTGTAGTAAGATATGAAGTCCTTTGGAAAGTTAGAGAAAGTAGCTATACCGGTATCCTAAAAAGTTACATGTGAACTAAAAAGGCGGCATACAGCCCACCACCACCTCCCTCTATCTCATCTCCCAGATGTTAAGCTTTAGTCCAAGTGTCCCAGCCTCTAGAATAACCCAAGTGATCCCTCCTGATAGACATGTTAGTCTGTGATATTTATTCTGAGACTTTCAGGAGGGATCTAAAACAGACAGAATACTTTGTCAATAGAGTTTGAGAATTAGGATATGATTTAGTCCAGTCATTTGAAGAATGATTAAAGAATGGGGGAAATTTAGCCTGAGAAAGGAAAGACTTCACTGAAGCCAAAAAAGGTATCTTCTGTCCTTAGTTCTGACATGTCTGATAATGACTACAGAGCTAAGTAGATTGGTGCCAGTGAAATTCTGGAAGTTAATGAAGACAGATCCAGGGGTTTTGTCAGCTCAGGTATTTCGGATGTTGAATCAGCTGGCTCAGAGATGCTGATATTGCCCTCACAAGCATTGCTGTGAGTGTGCAGCCAGAAGCTGGACAGCAACTTGAAAATGTACAGGAAATGCAATGACAGGCCACATGTTCAGGCCCCACAAGTCTAAAGCTGCTTCTATTTCAGTAACTCGATTGAGACAAGTGACTGTTGAAGCAAGAACACAATAGGACGGGTGAGCTGCCTCAGTAGGTAGAAATGCTTACTATGCAGGCCTGAAAACTTCAGTTTGATCCCCAAAACCCCTGATGAAAGGAGAGGATGAACTCTCCAAAGTTTGCCTCTGCCCACCACACACTGTGACACACAGGCACGTGCATCCATACTCACACACAGCATGCATGAACAACAATAAGAAGTAAAATAAATGTTAAAACCAGAGTCTGATATATCTTAGACTTCTAATGCTGCCAAAGTAGTAAAAACAGCAAGATGAATAAATAATATACATTATGGGGAACCTATAGGTATCTAATAAATGATTACTTTTTGTCTCTCCTCTTCTTCCAGTGTTGTCTCCTGCTCAAGAGAGCCATGTGAACATGGACCTTCCGCCAGTGTCTGAACAGATCATGCAGACACTGAGTGAACTTGCCAAGTCCTTCCAGGATATGGCTGACCGCTGCCTGCTCGTCTTGCATCTGGAAGTGAGGTACGACCCAATTAAGCACAGGACATTGCGGTGTCAGGACCCCATGTGACATAAGTCAGGTGCTGTCATGGAGTGCCACCATAATTTTCAGTTTTTACTATTTTGCTGTCAATTTCTTTGGTGAGCATGATGTTTAGCAGTATTCAGTGTTCTTAAAAAGATGTGAGCATATGCTGGACTGTGAGTGTGGTGACTCAAGGGTGGTAGAGCCTATGATGTAACCGGATTTGCATGTGCACACCAACCATGTAGATGATCTGAGGGTCAGCTAGCTGGTTATTTTTGCAAAGCTTCAGTTTCCACTTAAAATGAAAATAGCAGTTTCTACCTTAGATGTTATGAAGGAAGTCTTGAATGATTTGTACCATGTCTGTCACATAGTCAGTCAAATTGTGTGGACTTTATCATCATTAATATTTTTGCAAGTCAGAAAGGAAGTTATATTCAAGAGCCACAAAGCTTCCCTTCAACAAACTTAAAAACCCAGTGGAAGAGATTAAGGAAAAGAATGATCCAAGAGACGGGTTTCAAGGATGCCTGTTCCTTCCCCTGCAGCAAGAAGACACTGGCCATGCAGATGCTTATAATACAGTTAGAAATGAGAGGAAGAGGCAGAACATCTTCAGTTGTCCCCTCGTTGTTGAACAGTTTAACAGGTGTCTTCTTCGTACTAGGCAGTGCTCTAAGCAAATGAGCAAAAGATTCCAGGTCCCCACACCTTCCACTCATGGATAAGGCAAAAAAGATACTTTCAGATAATCATAGCTAAAGTAGTAACAATATAACGAGAGGCCAGCGAGGTGACTTAGAGGGTTAAGCCACTTACCTGATGACCTGAGTACGATCCTTAGAACCCACATGGTGGAAGGAGAGAACTGACTCTCAAAAATTATCCTCTGACCTCCATACTTGTTAGCTCAAAGGTATGTTCACGCAAATAAATTAATAAATAATTTTAAATAATAATATTCTGATATTATTTAGATAACATGAATTGCAAATGCAAGCCACATAGGTCATATAAAGTTGCTGTACAGGTTGAGCATCCTTAATCCAGAAACTCAAACCTAGAACTGCTCTTCAGACTTGAGAACATTTCAGATTCTCAGCCGGTAAGTCTGTGCATGTGTTCTAAAATTAAAAACTTTTGATCCCAAGTATTTTAGATAAGGGATACTCAAACAGTGGTTACATTTGAAAACGTAGAGGGAAGAAGGTAAAATGATTTATATTCTTAACTCAGGGTATGTGTGTATACATATATACATATATATATAGTGTAATATATATTAATGATAGATTATTGTGTTGACATAAGATCAACACAGAAACAGTGAGTTACTTTTCATTCCCTGTGGTTAGCCTTGGCATATTCATAGTTTATACTTAGTGTGCATCATGGTGAGGACACTCGTGTGCTCAGTAGATACATGTGGCAAACATACCCTGGAAAATGCAGGGTGTGTGGGCTAACCAGGAAGGGAGTTGCTTAGACAGAGGACATGTGGCAGAGTGACAGGAGCCACCCAAACAGAAACCTGAAGGAAGAAAATTTCAGTCAGGGAGCAGCACTCAGAAAGGTCCCAAGACACAGTTAGTCCAGGCCAGTTGGAGGCACAGAGAAGAGCCCAATACATTTACAACCAAGTGAGTGAGGCAGCTGTGGACGGTGGGTAGAGTGAAGTAAAAGATGGGCTGGTCCCTGATCATGGGCAGCTGTGTGCCTGATACGTGGGAGGTCTTCAAGACGAAAAGAACAGTTTCAGTCATGTTCTAAGTGCACTAGGAAGCTGTCAGCGAGGCTTTGTAGAGAGGACAGATGTTATTAGTTAATATTTTTAAAAGGCTGCTCTTGCTGATGTATGGTCAATGGGACTGCACAGAAAATAGGGTGACCAGTTGAGACCAATAAGGAGCATCAAAGTAACGAGGTGGAAATATGAAAGACAAAGACGTAGGACTTGGGACATATGCTGGAAGTAGAAATCCTAGGACTTACTGACAGATTGGGTTGGGTTCAGGATTTGGTGGTAATGAGAAAAAAAGACTCACAGAAACCCACCAGTTCAGAGTCTTAGAATTTGTGAGTACAAAAGCTATGAATACCAGTTAACAAATACTGAAGAGGGCAAGACAGGACCATTACGAGGTTAAGAGCATACTGGACTATCCCCTTGTCTGTGGTCACACCACTCAGAGGTTCCTGATCTCATCTAACTGAAGCAAGACAGACTGAAGGAGTAGAGAGGTTGGGGATGTGGGTTTGAGGTTTCAGAAAACAAGTACTCAAGGTGTTCACTTTGAGGAGCTTATCTGCTATCTAGGTAGTAATGCTAACTAGATCACTGGATATATACTTCTGAAACTCCAGGATCAGGAAGCCTGATGTGGCGTGTAGTGCATTTTCTTCTGTGTTTTTTGGAACAATACTAAAGTTGATTAAATATTTTCTTTTCATTTGAAGTTTCAATAGCATCCATGTTTTAAAAATATAAAATGAATTTGGTTCATAGTTAAGACTTTGGAATATTTTTAGATTCCAGTTAAAACTTGGATGGCTTTGAGGCATGTTAATGTCACCTTCCTTTTATGCAACTTGCTTTTGGCAGTCTTTGGTTTCCCCCAATGAGCTGCTTCCCTGTTGCTTGTTAGCACCCTGAGAGGGGAACAAAAGAAGGAGCCTGCAGGCTTGGAAGCTGTCGTGCTCAGCGTTATTCCTGAGTTTACTTCTTACATTAACTTGTCCAGAAATAAAGCATCTTGCTATGTGATTTCTGATTTGTTTTATGATAATTTTTAGATTTGTTTTCTATTTATTTTCAAGCTGATAATGAAATAAAGCAGGCATTTTCTATGAATAGATAAATGCTGTGGACATACAAGGAAGAAAGAAGAAAAAAAAAAAAAAACACCCAGTAATGTTCTGAGGCTGCTGTTACCCCGGGTTGCAAAGCAAAACAAGAGAACAGCAAATTAATTACTCTCACAACTCCTAGAATTATGCTATTGATTTGCAGTCTCAGGACATGCTCTACATTCAGAATCACTGACTTGTGTGTAGTTAATTCCAGGAGGGATGTTTTCAGCACGTTCGAGTAAGATCTTTGAAATCCTTAACCTCTGTCCTGTCTTTTTTATTGTTTGTTCTTCTTAGCAGTACTAGCCTTACAATGCCAAACATGTTTTGTCAACTTTCTAAGAAATCACACAATTGTAATATCCGTTTCCACGCCCCTCCTTCAGTATTAATTTAAAAACAAGAAAGGATAATTTCTGCCTGAATTTTAGTGCTCTAGATACAGATTATTTTTCCTTTACTTTGAGAACACTAAGCGTAGTTTTTCTAAATTCATTTTTTTATTTCCACTTATAATCTGGTTCCAACATTCAGTTTGTTTTCTATGAATGTGTTTCTATTTTGTCCTTATTATTACAAAACAGACTTCTCCACGTATGGCTAAGATGGTGAATGCTGACACACTCTGTTCTGTCCTATCCCAGTGCCAGAGAAGGAGTGGGGGAACAGTGGTGAGGATATAAAATGAACAAAATGGATGTCATGCTAATCATCACATTGTAGGGTATTGTACCAGAAGCAACTGCCAGACACTCTTGGAACCTATAGTGCAAGGTTGTGGAAGAGACCACTCACTCTTCTGGCATATCTTGTTCATTGTTATAAACAGTCCCAGAAATGAACCAGCCATAATGCCTGTATGATTTCTTCTTAAGAATGAGCTGACTTTAAACCAAACCCAGATTTAAAAATAAAAAATTTTTTAAAAAAAGCTCTATTTTCCTAAACAAAACTTGTGTTCTTAAAAGCAAATGAATTGGTTTATAAGTTGCATTTTCACATGATAGTCCACTTGCAAGTCAACCACATGCATCTGCAAGTACAGAGGGTGTGTTAATCACTTCTCTGTTGGCACGAGAAAATACCATGACCAAAAGCAACTTAAGGAAGAATAAGTTCATTGTAGCTTACAGTTCCAGTCTATCAAGGCTGGAAAGGGATGACAGCAGGAACAGGGGACAGAGAGGTCACATGTCATCTACACATGGGAAACAGAAAACATACAAACCCTAAAGGCACCCCCCCCCCAACAGACTTTCTCCAGAAAGGCCCCACCGCCTAAAGGTTCCATAACCTCCCCAAAGAGCACCACCAACTGGGGACCAAGTATTCGAATACATGAGCCTGTGGGGGCCATTCTTATTCAAACCACCACAAAGGGTGTGTGACCAACCTCATCCTCATTCTGATAATTCACTAATGCTTACTTTACCCCTATCCTATTGTGAAAGAGAGTTATAATTGAGGCCCTGTCCAGGAGCTGGCATGATGAAAAGTGATGCTCTCTCTTACACTTATAGCCATGAAAACACTGCAGTAGGAACCAAAGAAAAATGAAAGCCATGTGAATTAAATTAATGGGTTGTGCCAGCAAAAGTCCAGAACAACTTCAAATGCCAAACTCTGTCTTACTCCCAAAATATCTTTATATCCAAAGCCCATATTTTTCTTCAACACTGTTGAAGTTCAAAGCAAAAAAAAAAGTTCTCCAATCCAGCAGGTTCTGTGTTGAAGAACCCATCCAAAGAGCATTTGACATTTTACCCATGTCATTGTAGGCCACATTTAACCAACATGTACTATCTTTCCACAGTTTGAGGCAGAAGGCAGATGACACCCACCCCCCCCACCCCCAAGAAATGAAAGACATGGTGAGACCATTGAAAGTTGTTGAAGGTTTTTTTCATATTTGAACTTTAGAAAAAAGAAACTTAAGTTGCCATTTGAGTCCACAATGCCAAGAATGTCACCTTTATCAGCTGATTTCCCTTACCATCAGGAGGGCTCTAAGTGGGTTCAACAGCAACTGCATGTCACCGTTGGGATCCTAAGTGTGCGCTTTCTGAAAATCAACCATCCTGCTGTGCAATCAGCAGTGTTTGCAGAAAACCTTAATGCCAAAGTCAGGGGAAGGTCAGCAACAGCACACCAGAACCCAGAGAAAAATAAAACTTTACTGAATTTGATATTCAGCAGTGACAATTTTTTCTGATCATTTGGGAAAAATAAAATAATCCCTCTACAGTGATTGTCTCCCCTCTGCCTCCAGCTGTAGAGTCGCAGGAACTTCACCTCCAGTGTGCCAGAACCTTCAGTAGCCTGTCTCTTCTTTAATTTGTCTCCATGTTCTACCATCAGTCTACTCTTTCTTGGTGCCAAAGCTAGTATTTGAGTTTATCATTTTGCTGCATAAAGGTCTCTTGGGGCTAGAGAAATTACTTGTCGATTAATAGTGGGTACAAAGGACCCAGGTTCAATTCCCAGCATCCGTATCAGGTAAGACATCTGGCTTCTTTGGGCACCTGCATTCATGTGTATATATCAACACATGGACACACACACATACTTAGCTTTTTAATTTTCAATTAATCTGTGAAATTCTCTTAAGGTTCCCTAAACCTTCTGGCATAAAGTCCACATTCTTTAGACGGCCTCTAAAGCCTAGTATGACATTTTACTGCCCATGTCCCTAAGTTCATGTCATGTCTCTCTCCTGTGATCTGTATGGAACAAAAAGGAGCCTCTCACCATTGGTCAGAGACATTGCCCATATACAACTTCATGCCTTGCAGCATGGTCTTCCTATTGTGTGTGCCTATCCCACCATAGCTTTACGCCTAGTTTGAAGATACTTTAGTATACATGCTTGTATTTCAATTAATGCTACTTCATTTTAATTTCTGCAAGATAGTGATTAATTGCCCTAGTCAAGATTCCCACTCCTGAGTGAGTCATCTTTCATTACACTGGGAAGATCACACTGGAGAGGGCCTATGACCAGAGCCTTTAGTTAAATCTTGATCAAAACTGTTCTCTTTGCCAACTAACTCAGGAATGTCAGATTGGGCTTTTTATTGGTGACACTTCTTAGTAATTAGCAGCTGTGAGGATAAGCACATATCAGTAAGAATGAACTATAGTCATTTTGTATTTGTATTTCCTTATATGAAAATTTCTAAGGATATTGCTTGAGACTAGACAGATGGCTAACTGATCTGAGCACCTGTTGTATAAACGTGAGAACTAGAGTTTGAATCCCCAGAACCCATGTTAAGATAAAAAGTCAGATGTGGCTGTGAGTACCTGTAACCCCAGCATTGGTGACAGAGGGTGAAGATAGGTTGATCTTTGGATCTTGCTGGCTGGTCACCAGAGCTGAAACAGCTTCCAGTTCACTGGGAGAACCTGTCTCTAGACAGTAAATGGAGAGCAATGGAAGAAGACTCGCAATGTCTTTTCACTGGGAGAACCTGTGTCTAGATAGTAAATGGAGAGCAATGGAAGAAGACTCGCAGTGTCTTTTCACTGGGAGAACCTGTCTCTAGACAGTAAATGGAGAGCAATGGAAGAAGACTCGCAGTGTCTTTTGCTTGGTTGTTTTCTGTTGTCAATTGGCACAACCTAGTGTCGCTGCTGTAGTGTCTTGATCGCTGGTTGACGTAGAAGGACTCGGCCCACTGTGGCAGTACTGTATCACCATAGATGGGTGGAAACAACTACATGAAGTCCAACACTGTTACTCTTTAGAAAAATGGAAAGTAAAACCACTGTGAGATACTATGCTACATCTACATGACAAAAGAGTCTTTTTAACTGGCACACTGAGTGCTGGTGAGGATACAGAATGACTGGAATATGTTGCTAGTAGGAGAGCAAAATAGCTCCGCTCAGTAACACAGTACTTTGTTTCTTCCAAAGCTAGAGGTACCCTTAGCCTCTGACTCAGCAAAGCCTACTTCTAAGTAATTACTCAAAAGAAATGAAAATTTATCTTTACATAAAACTGGAAACAACTTAAGGAAAAAATGGGTTATTTCAGCTTACAGTTTGAAGGGATATAGTCTGTCCTGAACAGGAAGGCAGGGTAGCAAGAGCTTGAGGTGTCCGGTCACACTGCATCTACCACCAGGAAGCATGGTGAGGAATAGATAGTGTACCCAGTGGCTTCCTTCTTTTCCCCTTTATACTCAGCCTGGAATACCAGTACATGGAATGGTACTGCCTATATTCTTCCCTTCTCAGTTGAACTTCTCTGGAAATACCCTGAAAGTTCTCCCCAGAGGTGTATCTCCTAGTCAAGTTGAGAATGAAGAACTGTAGTTGTGAATGGTTGTGAGCCAACATGTTGGTGCTGGGAACTGAGCCCAGGTCCTCTGTAGGAGCCACAAGTGTTCTTAACCACCGAGCCATCTTTCTAGCCCATTCTTTTAGACCTTCTTATTATTATTCTACTCCAATAAGCTGTGGAGTCTTCGATTCTGCAAAGGTCTTACAGTTCCTGGTTCTAGCATAGTTTCCAGCAGTTTTAAACATGTTCAATAGTGACTTAGTCACATAAAAATTAGCAGTGATTAATACTAGTGACAGTGTCCATTCTTACTGTGTGCTTCCTTTACATCAGGCTCTGTGTTACGTGCTTTGTATGGCCCTTTGAGGCAGAAGTTATTGTTGTGCCTATTTCAAGGGAAACTGAGGCATAGAAAGATTCCAGTATCTTCCCTAAAGCTAATAAGTGTCAAAACTGGGAAACAGAAATCAGATGTCTCCCACAATAGCATCACATTGAGGATGGAATTCAGCTCTCATTGTCATCATAAAAACATCTTTTTAAAGACGCCCCTGGCTCCTATACTGTGCACACAGTCTTGGCATTGAAGAGTGTATGTATTAAATGAGCAAATCACATAGATGCCTGCTTGCTTCAGATCACCCAGCTGTATAACTAAGATGGCTTTTGGTTTTTTAAAAAAGAAGACGACTTCTGGGAGGTCTAGGTGAAATGCACAAGGCCACAGCTGCTTCAAATATTTTGGTGCTCTTTCCCAAGCAGATCCTTGTCTTCATGGGGAAATGTTTATTTTAATTTGCTCTCTCCATCCCTCTCTCTTTCAGAGTTCATTGTTTCCACTATCTCATTCCTCTGGCAAAGGAGGGAAACTATGCCATCGTTGCCAATGTGGAAAGTATGGATTATGACCCTCTGGTGGTCAAGCTCAACAAAGACATCAGTGCCATGGAAGAGGCCATGAGCGCCAGCCTTCAGCAGCACAAGTTCCAGTACATCTTTGAAGGTCAGCCTACCTCTTGTATCTAGGAGCAGGGGAGGGAAGAAGGTGTTCGTGAATTTCTGTATTAGAGAAGTTCAAAATGTATAAGGAAAAGTTGTTTCCTAGTGTGTTTAGATTAGAACTGCTGCACCTAGCTTCATGTATGAGCAAATAGATCTTGGGGCCACCTGCTCCTGCTGATAGGAGATTTTATCTAAGATAATGCAAATGTCTCTCCTCTGCCTGCAGTGACATGTATGTCACTGAGATTTGGGCAGATGTGTAAATGGACCACCACTTAACTTGAGAGGAGCTCATTTAAAGAGAGAAAGGTAGGAGAGGAAAAGAAGAAGTTCACACACATGCAGACAGTGAGGCAGGAACCCTGGAAAATCTTTCTCTGGTCACTTAGTACCTGGATGGGGAAGTTTCTCTCACAGAATGCATTATGCCCTGAAGTGAACAGGCTCCTTGCTCTGCAGTAACTTAGGGCAGCTGCTTCCATCAGTGCCCTCTATCAGCCGCCTCCGTCAGGAGGGCGGTGGGAGGCAGTATTATCTGGGGATATTTGCCTTCAAACGTACAAAATATGATGCAAGCCAAATAATTCTTGATGCTGTATTCTACCATAGGACCTTTTCTCTATAATACAGTACCCCAGATAATTGAGCTATAAAAAGAAGAGGCTTATTTTCCTATTCATGGTCAAGAGACTCCATTGCTTTTAGGTGAGTTAGGGTAGGTAAGGAGGCCAGCAGACAGGAACAAGGAACTGACAGCAGAGCTGCTGATCTTGTGGCCAGAGTAGTGAATAAAGAGACCAAGATCTCATGGTATGCCCCCCCCCCAACTAGGCCTCATTCCCAAAGGTCCCACCTCCTCCCAAGAACACCCACAAGAACCGTGTCCCTGCATGGTCTGTATTTGTTTTGTCTTTCAAAGCGTGGGCCTGGATAGTAGAAGTTGTCAATGTCTTGACACAGAGTAGCACAGTTAAGGTGCATTGTTGGAGCTGAAGGGATGGCTTCGCATTTAAGAACACTGGATGCTCTTCCAAAGGTTCTAAGTTCAATTCCCAGCACTCACATGTTGGCTCACAACCATTTGTAACTGTAGTCCCATGGGATCTGATGCCCTCTTCTGGTGTGCAAATGTACATGCAGACAAAACACCCATTTACATAAAGTACATAAATAGATAAATCATTAAAAAAAAAGAAAAAAGAAAAAGGCCGGGCAATGGTGGTGCACGCCTTTAATCCCAGCACTTGGGAGGCAGAGCCAGGCAGATCTCTGTGAGTTCGAGGCCAGCCTGGGCTACCAAGTGAGTTCCAGTAAAAGGCACAAAGCTACACAGAGAAACCCTGTCTCGAAAAACCAAAAAAAAAAAAAAAAGAAAGAAAGAAAAAGGTACATTGTCTAAAGACTGTGACAAGCTGCAGACTATAAGATGTCAGTGCATGGCCATTGCTGGCTTTATGAGAACATTGTACCACAGCAGCTTTGCAACCCTTGCCCCAGAATAGGTGAACCCTGTTTTACTATGAAATGTTTAAAGTCGAGCCATGGAGATAGAAATGTTTTCTGAAGGAGATTGTACCCCAAAATGGGAGTAGATATGACATGAGCCATTGGCTAGCCTTGTGACGCTGGACTAGAGAGTACCTGTAGCATCATATGCAGCTTCAAGGCTCTGTGTCTGTCAACGCCTGTCCCTGTTCTCTGACCACACTGTGTCCATCGGGGTCTGTCCCTGTTCTCTGACCACACTGTGTCCATCGGGGTCTGTCCCTGTTCTCTGACCACACTGTGTCCATCGGGGTCTGTCCCTGTTCTCTGACCACACTGTGTCCATCGGGGTCTGTCCCTGTTCTCTGACCACACTGTGTCCATCGGGGTCTGTCCCTGTTCTCTGACCACACTGTGTCCATCGGGGTCTGTCCCTGTTCTCTGACCACACTGTGTCCATCGGGGTCTGTCCCTGTTCTCTGACCACACTGTGTCCATCGGGGTCTGTCCCTGTTCTCTGACCACACTGTGTCCATCGGGGTCTGTCCCTGTTCTCTGACCGCACTGTGTCCATCAGAACCTGTCCCTGTTCTCTGACGACACTGTGTCCATCGGGGTCTGTCCCTGTTCTCTGATGACACTGTGTCCATCGGGGTCTGTCCCTGTTCTCTGACCACACAGAGCTTTCTCTTTCCTCCTAGTGTGATTCTTCCACGCCCTGGACCTCCATAGGTCTTATTCATGTGCTTGTATTTATTTAATGATATTTTACGTTATTAATATTTTTATGCCTTAATAATCAGATATATCCCATCATCATCTACACTTTACACTTTTATCACACCATATTGTACCATGGCAGACCAGACCGTAACTTGGAAAGATTTTTCTAGCTTAAATGACAAGTCTATGTTGTGTTTCTTTTCCTTTGAGCCCAAATCTCTTTCTTCACTGTAAATAGCACAAACAAGTCTGTGGTCTTGAAGAATTACTGGTTGAGAATAGCTAAAGCAAGAGAGATTGTCTTGGCCTTGGCCTCTTCTGCTTTGATCTCAGCCAAGGAGCGACCCATTGTGAAGCTAGAGGCAGCCATTGAACCTGAGATGTGCACTGGTCACTAATCGGAGTCTAGTTGCCATGAAGGGACTCCGGCTCCAGGAGAGGAAGATGACAATAACAGTGTACTACCTGGGGTGGTTCTTGAGTTCTGAGGACAGTACCCTGCTAGAGGCCAACTCTGCAAAATTGGGACAATCTGAATGAAAAACATTTAAAATTGAATCTATCTTCTAAAGGTAGTTACCTATAACTACTTTATGTTGTATTGAACCATCCATCACTCCTCAGCGTAAATATTGCTATCCAAAAGGAGTCCTGGGGCTAGAAAGATGGTTCAACCATTAAAGGCTAGATTCACAACCAAAAAGATAAAAGGAGTCCTTCTAGTTTATTGATGTCCTCAGATACTCTCTGCCAAATTACGTAGACTATAAAACAGTCCACAAGGGGCTGGAAATTTGGCTCAGCTGGTAGAGTATTTGGCCTAGTGTACACAAAAAGCCTTGGATCAATCCCTAGCATATATAAACCTACCCAGCATGCTAACACATGCATGTAATCCCAGCATTTGAGAGGTGGAGGCAGGAGTGTTAGAGTTTGAGGCCAACCTGTAACAACCTGTAATATGTGAGTCTCTCTCTCTCTCTCTCTCTCTCTCTCTCTCTCTCTCTCTCTCTCTCTCTCTCATATATATATATATATATATATATATATATATATATATATATATATCTCAGAAGAGGGCATCAGATCCCATATGTGTGTGTATGTATATGTATGTATGTATGTAATTATATGTATATTCCAAACAAACAAAACAAAGCAAGATAATAGGACAATCCTTCACATGTAAAAACAAACCATTTATAGGACCCCAGAACTATCTATAGATGTCTGCTGGGAATTCAACAGTGAACGCACAGTCTATTTTTCCTAAATGCTGTTTCTATTCATTACTGTGTTATACGTTCACCCTGTTGCCAATGCTGAAATCTATTAGCATTGTTGCCAGGAGCCCATATTTTATTGATTGATTCTTTTTAAAGATTAGAATTGTTGTTGTTTGTTTGTTTACAGTCCAGGTCTTTCGTTGTTTTTTTGTACATTCGGCCATAAGTTCATATAGAATGGGCTCCAGCAGCTCAGGCTCCTTTCTGTTCTCACAAAGTGTGCTTCAGCTGAACCCAGGTGTCCTTCCCTTTGGCTTCCCTGTTCTTCTGGTCGTTCTCTTTTACCTGCTTCAGGAAGCTGTCTCAGCTTTTAGAGTGCTTGATTTGCTCAGACTGCATGCTAATTCTCTTGGCAAGAGTCTTGCCCTTAACTTGCTTGTTCACATGATGCCCATGGCATGCTGGGTAACACTGTAGAAAACTCTTCTGGTTTTGCCATGGTAACACTTACGGGGCCTTCTTTTTTAAACAGTGTCCATTCCCTTGATGTCTACAATATCATCTTTCTTGTAGATTTGTATGTATGTGGCCAAAGGAGCAACTCCATGTTACCTGAAAGGCCTAGTGAACATATAGCGAATGCCCCTCCTCTTTCCCTTTGTGTCTGTCATTTTGGCGAGTTACTGATGTGATGGAAAGCAAAATGTTAGCATTATTGATCATAATGCTCAACTTAGGACTGACTTATTTTTATATATGTAGGCTCCCAATTATGTTCAGAGTCAAATGTGTGCCCTCCTCTGTTTCATGAGTAGGAGAGACCAAACAGATCTCTCCAAATATCTGCACATACAGTACAGTTCCTTTTTATGTCCATAGCTTATAGCACCCTGGCTTTGTCTTGAAGCCCTTATGGATGGTGTCTTTAGGTGAGTATTACAGTGCTGGGTTGTGGATATACCAAATTTAGCTGACTATATTAAGTTTTCCATTTGCAACTACTAAAACATTGTAGAGGTATTATGAAATCATTGTAAGATTTGCTGTGGCAACTGGGATACATGTTTTCTTCAGTCATTTAAACCTGTGGAGGATGAAAAAGAGCAATTCTATGAATAAGTTTAAGCCAGATGCCACTAATATATCTTTTTTGTCTCCTCACTGCACTGTGCTGACCCCTCAGGTCTGGGACACCTCATCTCCTGCATCCTCATTAATGGAGCCCAGTACTTCCGGCGCATCAGTGAGTCTGGCATCAAGAAAATGTGTAGGAACATTTTTGTTCTCCAGCAGAATTTGACCAACATCACTATGTCACGGGAGGCAGACTTGGACTTTGCAAGGTATGAGGGAGTATTGGGCTAGGTTTCTTACACCAAACTCATTGCCTGTAATGAGCTTCTATTTGCTAAAAAGAGACTTTTTTTTTTAAAGAAAGAAATGTGGCTGGAGAAATAGTTCAGCAGTTAAAGTACTTGTGCAAGCAAGAGAGCCAAAGTTCAGATCCTCAGGATCCATGTAGATGTTGTATGAGTGGGTATGGGAGTCCTCCTGTAACTCCAGCCTTGGAAGGAAGAGACTAAGATTCCCAGACCAAGACCTGGGATTGATTGGGAGACTCTGCCTCCACAAACAAGGTAGAAGAATGGCAGAGGATGCTGTCTGCCATCAACCTCAGGTCTCCACATGTGAGCACACACACATCCATTCAGACAAGCATACTCATGCATTCCTACCATAAACACACACACATGAAAAGAAGAAAAGAAGGCAGTATTCTCACGTGACAGTAATTCTACAAAACTCTATTCAAAGTTTAACATCCCTCCAGATGTTAGTTTTATCACTGCCTAACTTAAATTCTGTTTTAAATATTTTTTACCTTTATTGATTTTATGACAGGGGTAGGGAGGAGTGGGGTGGGGGAGTGTATGCCATAGAGTGTGTGTGGGGATAGACCAGAGGACAACTTGTGGTTCCCTCCTTCCACCATGGAGGTTCTAGGATTGAAATTGGGTCATCAGTCTTAGTGACAAGTATCTTACCTGCTGAGCTGTCTCACTGGCCTCAAACTTAAGGTTTTCATGCTATTAAACATTGGTGACTTTTTTTTCTGAGTAAAAGAGTAATATATGCACATTTTACAAGATATATAAGATGATAAACCTTTGGCCTAGAGACAGTGATATCTGGTCTGCCTTCTCCTGGCTTTGAGTACATGTGCTTTGAGTACATGTACACAGTACAAAAGTATGTGAATTTTCATACATACATATGCATATGATATCTCTTTTTATAAAACTGTAACTATATTAATGTAACTTAAAATGTATTCATTGCATTTTCCCATATCAATAATAATCTTTGAAAACATGATCTTTCAAATACTAATGCTTCTAGAAAATATTACTTTCAATAAGTGAACAAATCCATGGTACAGTTAACTGAAATTTGTTTTCTAATCACTTTGAATGTCAGCGTTTTTGCATTTTGTTTCTCGCCTGGTAAATACTGAAGTTAGCTTTACACGTGCCTGTTCTGACGCTGCTTCTATTTGCCCCGGTTGGAACCTGTCCAATTTTCTTCCAACTGAGAGAGGAGTCGTTGCCCTTTTTCTTCTCAAGGTTTGCTTGTCTCAATTCTTAATGTTCTCTTTTATGACACTTTTTCAAATGCTAGGATTAATCTTATTTTACTTATTTGGTCTCCACATTGTTTATTAAATAATCAAACCTTTGGTGCTTTATTGACAGTTCAAGCTGTTTTGTAGAATGTGGATGACAGTTCGTTAGCAACTTCTTCCCCCCTCCCCGAATGCTCTGTTACTTACAGTTAGGTGAAGTAGTCTATGAACTTCATTTTCAAAGCCTTTTTAGCTAGGAAAAATGTTGGGTTTTAGTAGTCTAGAATGTTTCTGCTTATTTATTACTTCTGTTTCTTTCCATTTGACTTTTAGATTCCTCTAGAAGTTCAGGAAAAATTGAAGCAGTTTTTGAGTATTTAAGAGAATTATACAGTGCCCTGTGACTTTGACGACGATAAAGACATCTGTACTGGGGGCTCTTTGCTTTGAAAGTGGCCCACATATATTCCTTTTCAAGTTTTCTTCTCGTCTATTTGTTGTATTGCTACCCATTTGGTTCTTTCTGCTTCTCTCTTTCCCTGTATTTTTCCTACTGTTTGCAGGAAAGTAAGTGTGTGTGTGTGTGTGTGTGTGTGTGTGTGTGTGTGTGTGTTCATTAAATTCCATGTTTTAGGATAAATTTGGTGGAAAGCCTCCCTTGTTCAGATTAGGGAAACCAGGTGTGACTGAATGCTGCATTTATTTGGCCGCTCTTAGGGGAAATGATCTCATTATTGAATTAGTCTATCCATAATAACATTGACAAGGGGAAGTTAAGAACATGGAGGCCTGAGGGATACAAAGAGCCATTACTAATTCTCTGAGGAATATAATTCCTAAATTCAATCATCCTTTTTTAAATGATTTTTTTTATTTAGCTGAAATAAGTAAATTAACACAGTTCTTGGCAGACAATATGGGGCCCAAACACATACTGAAAACCCAGCGTCTGCATCGTGAAGCCCTGACAGGGTAGCACTGAGATTGGCATCAGTGGGCTGTGTTCCAGTGAAGGGTTTCTGCAGGATATAATTGAACGGCAACTCAGTCATGCCTTTCACAGTTGGATTTCTGAATTATGTCCAAGGAGTAGGTAAAAGGTGAACATGACCACCAGGGAGGGGTGCGTCTAATGTTATCCCTCTTCTCTAATGGATTATGCAGGCTGGTGTAAACATATAGCATGGGATTCTGTGCTCCAGATGGTTCAGAGACCATCTCCTTTTACTAAATGGGGAGTTTCACAGTGTTTCCTCAGTGCTTGGAACAGAGTAAATGATCACTAGATGTGATGACAAAGTGGGTATATGCCAAATCAAGGCTAATGAAGAGTTTGTAAGATGACCAGTTAGGCTCTCTGCCCTGAAACTTTTAAGCAGCAAATATAGACAACTTTCTATCCACTCATAAGGAACAAGAGTGTCTCTCACTTTTATAAACCAGAAGATATTACCAAAAGTAGGTAACATAGCCCTCCCAGTCCATGGTCTCTTTCTGTCTGATTTGCTCTTGTTCTCATAGGGACATATTTTATAGCTTTATTTTTCCTCTTCTTTTTGAGGTAGAGGATAGTTTTCTGAAATGGACTCTTATCAATTCTACCAAATTTGAAGCTGTGTAGAATAAATACCTAAACAAGCAGAATTAACAGACTGCAGTAGTGTGCCTCGGCATTCCTCAAGCAGTGTCTAATCAAGCATGGACAAGGGCATCTGTATTTCCAGTGAATCTCTATAGAAACGTTATCTCCTAACAAGTAATTAATCACCAGTCGCCGTGTGTCAGAAAACTGACTTAACAAGAAGTTGTACAGCACTTGTAGTTTTTTTCTGCCACTGCCTTCCTGGCCAGCCAAACATATAGCATCTTTCTGTACTGGAGAATGAAGGGGTGTGGAATGATTCTACTTCAGTTGATTCTCCTGCCTGGGGATGGCTGTCTATCTCTTTATACACACTGCACTCTAATCTCTACTAGGGTAGATTAGGTGAGCAGAGAATCAAGACAGCCTGGACATTGCCAGGATTACTGACAGCTCTGCCCTCTGTGATGAAGATCACTTACATTTTGCTCTAATTTTGACTCTTTATCCTACTGTTAATTTTTGGAATCAAAGAACTTCTGCCCAAGAAAGTCATAGCAGATTAACTGGAAAGTTTTTGGCTAAGTGTGTGTGGGAGTGTCGGGGTGGGGGTGTGGGGATGTGGGGGTGTGGTTCCGTCTGTCAGAAGCTCATCTAAACTTGAGCTGCCCTGTTCCTTTACAGAAGTAAGTCACCAGAGCTGCCCTGGAGTCCATGTGGTAGGAAGATGGAGTGTACGGCAGAAGTGTAACAAGGTCTGATAGGGTTATCTAGCAGGCGTTGTAGATGAGGTGAAGCCCTAATTCAAAAGGAATAGCCCAGAGTTTTTCCCCAGGTCCTCTTCTCTTTCTCAAGTCTTCCTTCTGTTGTGGGGAGAGCGTGTGTTTGGGTTTGGATTAGGTTTGGATTTGTCAGGGGTTTTTTGGTTTTTGGTTTTGCTTGTTTTTTTAAATTTTTTGTTTGTTTGGGGTGGTGGTTGTTGTGTTGTTGTTGTTGTTGTTGTTGCCTTTTGAGATAGGCTCTCACTGGCTGGCCTGGAACTTGCTATGTAAACCAGGCTGCCCTGGAACTCACTGGTATCCAAGTGCTGGCTTTAAAGGCATAGCTGCTAAGCCTGGCAATTCTTCCTTTTGTTCTGTATTTCCCATACTGCTTTGCCTCTTGCTTTCCTCATTAAGATTTATGGCTCCTAGTCTCACCCCGCCCCTCATTCTGCATTTCATTAAACAAATGTCTTCATTTAAACCTCACAAAGATAAGGAAGTGAAAGCTGAGGTTCGGAAGTGGCAGGGAACCAATTGTAAAATGGAGAACAAAACATTTCTTTACATCATTATTCCTTTAGTCAATGAACAGATATTTTTCAGAAGTGTGTCCTGTCTTGGTCCTGCCCTGGAGGAACTTGCAAAGTACAAACTAATAGATAGGTAACATGTAAAGTATGTCAGAAGATATGAGTATGTCAATTCTGATGAACTTGCATTTTTGTGAGGCAAAATACAAACTAATAGGTAAAATGCAAAATATGTCAGTTTTTCAGACATACTGTGATGAAAAACTAAGCTTAGAAATGAGCACTGAGAGTGTTCATGAAAGTCCTAGCAGGAACATGCCTGCAGTGGGTCTAGGGAAAGCCCATAGCAGGAAAGGGGCTCTAAGGAGGAGGCCCAGAGGAGCGTATGCTTGATCGGGAAAGCATTGGAAAGGTGACTGTGGCTGGAATGAGCCGGGAGAGGTAAGATCATAAATGTATTCGAAGGAGCTGAGATCTGGAAGGTCATTGTAACATCATTGACTCTTACTCAGAAAGAAGTAGAAAACTGCTAATGATTAGGAGGCAGAAATGAACTGGAGGCAGAAAAGTACCACAATCTGAATCCTCCTGTCTGCTCTGATGAAAACCAGAGGACTTGGGAGAAGAAGGGAAAGGCTGGAGCATGAACAGAAGGATCCATTAGAAAGCAGCAGCAGGTGGACATTCTCCAGGTGAACAATGGTGATCCAAACCAGTCAGCACTGGGGAGAATAAGAAGTAGTCAGCTTAGGCTGGATTGCAGTAGTCAAGCTGACAGGGTGAACCAGTGACTCTGTTTTCTTCTGAGCAGTTCAAAGCAATGAGGTTTTAATGTCCTGAACCAGACTATGGGTAAAGCTATGAGTAGATGGTGGGGGATACCAAAAGTTTGAGTTTGATACATTCAGTTTGATGTGCCTCTTACAGATATGAGTAGAGATAAGAGGAGGGACTTGAGTAAGAAACTTGGAGTGGAGGAGAGTCTGGCCTAGAGAGAAGATCTTGGGAACCATCAGCGTATACATGGGGTTTGAAGCCAGAAGAAAAAGTGAGAAGTGAGATCTGGCTGGGAGAAGTAGAGAAAAAAGATGCTGTGTTTGAGAAGTGGGCCTAGTGACTGCCTTGCTCTTTAGAGGCTGGGCTGCTGAAAAAGCACCAGCAGAGAGTGAGTAAACAGCTACTAGGAAGGTAAAGAAGTTAGGAAAAGAGGAATCTTGGAGTCCAGAGGAGTGTTTGAAGAAGGTACCTTTGTGTCACATGTTCCTGGGTTACATTAGCTCACTACAGAGAACGCGCTGCTGATCGACTTGACCAGAGGCTTGGAATACCTTGATTTGTATTCCTTCATCTTTCCTATGTAATTTGTCTAAAGTAGGAGCCAGCCTCAAGTGAAACAGGCTTCTCTTAGTAGCCTAGATGTGATTAGAGCAAACAAAGATGCAGCCAGAATGTCTCTACTATGATATAGAAAAGGCCAAATTGGTAGCCTCTTGTTTATCAAGGTCAGCGTCAACATGCATGAATCATGTTCACAATACATGGCTTTGATAACCCTGTAATGAAATTGGTATTTTACCGCTGTGGTCTTTCCCCAAGCTTGTGTTACATTCAAATCATAAGAAAGACATCAGAACGATTCATATACAGGGTTAGCTATAAAATACTTGACCAGCACTCCTCCATATCAAAGTCTTTAGAAAGAAAATAAACAAAGAGAAAAGTTGGTGAAGCCATCTCAGCCATAAGGAACCCAGGAGACATGACAGCTAAATCTGTCCTATCCTGGATGGGGTCCTAGAATAAAAAGAGCATGCAGTAAAAACAAAGGAAGTCTGGATGAAGTTGGGCTGTAGTTAATGATGGTATATTAATATTGGTTCATTATTTGTGATAAATGTGCCATATTGTATAAGATGTTATTAGTAGGAATAATGAATATAACTTCTCAACTTTTTGTGACTCAACACTATTTGAAATAATAGTCTATTAAATTGTTGTCAAAGACATGCCATGAAGATCTACAGGTGGATAATGTATGTTGAGCATGTAAAGATGTTCAGCATCATTTGTTATTAGGGAAATGAAAACCCAAACCACAGTGAGATGCCACTCATACCCATAGGACTGCAACAGTTAAATAAAAAAAGAAGAAGAAAATGTGTGAAAAAGGGCTGGTCCTTTAGTTAAGAGCACTGGCTGCTCTTCCAGAGGACCCAGGTTCAATTCCCAGCATCCACTTAGTGTCTCACAGTTCCAGGGGATCCAGTGCCCTCTTCTGGCCTCTGTGGGCAGTGCACACTCAAGGTGCAGACATATATGCAGACAAACAGCCATCAAATAAAGATAATTTTTTTAAGTGTTGACAAGGATACAGAGAAACTAGGAGCTTCATTTGTGCTATTGGGAAAATAAAAGGTACAGTAGCTTTGAAAAACCTTTTTCAAAAGGTTTTTTTATATGACTCAACAATTCTACTCACAAGAAATGAAAAATACATGTACTCAGAAATTTCTACCCAAATTTTATAGTAATGATATCAATAATTAACTGATGGATAAATGAAATGTGAGTCCATAAAATAGATATTATTTGGTCATAAAATGAGATGAGATACAGAAACATAATACATGATGAACCTTTAAACACGAGGCCAAATTAAAGAAGTTGGTCATGAATGGCTGCATTGTGTGTGACTATGTGAAATGTCCAAAATAGGCAAATCTACAAGCTAGAAGTCACTTAGTGCTTGGAGGTTGTGAGAAAATGAAAATGTGGATTCAGGTTTCTTCAGGAATGACTAACATGTTCTAAAATGGATTCTACAGGGGGCTGTACAACCCTACGAATATGTTAAATGATCTTGAACTCTAGACTTCAAATATGGAAATTGTATGCTAGCTGAATAAGATTGCAATAAGTTTTTTTTCTTAATGTTGAGCTTTAAAGCTTTAAAAGTCCCAAATGATTTGACATAGAAAATGAGTAGCTCAGATTTTATACTCACATTAATAGAGAACTTTGTCAAAGAAATATCCTATGCATTTTTGCATTTCCCTAATCATACTGAGAGGTGAACAATCAAGGAAGAATTTATAAGGAAGTGATGCTTAATTTTAATACTAAATGGAATTATCCAGAGTTGGGGAAAGAGGCACAGTCAGGAAGTGAGGGACGGTGAAAGATGAGGCCTGGGGGAATTGAGATCTCCTTTGGGTAGGCTATGGATTCCACTTTCTTGCCCACAACTCAAAACATACCCCTCATCATTTCCCTTGCCCTAATTAATTTCTTGTTCTAAACCTAACGTATTTTATATCTGCTTGTCCATGCCTTGTCTACCCAGTAGAATGGGAATTCCATAGACAAGACCTCGCACCAGGACCTACACTAGGTAAATGTCCTCAGTGGAAAAGTGGTTGCTGAAGGTGTGGTAGACAGGTGATGAATAGGCTCAGAGCTGGCTGGAATGAAAACAGATATGGCAAGTGTGAAGGAGTTAAACAACTAGCTGGACTTAAGGAATGGGAGAATAGTGACGGCAGAAAATAGTGTTCAAGGGCGACCCTGGAGAGTCTGACATGGACACAGCATCAGCAAGTAAGAGAAGGCGCAATGGGAGGACTGGCCTTGATGTGGGAAGGGTCCTCAGTGGCAACATATGTGAAATGCTGTGAGACTGGAGCTTAACAGACAGGGTGGGATTAGACAAACAGACCTGGGGAAGCATGAGCCGTCCAAAGCTCTTAAAGAAGAGAAGCAAGAGAGAGCAGTCATCTGGAAGACCTGACAGTAAAGGGCATGGGAAAGAAGGAGCTGCAGGAGAGGAGAGGAAAGGAGGGGTCCACAGGACAAGGCAGGAAGAGGATGATGTAAAAAGCCAACAAAGCACACAGCCTTGCTACTGCCTGCATAGATGTGCTACTTTCCATCAGTGGGCGGAGCCTCCTCCCTCCCAGTGAAGGCAAGTGGTATCTCTTTCTAAATCCTCCACATCCTCTGTGAGGTCAACTACCCAGATTCTTCCTCAAGGTAACAGTGAGTTAGGAGGCAGCCCAGAAACTAAATGGGACATTGCCCTGTCCTTGACCTTTGTACCTTGCTAAGTCCTGGAATGATCTCTGGCATGGCTGAGGATGTTGAATGGGGGCTGTTATGTCCAAGTATTTTCTACAGGCCTGTTACAGGGGTACATTACTGTGGTTTTTTGCAGGAAGGTTGTTAAGTTTTCCTATCTGGAGTGACCAGGGCATAACATGCTAGAGAATTAGCGATGACATGCTGCCACCTACTGGAAACACCCATCAGGACAGACCTGTGATCTGAAAGGCTCTGCACCTGAAGGGACTTCAGTGATGGGGCTGAGAACAGTGACTGCCTCCCCTGCAGACCCTGTTCTCTTTGCTTGGCCAGAAAAGAAAGAAACAAAATATTCCCTTCATCCTTTTCACCTGTCATTTTTTAAGCAGTTGTATCCTTCCGACAGTCCTATCTTCCTTCCCAACGCCAGCCTCTTTGGCAAGCCCCCCTTCAGTGCTTCATTGGCCGTTGGCAGTTTGGATTTGTGATCGAATAAGAGAAGCTAGTCTTCTGCCAAAGTTCTCTTCATAACGATGACCTCCAGAAGTTCTGAGAAGTTGCTTTAATTCAGTAGTGATAAAAAGGTAGCCCTGACTCCTTAGCAGGAGGGAAAACTGCTAAGTGATGAGTTTTACTGCTTTTACTGCCTGGTGTAAAGAAAGGCACCTATTAATAAAATTCAGTAATAAAACAAAAATGTGTATAATTTGATTGCTGAGAGTGTTTTCTTGAGGATCCTCTTTACGTATATTTAAATAATGTTACTTTTCTTGACTTTAACCTCCTTTTGACTTTTGACCCCATTCTGCCTATATTATTTTCTTCTGATCTAGCCTCTCTAAGTTTATTATACTTAAAGTAGATTCCATACATTGCAGCAACTAACTGATCTCTGATTGTTTAATCGGGGATCTTTGAATGCAGGTGAGCATTCCTCACCAGCTTGCGTATCCTCCACAGAGCACCAGAGAACAATGAGAACTCAGAATCTTCCCAGAAAAATACCTGTCGGTAATTAATGTCTGTGTTCTCATAGATGTGAAGGCCTTGATTAAATAAGATTTCCTTAAATTATCTGTTCTTGTCCTGATAACCTACAGTCATTTTAGAGCTTGGGGTTCCTCAAGATTCCTGGCAGTGACAGTCTTCCTGTTGTAGCTTCTTTTCTGGAACTGGCATTGCTCAAAGATGAGCGGAGATGGCAGGTGTCCTTATTACACAGTGAAGATCTCAAGGAGTAGAAGCAACTTGTCCAAGAAAACTCATCAGATTATGCCACTTTTATCTGCCAGTGCTTCTGTAATCTCCGTGCTTAAGAAACTAAATTAACCCTCCCAGTGAGACTGTGTTTCTTCCAGGAAAGCTGAGTTACACCGGTCTATGATCATGTATTAACTCTAGTAGCATTCTTACTAAAAAGCTGGAAGCTGGCCCCTTCCTTTTTTATTTTTTAAATAAAGATGTAGTGTTAAAATTTACATGCTTGAAACTCAGAAGCACAGACCAAAGAGACAGCTCATTCAGTAAAGTGATTTAGGGTGTAAAAGGCCTGAGCTCAGTCCCCAGAACACATATAAAAATAGCTAAGTGTGGTGGCCACACTTGTAATGCCAGCATTGAGGAGGTGGAGGCAGATCCCTGAGGCTAAGTCCAGCCTCACTTACTTAATACATTCCATTTTTCTCAAAAAGAAGTTGGATGACACCTGAGGAATGAGGCCAAAGGTTGTTCTGTAGACTCACTACAGACACACACATGGGAAGTACCCTCTGCATCCCTCCCTCCCTCCCTACCTCTCTCCCTCCCTCTTTGCTTCCCCCCTTTCCTGATCTTGAAAGATCAAACCCAGATGCTGAAAGGAAGCACCAAACCATGCGGAACAAAGCAGCTTCGCTCTCAAGCCTTCCATAGTGTGCCTGCCCATAGTATTCTCCCTGTTTGTAATCTAACTTTTTCTAATTTTCTGTGTTCTGAAATTAATGTTTTATGGGCTTGATTTTCACTTTTTCCTATATTTTTAATATTGTATTGCTCTCATGTTTATTAGCATATTCTCCCTCCTTACATAATCATGAAGTTCTTGTGACTAGTCACCAGGATTGTATTTAGTTTTAGTTTCTGGATGTCTACAGCTTATTATGTAATTTATTTTCTCTTCTTTAAAAAAGCTCACATAAATTGAAAGTATTTATAAACATGTTCTGGCCTTGAAAATATTTTAGTATACCTGAATTTACATTTGTTTCAGAGAGCACCCATCAATAAATACAAATAGGTTGCCAAGAAATAATTTTTATACCTAATCTTATAGACCTGCGGGAATAAACTGCTTTCTCTAAAACAAGGGCAGCTCCTAAAAGACAAATGGGTTTGGTGTAACTTATCTTCAAGGCTAAATTTGCTACTTGCATGTATGATAATGAAGCTACTCTACTGTGGTAAAGTGAGGGTACTTATTATTGTTACTGTTATATGACTGGGCTTGGTATATGCACTGAAGTGAATGCTTTCTCCACGTGGGTTCTTTGAGATTGTGTGTGTGTGTAGCTGTTATTATCACATCTTGTAGACAAAAAAAAAGGGAAACACTTAAGAGATTAAGTAAATTCCCAGTTCATGTAATAATACATATCAGATAACACTTAGGTCACTGGACCTCAATATGCTCTTACCCATGTGAAGTTAAGGCTATCATTTTGGTAAACATCGGGTTTCTGTTTTATATAGCATCATTTTTCAATTAGAGTCTTAACACACAAATATACTCTTTTTCTTTATTTTTTTCTAGTTATATTTTCCCACCACTCATTTTTATGGAGTTCTGCTGGCTATATATTTTTATTAATATTCCTGTTACATATATAGAGATATAAATGTATATAAATGTAACCGTCTTGAGTCCATTTGATGTTGCTCATAAGTATGTATTTTTGAAGCTGACTACTTGGTGTTAGATGCCCAGATGCTGATCCCTGGGGAAGACTAATTCTTCCCATGTCAGCAGTCACTAATTGCCTGTAGCTCTTCATCTTGGAGTAGGACCCTTGTGATATTTCCCCCATCTACATCACATATCAAATGGTGTTCAGGTCTTACTTAGGCTCCATATTGTTGATATGTTAACAGTGCAGCTTTCCTGTCCTTTAGAGAAGACAGTCTCCCAGCAGACATCCTGGTCCTCTGGCCCGTATATATTTCTGCCCCTTCTTCCATGATATTTCCTGAGCCTTGTGTTGGGGTTGTAGTGTCGATGTATCTACTAGGGCTGGGCACCCCATCATCATTTGTTCTTTGCATTTTGACCAGTTATGGTGTACTGTAATGGTTTCCCTGGGCTGCAAAAAGAAACAGTTTGATAAGGCATGAGAGCTACATTTATCCATGGATATAAGGCAAGTACTTAGAATGCAGGTAGAACTTATACTGATATTTTAAATAGCTTTACTTAACAATTTAAAGAGAGTTCTTCAAATTCCTCCTACTCTGGACTGTGTTATAGGGTTAGTTTTGCTCAACCTTCCTAGATTGTCTTCTCACATGCCTGTCATGGAATAGCACTTGCTTACTGTCCTAGACTATGCCTTAGAGCCAGAGCACAAAGTAGAGCCAACACTTGGTCACCCATTTCCTGGCAAACTCTGGCTTTGCTCCCAGATGCAACACCTGCACTGCTAAGACAACAAGCAGCTTAACAAGTGGTTCCCAAAGGCAAGAGAGGGGATACTGTATTACATGGGAAGTCTTTTGACTCTATCCCTAAAAATTCTAAGTAGATGGTTGAGAGTTTACCTAGGCATATATACGCAGCTTGAGAGTTTCCCAGGAGATCCTCATGTGGGCAGTTCCTGAACAGTCCAGGAGAAATACTGACCTGACCTCACATCTTTTGGGATCCATACACTGTCAAAGCCCATCCTCTTATTCTTGTTTAAGACTTGCTCATGTTCTCCTTCTCACTCTCCCTCCCTCTTCTTCCTTCCCCTCCCTCCACTACTACATGCAAAGAAAGTCAAAATTACTAAAAGTGCTAATTTGGATTAAGTTAAATCATCCTTAAAACTAGCCTGCAGGATAGTCAAATTATTATCCTTTCCTTCTATGTGCAGAAATTAAGACAGTCAGAGTGTGTTCTTGGAACTTTGGAGTTGAGTAAAACCTCCAACCAATAATGGCTTTACTTAGATTTTACAACTTTGTGATGGTGAGAAGGTATATCTACCCAGAATTTCTATTTTTCTAGTATTTAGAAGGACAGGTTGGTACTCAGGATTGTACCCAAGGCTTCTTAGATTCAACAATTCTGTTTTTCACTTTGAGTAAAATACTCAGTAATGTACCTGAGATGCATAGCGCTATTGAAGAACAGAGATGTTATATCGTGATTCTGCCCAACTGGTGGTAGATATAAGAAATGTTGTGAGCACAGGTAAACCTGGCTAGGCTAAGTGAGCTATTACAAGCCATTGGTTTTATAGTAAATGCATTTGCATTTTAGTATTTGCAACTTACAATTGATTCCTAGGGACATAACTCTGTCACAAGAAAAGTTGTGTCTATTTCATTTGTCTAGTGGATGACCAGCAAACTTAGCCCTTAATCATTATATGAACTTGAGTGAGTGATCTCCACTCTTTTGGCTGAAGTTTTCCCATCTATAAAATGATTTTGTCTAGAAGATCAACTGTCACATGATAGAATACCTGAGATGGGATTCAGAGGGCTGGTGCTCCACTTCTGCCTCTAGTTCTTGAGAGAAGTTATCAAAGAAAAGCAGTCTGCTCCAGTCTGTTTTCATAAAGAAATCGAAGACTTCTGAGAGGTGCACTGGCCCTCCAACTAATGTGTGTGGGAAGGAAGGAAGGAAGGAAAGAAGGAAGGGAGGGAGGGAGGGAGGAAGGAAGGAAGGAAAAAAGGAAGGAAAAAAAGGAAGGAAAAAAGGAAGGAAGGAAGTCATATAGGCCCATGTCTTTCCATAGTCAAAATCATATATGTAGCATTTGCTCACCATACCAGCATAAGAGCAAGATAGATACAGCAAAAGCTAGCTAGTGCCTGTGCATGACCTATAAAGGTCTTAGTAGGCTCCAAACAGTAATTGACAAAGTAAACATGTGGGTACTCAAACCATAAATGTCACATCCACTGAAGCTCTTCATCTGCTGTGCTGTGCTTTTCCAGTTGATGGAAAGGTTTTATTCAGATCAGCCATTGCACTTTTTCCCCCGGAGGCACTCTTAATCTTTGTGTTCTAACCTTTAAAGACACAGGCTTCAGTTGCTGCTGTAATGATTTCTGTTGCTTGGCATCTGCATGTTCAGATTCCTCCAAAGAACTGCGCCTTCTCTTTTGCTCAACTGCAGATGGAGTGAAGTGAAAGAAACCCTAGTGGGGGTAGGAGAGGCCAGCACTTGATTGACTTCCCTCTCTTGATACCTGGAGTCAGGAGGAAGGATCAATGGCCCCAACTTTTCAGCAGTCCTGAGCACTGCATCTCATTCTCCTTTAGGCAATCTGTTTCACCGAGAAGCTGATGAAATATTTTGGAGGTATTGGTGATGGGGGAGGAGGGAGAGGCTGGGGATTTTTAGTGGCTAGAGCCTTTTATTGACAACATTAAAGGCTTCATGATCTATTCGACCAGAAATTAATTACAGCCCAGTTCCCATTCCTCCCTTAGGTGACAGTCTTCTGTTGATGTGTGCTGCTGGGAAAGTAATAATAGGTTTCAAATGTTTGTGAAAAACATAAAGGCATTACTCGCTGTGGTAAATCAGTCATTTGAAGCCTCTCAGCTTCTCTCTGCTCCATGGATGTGGCAGTCTGTCTGTTTTCTTTTGTTAACTTTAATTATGGGGTATAGGAATTTTTTTTTTCAGAAATTTGGATTTTTTTTTCCATTTCTTGGTTTTCTTAGTTCTCCAGGGACATGAGTATTGAAATGATAATGACACATAAATAGCATTTGAACAAGAGAAGCATATGTCTGCCAGGGAGCTGATTGCCTTAGTTAAAAGCTGTGTAGCTATTGGCTAGCAACTGTTGGCCAGCTCCCCTAATGAGCCTCCGATATTTACCTTGTGCTGTGCAGGAGGGTGAATTGGTTCTCTGGAGTCTAGGGCTGCTTTTCACCAGAGGCAATGTGCTAAAGTAGTGGGCGCTTAAGCCACAGCCTGGACTCATTCTTCCCCCTTTTTAAATGAAAAGTAATATTGTTTTCCAACAGTTCTTGCAGCTCCTTTCTTCAGGCCCCTTCTTTCCAGTAGGACCCATACAAATCAGCCTGGAAAATACTGGCTTCTCTGTTTGCTCACCTGGGCAAAGAGAGAAAGATTCCTTCTGCCAGTTGTTCTTAGGGGACCTCACCAGGCAGATGTGTCATGGTTCCCACTAGCCAACATAATGCATCAGCACATGGCAGCATCCTGCTGCTTGCACAAAAATTGGCCAACCCCTGACAATATGAGCTGTTCATATCCACATATCTGCTCAATGGAACTCAACATTATGCTTTCCTGATGTGTCTAATCTGTGCTATCCATTCCCGAGCAGTGATTGCTAAGTCCTAACTTCAGAAGTTTGCCTTGTCTCCTAGACCATTTCTTGAAATGGTAAGTTTACTTCCTTTCTAATACTACTATCTTTCTTTGAGTTACTATATATGATCAGAACCAAACATGAAAATCAAATCACGCTGACTGGACTATAGTACCTCTTCACTGCAGTGATTATTGGAGTGTGTGATGGTTTTCCTTGAGTTGAGAATACCTCTGTCATCAGGGAAGGGCACAACTACATGGAGATAGTTGAATCATTGAGGAGAGTTGACTGTGTTCTGTCAGTGGTGAATCAGCATGATATTCCAGCAAAAGCAGTATATCCCCCTTTCCTTTCATGCTGCGTTATAGAGTAATTCTATACCTCTGTCATAGCATTTCAAGTTCTCTGTAAGCCTGGGTTGTAACAATAGATTACTTAAAATAAGTATTTGATATTTTGTTACTGCAGTTCTATTAATGATAGCATGGATTAAGCACATACTTTGTGTAAGGCACCCTACTTATGTGATTTACATGTATCATCTCAGTGAAGTCTGCACTAACCTTGCATGCTTAGGGATTAGCATTTTCTTTTTGCATGTGGAAAAGTCAAGTCTCTGAAAGCATGGTGCAGGATCTACACTAGTAGTAGATGGCAGGACCATGATTCACCGACAGGCCTGTCTGCAGCTTAGTCATGTTATACGGCATATGGTGATGGACCATATCTCAAGAGACATACCCCAGCCCTGCTGCTTTTACTGACTCCATTAAACAGTGGTGATGGGGCAGTCCTAGTGCTTAAGGGAGGCATGTCGTAGCCTTTTCTCATCCCTGAGAGAAACTGGGAGGAGACAGTGGTTAGGAGGATGGAATGGTGAACAGTGATGGTGAACTTGACAGGTTTTAGAGTTACCTTGGAGAGAAACCTTTGCAAATGGTTGTGAGATCATTTCAAAAGAGGGTTAACTGAGGAGGGAAGGGCTCCTCTGAATATAGGCAGCACCATTCTACAGACTGGCTAGAAGAGAGAACCCGTGCACACCAGTACTCATGTTCTTTCCCCTTCACTATGGAGGCAATATAACCAGCCACCTCACACTTCTGTCACCGTCCCTTCCCCACCATGGTGGACCGTACCCTCAAACGGCGAGCCAAAATCAACCCTCTCTAAATGGCTTTGTCATGTATCTACCCCTGCAATGAGAAAAAAACAGTAATGCAGGGGTAAACGAAACATATTCAAAAGATTATGAGAAAGGATTGTAACCTAATACCTAAGTCCAGTCTTGAAGTGATCGCCATCATTGATGGATCAAGTGAGACATAAAAGGGTGTGAGACCCCAAAAGGACCTGACACTGCAGCAGCATTAGACAGTGTCCAAGTCAGGGAGGAAACTGAGCCAGGCAGTCTGAAGAAAGTGAGGCTGCCACCAAGAGCAATTCCCAGAGGATCGGTAAGCCAGCCTATGGTAGTAATGATGACAGCCGAGGGTCTCGAAGACACTAGAGTGTTTAGTCTAAATCACAAGGAGCTATGTCTTCTAGTTATATCAATTAAACCAAGTCCTTTTTAAAGGAAAAATGCTACATATGATTGGCTATCTAGTTTCTAAATCTGTTTAGAAAGTTCCTTAGTTCTTGAGTTTAGAAAGAGGCAAAGTTTGCCTTCCATCATAAAAACTCAGAAATCAAGGCCTGGACCCTATGTGGAAGCCACTCTAGACCAATTGAATGCACCTGCTGCAAACTTTGGTCATGGAGCTGGGGCCTGAGAGCACAGGGCAGTAGAGAGCCACTGGAGACAATGTGATAATGAGCAACTTTTGGTTAACTGGTGGTGGTGGCAGCCATGGCTGTGGGATGCCAACATCTGGCTCTGCTGGAGCAGAGGAAGACATGGCACTCCCTTAGCAGTGGCAATGCTATCTTCATGGAACCATCTATGAAGAAGAGTTTTGAAATGACTTGATTCTAGCTGCTGCCTGAATTGATTTATTCCTGCTCACGCCCTAAATCCCATTCTCTTGGAACTATGAGTTGCCCAAAGTCCTTTCAATAATCCCTTCTCTAACTGAAGACCCTGACTATGGCATACATACATACATATACAGACACAGAAAAAGCCAGTCTATCAGTATCATGCATTGCCATTAAAGCTTTGATCCTATCCTTTTTCTTTATCCTTGGTCAATTAAATAATACCCTTAAAAATAACTATCAAAATTTTCTTTTTTTCAAAGAGCAAAATGGACTGAATTGTATCCATAAAGGTTGACTATCCAACCAAAACTTAATTATTCAATCTACACATTTATTCCTGTTGTCTATTTCTATGTAATAGATCACTCCATTACTCAGTATCTACAGCAACCACCAGTATTCATTCTCTAGAAACAGTCGTCACTGAGGCCCAACCATAAGCTTTTTCTGTAGACAGCCTTGGCCTCTCAAATGGCTGTAGTCTGACAGCAGCGTAGCATGAATCTTAAAGAATCTTATTAATAAAACCAAACCCAAGGCCAGTTATTGGGAGTGAATGCTGGAAGATCAGAGAAGCAGAACAAGCCACAGCTTCCTCACCTTGCCAATTCCTCAGCTGATCCTGTTTCCTCAGACTGGAAGCTTCTGAGTCCTCATCCAAATGGATCTCAGCTGAACTGTGCTGCTCAAAGCCTAAAAGCTTAACCAGTTCTAGTTCCTGGTCCTCACGCCTTATATACCTTTCTGCTTTCTGCCATCACTTCCTGGGATTAAAGGCATGAGTCACCATGCCTGGCTATTTCCAGTGTGGCTTTGAACTCACAGAGATCCAAATGGATCTTTGCCTCTAGAAGGCTAGGATTAAAGGTGTGAGTGCCACCATTTTCTGGCCTCTATGTCTGTCTAGTGGCTGTTCTGTTCTCTGACCCCATATAAATTTATTAGGGTGCACGATATATTGAGGAACATATTATCACCACACAGCAGTAGAACTAAAAAGTCTGGAGTGACTTGCCTCACATGTATGGTGACTTGCTGGGGCTAGCTAGAGTTCCAGGCTCAGCAGGGATGCGGGATTCTTAGGTCCCCACTCCCTTTACATTTCTCAAAATGCCCCCTTCTCCATGTAGCTTTCACATGTCATTTCTCTATTAGGGTATAACACACATGACAGTGTGGGGCTCTGAAAGCATGAAACAGAAACTACCAGGCCTTTATGAGGCCTGGACCCACTACCTGCATAGAATTGTTTCCACCATTTCCGAGCAAGTCATAGAGCTCGCCAGGTTTTCCATAGAGGGGATTTAATGAAGGCCTAACGGTGGGAGGAGTGACATGTTAGGGTCTATCTTTAGACGGGTTCCAGGTTAGATACCCTAGCTCAGCCTGATGCAGTTAGACCTGCCCAATGTCTTTGTCAAGACTCTTTCAGTTTCATGGAATAGAAACCTAATTCAAAGTCCCTTAAGCCAAAAGGGGGGGAAATGTACTGAATCATGAAACAGACTTACAAGAAGTAGTTGGTTTTAGCCTTGCTTTTATCCCAGGATTCCAGCTGTATCAGCTAGACTCCTTTTCTTCCGGCAGCGCTTGCATTTATTTGAATCTACTTATCTGTACCACAAACCCTGTCTCGCCGTGGTGGCAAAATAGTACCTGAAATGCATATAACATGCATAGCTGGAACTCAAGTAGTTACCTTCTCTCTTCCAAAGGGATAGAGCAAATCCTTTTTCCTCTATGTGTCAATTTCTGAACAAGATGCTAGAATCAGGAGGGTTGTGCACTGTGAAGGGACCAAGTTCCTATCCACATCAGATGTGGAGATCTGTAAGTCTAGCCTGGACCTCATAGAACACGCTCCGAAGGTAAGGTTTAGTCACCCAAGCAAGAGAGGACAGCTGGACACCCAGGAAGGAGACAGGAAGCTCCACCCAGTAGCAGTTTACTGCATGGATGCAGTTCAATCAGGAAATGACATAAAGCACAGACTTGAGTTTACGAAGTGCCAAAGAAGACGGACACTTCCAACCAGTCACTTCATAGAGAGGCATTTTTCTTTTTTTATTTTACAGTTTCATTATTGAATCTTTGGGAATTTCACACCATGCAGCCCACCTCCTGGTCCCTCCATTTCCTCCTCTCCCACGTGCAGTCCCCCTCTTTGAATTTTTGATTTAAAAAATGAAACCGAACCAAAACAAACAAAAACAAGACAAAAAAAAAAAAAAAAAAAAAAACACCTCTTCGCTCCTCCATCTTTCCCAACTCTGTATTCTTCATTTGTTCTGGTGGCTTTGGGAGCCGTGGTGTGTCACACCCTTTGTCCAGTCAGCTTTACTTGCAAATGTTCATTGCATTGAGTCACTGGTCTGGTTCAAGGTACACCATCTGGTTTCTGGTACACCATCATCAGTGGCTTCTCACTGAGACTCCTCTCGGACATCCCACAGTCTCCCCAAGTCATGGAGATCCTGCAGTTATGGTTCCACAGGACCAGTCCCTTCACAAGCTCCAGCAGGTCCTAGACAGAGTAGATGTGTTAGGGTGAGCCAATTCTAGGCCACCAGGACTGCCCCCCTCAGGTGAGGGCCAGAGCCAGCTCCCCTAGGCCACACCATCAGGGTCAGTTCTTCCTCCCCTCCCTGTGTGGTGAGAGATGAGGGTATGGGGGGGCAGCTTACCCCTGAGGGTTGGGGACAGCTCAGAAAGGCATTTTTATGGAAAGAAAGAGGTTGCTGGGTACATTATTCAGAGTGGATTGAAGTAATTCAGGGACATGTACTTTGAAAGTTAAGACTGAAAAGGAAGGAAGATAAAATAGTCAGAGGAAATGTTGGTAGTGAGTTTCCTGGGATCCTTTCAGCAAGACCTTCTCTACAACTGGGGGCCCTGACTGCTACCTATGCACACACAACAAAAGCATGTCTTTTCATAGTATGCTCTGCGAGGAGAGCTTTCTCCTAATGCCATTAAAATAGAATTTACTGTGTAATTTGGGAGTTTCTTTATCTGCCTTCCTAACTCTAGGTAGACCTGTAAGAAAATCCAGAGTTGGTTGATTGTGGTGTGTTACACAGTATTGTTTCAGATTCAGTCCAAGAAACATAAAATTAACCCTGACTGTGACAAGTGAGTGTTGCAGGGTTTGAGAGGCCCATACAAAAATGAAGTGTTTGAGGTGATTGCTGTTACAGAAAAGCCTTTTTCAAAAGTATATTCATTTTTTGTCCTCTGTCACTTTGACTAACAACATATACTTAAATTACCAGAAATAATACTTTGCTGTGTTACATCCTCCTGTGAAGCTGAAGGCTGCCAGGAATGTGAACTCATTTAACACCTCTCCTGAGTTAAGGGAGTAAAATGGCAAGCTCCCTCTCCTCCTCCCTCCCCTCATCTCCCTTCCTCCTCCCCTTTCTTTATCCTTCTCCACCAAAAGATCTTTCCCCCCAGGATTCCTGCTTTTATTTTGTACTGAATTTATTCCAGTACAGTAAGTTCTGTAGCTTCTCTTTCTTCCAGGGTATTTTTTCTTCATGGCGTAGGAATAGTTTGTCTCTTTTTAAAAAATTCTTTAACTTATTTTATTTATTTATTTATTCGTTCATTCATTTGTTTGTTTGTTTGTGTGTGTGTGAGGGTGTTTACCTGCATGTATGTTTGTGTACCATATACATCCCCGGTACCTGCAAAGACCAGAAGAGGGTGCTAGATCCTCTGGGTCTGGAGTTACAGATGGCTACAAGCAGCCATGTGGGTGCTGGGATTGAACATAGGTTTCCCAGAAGAATAGCCCGTACTCTTAACTGCTGAGCCATCTCTCCAGCTCCTTAGTTTATCCATTTTCAGTGAGGATTATTTGCCTTGCTGTGGCAGGGGAACTCTGGTGTGAGTTATTCCTACCATGAAGTTGAAAAAATAATCTTAAATTCCATTTAGAAACACACACACACACACACACACACACACACACACACACAAAGCCAGAATAGCCAGACAACCCAGAATGATAAAAGAACTGTTGGGATTTTCACCATCCCTGGTTTTAAGTTATAATACAGAGCTGTAATATAAAATATAAAAGTAGCATGGTGCTGACATAAAAACAGACATCTTGATCAATGGACTAGAATTGAGGACCAATTTTAAGTCCACCCACCTATGGCCACCTGGTTTTTGACAACGAAGCCAAAAATACACACTGGAGAAAAGACAGCATCTTCACTAAATGGTGCTGACAACTGCATAGCTACCTATAGAAGAATGAACTAGACCCTCATCTCTCACCCTGCACAAAACTCAATTCCAAATGGACCAAAGGCCTTGACGTAAGACCTGATCCCCCAAATCTGGTAGAGGAGAAAGTAGAGACTATGTATGCTTCACCATATAGACATGGCAAAGACTTTCTGAACATGACCCTGTAGCACAGGCATTAAGTCCAACAATTGACAAATGGGACCACATGAAACTAAAAATCTTCTGTACAACAAAGGAAACATAATTCAAGTAAAGAGGCAAACTACAGAATGAGAGAAAATCTGTACCAGCCATACACTTGACAGGGGATCAGTATAACAGTATACAAAGAACTCAAAACACTAAACACCAAGAAAACAAACATCCTAATTTAAAAATAAGGCATGGATCTAACAGAGTTCTCAAAAGAAAGACAGATGGTTGAGGGAGACTTAAAACAATGTTCAATATTTTTAGCCATTAGGAAAGTGCAAATTAAAGCTACTCTGAAATTTCATCTTACATCAGTCAGAATGGCCAAGATCAAAAAAAACGGATGGCAATAGATGTAGACATGGATGTGGGGAAAGGGGAGTGTTTATTCACTGCTGGTGGGAGTGCAAACTGGTGTAGCCACTAGTTCCTTTTCCTCAGTCTGGGACCTCAGTGCATGGGTTGGTACTCCCAACATTCAGGATGGTGACCTAGACTAGCAGGTCATTCATTAATGACTGGGTCCTGAGAGAGAGAACCAGGATATCAGAAAGATAAGAAGATAGATAAGTTTGGGATCAGGAAGCCTTGCATAAGCTTTATCTTATGCCAGGCAAGCTTATTAAGACATATAGCATCTTATATCCTATTTCCAGGGGAGAAATAGAACAAAGTCAGCAGAAACTATCATACAGTGGAACTAAGTTAGTGGGAAGTTATTTAAACAGTGTTGCATAAGGGAAACATAGTATCTAAGAGCATTGTAGAGTGAGCACACAGCAGCCTTGGGACTGATTACCATAGCCCTGTATGGTAGGACAAGTTGGGTTCTCAGGATCTGATGCCACAGCTCCCCAGAGACCCTGGCCCCAGGCCATTACCAGCTCTGCCAAGCATATCCCTGGTCTTAGAGACACAGCAGTGTTTCTTCTCTATACATTAGGTCCTCAGAGAAAGCCTCAGTTAATTGGTCCAGCCTTCACCAGATGGCTCTTTCTTCCTTAAAGGAATGCCCTCATAGACAACCAGAGGTGTGCCTCCTCAGTAACTGTAAATCCAGGCAAGTTGATAATGAAGATTAAACACAACAGGTTCCTAAGAATATCATAGTAACCATCAACCATCATGTGAGCCTTCCCTAGTACTAGACTAGTTTGCTTTCGTACAACCAGAAAGTCGTCCTGCATGGTGATAATTATGAGTTCTATTTACTCTCTACACGTACCCCTGTCCTTATTACTAAGCAAATGTAGGCAGGTTGTTCGTTTTCTTAGCTTTTGATATTGGAATGGCCCTGTTCTCTCTCAGCTATAAATATCTGCTCTGCCTACATCAATTTGAATCTTTTCCCCCCTAAGGAAATTAACATTGAAACTGTAGTACAGTTAATTGCTATCTAAATTCTACTAAACTGTAAGTCAAAACAAATATAAAAACTGTGATTCTATGAAGATAAGAAATCATAGAAAAGAATTCCTTTTCAGGACAATAAAGTCAAATTGTGAGCTTAGCATGGAGCTCTTAAATTAGCCTGGGTAGAAAGTGGCTTGATTCTGAAGGTTGGCCCATGAGAATATGAGTGTCATCACTTATCTTGGCAGATGTAACCTGGTACTTGTCTCCTGTCTCCAGTGATGATTCCTTCCCAGGGTGAACAGGTTCTGGTCCTGAGCTCTAGAGTTCATGATCATAATGTAGGAATGTCCCCTTTAAATGGCAAGATAAAGAGAGAATCTGTGTATCTCTGATCAGTTCAAAGAAGAGCTGAGCTTTATCTGCAAATTCTTACTTTCTCTCTGGTCTAATCTAGACCTTTGACTGTCACAAAAGATGATTCTATGTTGGTCAATCTAATGTATAGACAGGAGAGGTCTTGAGACCCTTCAGCAGTGTTTCAGCTGACTTAGGGGGGACTAGAGGGAAGCAGACCTATGGCCACAGGACACACACAGTAGTTTTGTTACTACACTAAGAGAATGACATTGCCTAGATCAAGGTGTTCATTGATTGGGTAATCATTTTCTGTGAAGAGAGAATGTAACACCACTGTATAGAGTGTGTTCTTTGCTGTGCAGTCAGCCTCTCCCTCACTTGTAGAGCCTGATGAATTTGCCTATGTCCAGGCTTTTACATCCTGGGGACCACCTACCATTAGGAGTGTCTTAACAAAATTTGCATAATAAACAGAGCCATGTATAACCAAGTTACGTCAATTATTTCAGCATCTGAAGCAATTCCTGGAGAATTCACTTATTGGGGTGCATAGAACACGTCAGCTAGGGGGCAATCATTCCGTTCATATAACTGTCTATTGAAGGTATACAAAATTCACTGTATTCTTGGAATTAGAAAGACAAATATATGGTCCCTGCTTGTCCACAGTAATATGAGCACAGTAAGCAGTGATGTGAGCAGTGTAGATTCCTAAGAATAAAGTAGATCAAATACAGCTCACAAGATTCACTCCCAGCTATGTACCCAAGAGAATGAAAGCATATATCCATCAGAAACATCTGTACAAACACTGAGAGCTGCATTCTTCACAGAGCCAAAATGTGAAAACAATCCTTATGTCCACCCATGGTAAGTAGACTTTACAATGTGATGTAGCTATACGTCACAGTAGTACATGGGTATGATAAGGTTGACATACCAATAGATTCTGTATGTACATGGAGGAATTATGAAATATTATTCTAAGTGAATAAAAAAGACTACATGTCTCCAATTGTAAAAAGACCAGAATAAAAAAACAAAAACATGTAAAAGGCAGAAAGTAAACTAGTGTTTGCATAGGGTGGTTGGGAAATAGAGGCAGGATGGTGGGAGCTGAAGGATACAGATACGGGATTTCTTTTTAGGAAAATAAAAATGTAAAGTTCCCTGTGGTGATGATTCCACATACTTTAAATATGTAACCCACTGGTGAATTGGACACCTGAGATGGGGTGTGTGTGTTAGGAGAACGTTATCTCAATAAAGCTGTTTACCTGGGAAAATTCCAGGAACAGAAGTGGAAGTGGCAAGGAACCATTCTCTCCCCTCCCACCCTGCAGAGAGTCGGAGTGGGGGAGCACGAACTCTTGTGCTTGAGGTGAGGCCGGCAGAGTCTGGAAATGAGGTAATCCTTTCTGTAACCCTGGTAAGGTTGATACTGTTATTAGAATTGGTTTGGAGCTAATTAAGATGGAACAACTTAGGGCTAAAGGAGGAGTACACTGGGCTAGAAAGTGGGGCAGCTGTTGCCAGTTCAGAGTCTTGACAGGCAGCTCCAAGGAGTTGGAAGACTGTCTTACATCAGAACAGGGACACTTATTTGCAAATGGAGGAATTCTCCCTATATGAATAGATCCATCGAGTTCGAGCAGCTAAAGAAGTGTGGCAGAATTCCTTTGTTTTCTGTTTGCAATGATTTATACTGTGTGTTTTTGTGTGCTGCTGAATCTTGTGGTCATCTTAATGTGTCAGTAGTAAGTATATAGGCATGATATGAAATGTTCCGTATGTGAGTCCCCTAGTAACCACAACTATCTGGGAATATGAATTATGACTCTTTATTGCCACCTGATGACAACAAAGAGCACATCCCGGTACAAACACTGACTGTCCTGGAGACAGGTTAATTCTCTCAGCGGTAGGATTAGGGATTGGTGATATAGAGATGGAAACAAAGGCTTTTTAAAGGTCTTCTGGCTTTGAGATCACAAAACAGTTCCTTGAGAGCATCCTTTAAACTTGCTGAATTCCCCGTCTATAACCACATCACCTGGAAAGCACTATCCTACGTATAGAAAGAAAGCAATTTTGCTTTATTACATCAAGGCATTAGGTGTGTGGTGCCTGTGTCTGTCAGCACTTTCTCCTGTGGCTGCAGCTGCTGTCACGTCCAGTGGCTGTGTCTCAGTATCTGTGGCTTCCAGCCTGATCTCACTGTTTGTGGCTGTCATCACCATCACATACAAGCTGTTGCCCCTGCCACCATCCTCCTGCTGCTAATGGGACTGACTGGCACCTCTCCATGCCACATCAAGGTGCAGATGTTGTCACCCTGCCAGGCTCAGAGCCATCTTACACCCTTTCCTGGCACTGTTCGTTATCACCTTCCCAGCAATGTTGTCAGCTGAGAGCAGCCTAGCCTGAGCTGGCCAGCCTTTTGATGGAGGGACTGTTGTAGTCACCTTGCTACCTGTGCAGGCTGGTGGCTCTCAGTGAGGATGCACCTTGGGACTTAGAGAATCCTGCATGTTTAGGAGTTACCATAGCAGATCCCAACAGTCTGTTTATTGGTTTCTGAGATGAAAAAGCTGTTCTGTATAGCTTTAATGGCCTCTTTCTCCTCCTCCCAGTGTGCCCACTTAGGTACCACAGGGAAGCAGTGATCTCTTCTCCTTGACCACTGGGAAAATTAGTGCCAATTTGGAGTTATGTGACAGCTGGTATGGTAGTGCATGCCTTTAACCCAGCACTTGGGAGTCAGAGGCAGGTGGATCTATATGAGTTCTAGGCTAGCCTGGTCTACAGAGTGAGTTCGTGCCAATTTGGAGTTATGTGACAGCTGGTATGGTAGTGCATGCCTTTAACCCAGCACTTGGGAGTCAGAGGCAGGTGGATCTATATGAGTTCTAGGCTAGCCTGGTCTACAGAGTGAGTTCCAAGGAAGCCAGAGCTACATAGTGAGACACTGTCTTGGGGGCGGGGGAAGAGAGTTGGTGACAGTATCTCACAACTTTGACACTTTTAACGATGCCCATGAGACCTAAATTAATGATAGGTACAATATGGCAGACTTTATAGAGAACCAAAAAGGAGTGAGTCCACAAGTGTTTACTAGTGAACCAAAGGTGATGCTGTTAGTGGATGGAGTAATAGAGGAAGTGTGCAGAAAGTTCAGGGCTCATCATCAACAGGCAAAAAGGGAGAGAGTGAGAGTGGACAGAAGCTGAAATGGAAGAGTCAATGGAAAGCTGTAGTGCTGTTTTCCTCCCTCCCAAGTGTTGGAAAATTTACTCCGAAAGGTCCAAGGTAAGAAACACAAAGCGCATCCAGACTTCTGAAAGGTAGGCCAGTGCTCCAGAGTAAAACCTTTCTAACCCAAGACTGAAGAAAAAAATGGCCAGACAGTTCAGATCCCATCTGTTCTCCCAGAAAACCCTACCTGTTGCCACCTTTACATCACTCACATCATGCTTCCAAGCACAAGAACATCTTGGTCCAGGGGCTTTTTAAGCACATGAACCTTCCCTGTACTTAGTTAAAGGACCAGGAGCCAACAATTTGGAATCCCAGTAAAGGATGACAGAAAATGAAAGTAAGGTGAAATTCCTAGAAAACGTAAAAATACCTTCTAAGCCTGAAAAAGGTCACAAGGCTTCATATTAAGGATCTTTTGTTGCCTAGAGCTGTGGCTGCAAAACTAGCCTCTGAAATTTCAGAATGCCAGAAGTAAAAACAAGCTACTAAAAGCCCCAGAAGGCACAAAAAAAAAAAATCAGGTAGCATCAGAGTTGTGATTGAGAATTGCCAAGTGCCAGGAAATAATGGAGCAGTCTTCAGCTCTGAGGAAAAATCGTTGACTCTGGACCTGTTCAGCACAGCAGCCTATTCTAGTCCAGGACAGCCCCTTCCCAAAGTAGAAGGAGCTGGGAAGCCTCTCATGTTCCTCTCCTAGGGAACTAAGAATCAAAAGTGTGTTCAAGCAAAGCAAAAAAGTAAGCCAAAAGAAAAAGGAAATGGTGAGAAAACATGGGATCCCTCTCCAGGAAACAGTGAGAGAAGAGCCATGAAGCAACTCAGAGATGAACCCATCCAAGGTGGAAAAGAAAGGTCTCTAGGGAGGGGAAAGACTCAGGAAAGTAGATAATATTGCTAAGGGGCTACAGACAAGCAAGGCATGATAAATATAAGTCGTTTAAGGAAAAGAAAAGCAGATTGGAGATATTCAAAGGAAAACTATTCAATTCATACAAAACAAATTTTTGAAATGATTGTCTTGAGAGGCTTGGGATTGTGTCTGGCCGTGGAGGAATGCAGCGCTTGCCCTGTACCTTGCAGCACTAATCAGTATGTATGTATATGGTGACACCAGTCTTTTTGTTTTTCATGAATCCTCATGCAAACAAGGCATGTGAGACATGTACAAGGCATAAGAGGTTGTTTACAATGGCAAGAAGCACTGCCTCCTTCGGGCCATATAGCCCAAGGTCATGGGTGGAGCAAATACCACTACATTTCTCCCTTTTCTCTAAATTAGAAGGTTCTAAACCTAATGCAAACTATATACAATAAGAATGATTATCAAATATTGTCCAGGAAAAACAAAGGGTAATAACATAACAAAAATGGAACTACAACCAACAATAACAACATCAAACAAGAAAGACATGCTAAATGTCCAGAATGTCCAGATCATAGGTAAATGGCAAATTACCGAGATTACTCCAATAGCTGTCCTATCCTGAAGATTCTAACTTTAGTATCTAAAATGTTCTTAGCTAAGATATGAGAGGATTATAACTGTAACTATCTAGTTTTCAACCCCATCAAATACCTGAGAAGGAAAATAATATTGCCTAAGTAAACAGGAAGTGCAAGCAAGAAACTTCTGAAAATTGCAAGAATTGACAGAGACAGCTGGCAGCCTGAACCTAATGTTTCTCAGCAGCATTAGGGCATCCATTTTTGGCTACAGGCCTAGAATATCTGACAGACCATTTTCAGAAGCAGGAATTTTGAAAGACCATCTTACCCTGCCTTGGCAAGGTCCAGCAGTTGCTTTTCCTTGTGTCCTGCTCATCTGCAAAGGACAGCATGTATACTGTCAGCAGTTGAGGCAAAGGCAGTTCTTTGCCCAGCAGGCCATCCTGCACCAAGAAGAAGACCAACTTCCAAACAGAGTGTCTTAGAAGCCCAACATTCTCTCAGGAGTAGATCAGTGCTGCCAGAAGCAATTGTGGCTCATGTCAACAGAATTCCAAGTTATCAAAACATTTAAATGCCATATTCTCTAGATCTATGAAGTGTTTAAAAAGCTCAGTGTCATGGCCGAGCCAGATCTTTTTCATCTGCTAAGATGCTTTCTTTACATTGTTTTTTCATTTTATTTTTGTTTTATGTGAATGTGTGATTTGCCTGCATGTATATCTGTGCACCATGAGTATAGAGAGCCCTCAGAGGCCAGAAAAGGTATCAGATCCTCTGGGACTAGAATAATAAGTGGTTGTAAGCCACCATGTAGGTGCTGGTAATCAAATCAAGATCCTCTACACCTCTCCAGCCCCTATTAGGATGCTTTTGACTGCATTTAGCAGAAACCCTGACTTGAAACTTTTTCCAGGCAGTCTCACTGTGTTGCCCAGGCTGCGCTCACCCTCCTGTGCTCAGGTGCTGTACTGCAGGTGATATGCAAGCCTACTTCAGTCTTGTGCCTGTGCCTACCATTACATACCACCACACCTGACTAAAATGTGCATTTCAAAAGGAGAGATTGCCTCTCCTGTAATTTAAAGTCCCAAGGTAGTCTGGCTTGAAGGTCTGCTACTCATTGTCCTGTTGATGTCATTAAGGACCAGGGTCATGCCATCTCTCTGCTCTTCCTCCTTCTGGAAGAGCTTCATCCCAGAAAGCTTCCTCTGTAGTCTGAGGTTAGCTCATGAACATCCAAGTGTCAAAAAAACATCTCATGGAAGATGAGTGTTTCCTTTTCTGTGTTTTATTTTTGCCAACAGGGAAACACTTTCTAACAGTCCCTTGGCTGATTTCTCATGACTCTTAACTGGTCAAATTTTTATCACATGCACATTCCAGTCTATCTGCTAGCAGAAATGGAAGATGCCTTCTCAAAGCCAATCCTCAGTAGACTGGATTAGGTGGAAAGTCCCTGGGAACAGCAATGTCTGTCTACCTCAGCATGACTATAAGGTCTACACAAGTTACCTATTAATCTCATGCTCCTTAACTGATTAGTGCTCGTGCCTGCAGATCCATCCAAAACGTTTTCTGTGTTAGCCTCATACTCAATTATGGAACTAAATCAGAATAAAGAGGACTTGGCCAGTGTCTAGTTTCTTTGTTCAGAAATCCTCCCTTGAAATACAGGTTAATAATGTGTCAGCTCAAGATCCTCAGAACTTCTGAGTGAATATTTTTCTTTGAGTAATTATCTGCATATAAGTCATATATGTTAAAGGATCTTTCATCTCTTTCTGTAATCTATCAATTTTATGCTATATAGATGCTATAGAGATAGATTCTTGTTTTATCTTCACAGGGCTAGTGGTTGGCCCAGGCCCCTGAATGTGCTAGCAGCTGCATAACCACCAAAAATTCCCTAAGCTTTTAATGTTTTAGCCCTTCTCCATAGCTTGGAGGTACCCTATTTATACTCTAGGCAAATTGTGAGGATTACAGCTGCAATAGAAAACAGCCCAGTGGGCTGGAGAGATGGCTCTGTGTTTAAGAACGCTGGGTACTCTTCCAAAGGACCCAGATTCTAGTCTCAGCATCCAGAGGGTGGCAAACAACAGTCTGTAACTCCGGTTCCAAGGGATATGTCGCCCTCTTCTGGCCACCGTGAGCCCTGTACAAGCATGGCGCACAGACATACATGCAGGTAAAACACTCATGAAATAAAATTTTAAAAATATTTTTAAGAAAACAGTACATATACAAAGAGGAGGCTATTCACTGTCCAGTCTCCTTCCTATTGTAATATGCAGGAGATACCTAGCCCTCGGTTCCCTAGTTTTTATATTCTTTACAGAAGGGCTGATATTATTGGAAAGAGAGTCAGATTAGGGGCAAGGCAAAGGAATTTAACTCTCATTGAAGCGTGAATATAGCAACAAGAAGAGAGATGAAAAGCAGAAAGGATAAAGACCAAAGGGAGACGATAGCCATGCTTTTGAGTATGTTTCTCAATCAAAGAGCAGGCTGCTCTCACTGTGTGCCCTGAGCTGGATCCTGCTGAGCCCCACTGAAGGCGCTTTGGTGAGATGGCTTCCTCCCAGAAGGAGATCAGGGCAACTTTATTTCTTCACTGAAACACTTTGAATTATAAAAAGAAATCAGATGATCAAAAGGTGTGAGATGGTGGATAAAATATGTTGTAAGATTCTAATTCAATAATCATTGATTCTTTAGCATTTTCTCCTAGCAGAGAGGTGCAGAGGAGTTCAAGTTAGCATCTTAGTTACTCACATCTGTTAGTAGAGACGAGGGCTTGCATTGGTTTCTGCATTCTTCTCACCCCACCAAGGCTGTGAGACTGAGCAACCCCCCTGCAGCTCTGGTACCCAAAGCTTTATGAATATTGCCACTAACATTTAGGCACAGTTCCGAAGTGGATTGCCCCATCCCTCCTCCGGAGCATTCCTGGTCCCGAAACTCATTGTCCTGGTCTCTTTACTGCATGTCTTCGGATGAGAAGCTCTAGATCCTGTCTGTAGAACAAAGCGCCACAGCAGAACAGCACAGGGTGTCCTGACTTACCTGCTCAGGTTTTCTCTGATTCAGAATCAAGGGGATTCTTCTCTAAATGCCCAGAATGAAGAGATGACCCTCTCTCCTCTGTCTGCCCTTAAAAGGTCCAGTAGGAATGGGATTCAGTGCAGGTAGGTCTCCTTTACCTCCCTGCCACAACTATACACTTGAGGCAGAGAAGTGCCAGCTAAGCAGTCACAGTATAGATTGAAGAGGGATTAGCTCCCCTGGCAGGTGAGGGCTGTTGGCATCCAGCAGAGACAAGGCAAACTGGCCCCCTGAACTTCCACGGGGCAGATTTAGGATTTTAACGTGTAACCTAATGGGCTTAAGCCTGGGACTTCTCCCATGGAAAGAGCTAGTGAACACGATAAAAGTTTTAATCTTTTATTAGTTCCAGGGATGTTTTAGGGAGTACAGAATAAAAATGTTTCCCCAAATGCTGTACCGATACTCTGGGCACCTCTGTCTATATGCCTTCTCTTTGAGAACTCCTGTGTATATAGTCAGGTATTAGGGGCCATTGGCCCCTCTGGTTTGTTTTATGTCCTTTAAATTGCCTTAAGGTGCCAAGCTAAGTCATGTGGATAAGTTAATATCTTTGAGAAATCACTAGTGCTGTGTTAATTGTATTCTCTCTGAGTGCCTTCTGACTTGGGATCTCTTTCCAGATCTTGGCCTTGTAGCTGACACTCACCTATGTGATAGACTTCCTGTTTTCTGCCCTGGGTTTGTCCACTGTGCTCCATGCTCTGCAAACCCTCACTCCCAAGGTGGCGGTGTGAAGGCCAGACTTAGCAGACAGGTGGAGCACAGGCAGAGCCCTGTCTACATCTTCTCCTCCACAATATCTAGGAGCTCTTCCATGACCCATGGGTTGTGGGTGAAACAGAATCTTCCTAGGGCTTCACTGGGTCTACATATGAGAGTACCGAGAGACACGATGGTCGCACCCAGCAGACTCCAAGCACTGAGCACACATGTGTAAAGACACATGCAAATGTCTTTGTTCCATTGTCCATGGGTAAGATCTGCCCAACCTATATTTTTACCCCCTTCTGCTTCCTTCTGGTCTAGATAAAAATCCAGACTAATCAGAAATAGAAGAGTGTCCAACATAAGACCTAGATAATAGGTAGGAAGATGGGCCTGGGAGATCATTTAGTTAATAAAGTGCTTGCTTTGCAAGCATAGGGACTTAAATTCGATCCCAAAGCCTATGTAAAAATGCTGGCATGATGGACTTTCCTTATAATGGTAGAGTCAAGAAGATAGAGACAGGTGTGTCCCTGAGGATAGCTGGAAATTTCCAGACCATCAAGAGAGTTTGTCTCAAAAAAAAAAAAAAAAAAAGGCACTGAAGGTTGTCTTCTGGCCTACATGTGTACACATATACACACAAACTTGCACATAGGAATGCACAGACATACAGAGACACAAAAAGATTAGATAGGAAAATGGGCTTATAAGCATTTATATGCATTCATTTAGCTATGGTGCATATCATGTAGAAAAGATAAGTATTTGGATGCACGAATACATATGTGTGGTAGTTGAAATATAAAACGTGCAGTCATTAGAATGCATGATAGAGCTTCAGGAGTCCATGACACCTGATGATCAGATCAAAATCTGTTAGTATACACGTGCATTTTCTTCTGACAAGATAGTTGTGCTTCTAGAAAAATTTCAAATGATGCTATGGGATTTCAAACCCCTCTCTTTGGCCCTCTGTGTTTACTCTCATTCTTGTCTTTGAATCAAAGAGCCAGGGATCAGAGCACGTAGCCACAAGCATACTAAAGATGCAACCTTCCAGGCCTGGTAGCATGCCCTGCTGCCACAGCCCCCCATCAGAGTCCTCCATTTGGCTGATCACACCTCTCCAGCCTTTCACATACCATTTTGCTTTGCTATCCCAAGAGAAGGAACAAATGTGAGGAGGAGCCACAGAATGCAAGGGCTCTCATTCCCTGAAGGGTTTAGGCCAAGAAGAGTTCCAGGTCTGCTCTGCGTAAACAAGTCCACATGTCTAACTTTGCCAGTCCCCTGCTTTCAGGAGAGGAGTCTTGCTGACTCCTGCTGCTGGGTCATCATCCTTACGTAGTTGTAGCTGTTCCTCACCGAGGCCCTCAGCTGTTACTAATGGACCACAGGTTTGTCCACTTTGATTCTGCTTCTCTTTAAAAGCAGCTTCAAAATCTGCCAGAGCTCAAGCTAGGTCCCACCCTGATCTTTCAAGTACCCGAGTCACCGACACCCTCCATGCACTGTCTTACAGTAACTCTTACTCTTTCTTCTCTAAATGGTTCTCATTCCCAACCCTGTGTTACTGTTCCTCCGCTGCTCTCTCATACCTAAAATAAAGCATCCATCTTGGGCTGGAGAGATGGCTCCGCCGTTAAAGGCTAGGCTCACAACCAAAAATATAAAGCATCCATCTTTCAGTTGAGGTCTATGCTTTCATTCTCTTCTCTTCAGCCTTCTTTTTGAATGAGGTTGGGATAATCATCCCCATATCTTTCAACTAACTTTTTGCTCAATCCTTAGGAGAACGTGTTTATAAATACTATACACAGACTATACTTCTCGTACGTAACTGAATGGCTTCTCCTCTCATTATTTATCCTGGAATCTGCTGTTCCCACTGATCCCATAGTCCCTTTAGTGTGACTTATGGTCCAGCCTCCAAGCCTTTGTTCTACCTGGTCTATTTATTCTTAAACTTACACCCTTCAAAACACCTGGAAGTCCTTATTCTCTTCTAAAACGATCATTTCATTTTTATGTTCTCTGAAGATATTACTTGCATTTCCTATAATGTTTGCATATGGCCTATAGTAGGTATTTAATAAATAATCATCATTTCAAAGATAAGTTAGTATCTAAGAGTGACAAATGTCTATCTTGGGAAAAGTGCCTAACAATAAAGGCAAAGTCATCACAGCACACATTATTACTAAAGGGTAGCAATTATGAGGGCAATGAAACTCACTTATAACATTGTCAGTACTCATATATGTCAAGCAAGCAAAAGATGTAAGCATGTTTAAGGCTAATGCTTCTAAGATGCAGACAGTTTGGTATGGAACCTCAGCATAATAGCATTGTTGATCAAATTTCATGGTCCCTGTGCTTGGCCCCTTAATTGGGTGGTTATTTGCTGTAGACTGCAGGAGGCCTCCCTTTGCTGCACTCTTCAAGGCAATGGCATGAATGTTGTGTGCCATTACCTCTGTGAAAGCAGAAGCTTTTCTTTTCCCTCCCAACCTGCCAGTAAGTGCCACCCAGTTCCTGTGTCTGCCTCCACCTGTGATTATGTCGTCAGATGTCTGTGGATGCTTTCATTCCAGTTGGCCCTAAGGGGACATTTTGCCATTGTAATTGTTGTCCATGAAGGACAACACAAACTGCTTAAGTCAGCAAAAATGTATGTCCTCTTTACTTATTATATGTTGAATTGCTGACTCTTCTTTAGATCCAGTGGTCATTTTTCAATTCTTTAATTTATGTATGGGTCAAAAAGAAAAAAATCACTGAATATTTTTAACAAATAACAAAGTTTATATTTTTTTTACTATATGCAGTAAAAATGCAAATGTGTGTGGCTTATTTGCAAATGTGGGCATTAATAACTGATATTTAAATAGGCTAGATTAGCCGGGCGGTGGTGGCGCACGCCTTTAATCCCAGCACTCGGGAGGCAGAGCCAGGCGGATCTCTGTGAGTTCAAGGCCAGCCTGGACTACCAAGTGAGTTCCAGGAAAGGAACGCAAAGCTACACAGAGAAACCCTGTCTCAAAAAACCAAAAAAATAAATAAATAAATAAATAAATAAATAAATAAATAAATAGGCTAGATTAGCAATTTTCTGATACATTTCAGATATTTTTTCCAATAATTTGCACACTCAAAATCAATTTGAATACAACATGTAAATTGAATTTAATTTTTTGATATAAAATTGTAGTTATCAGCTTGAACCATTAAATTTACTGTTTAATATATGCTTTCCAGCTCACTTGGTTAGAATTTCATTGCTCCTTATCTATATAAATTTAATTAGGCTTGATATCATCAGTATATTATAGAACTAATTAAAGATTTAGATAAGTGCTGAGGGGGCTTATTGAAAACTCCATAAAGTTCCATTTGGAAAATGAGATATTCCTCCTCTAGTCATTGTGAGGGAAGGAAACAGCAAGAAGTATCCGTTGCAGTATTTCTGAAAAATTATTTAACTGGATTTAATGGACTTATTCTATTCTTTGAAGAGCTTTTTAATTACTCTGTATCTGTGTGTAGTCCAGCAACAGCTACAGTCTTTATTTAAAGGCTTTAAACTCCTCGTTACCCTTTCTCCCTTGAGCTAGCCATCTGTTTGCATACAATGAGCGTGTGTGTGTGTGTGTGTGTGTGTGTGTGTGTGTGTGTGGGTGTGCACATGCTAGTGGGCAGAAGAATACACCAAATTGTGATCACACAAGTCCATGGAGTATTTACTGGGAAGCCCATCAGTCCTCACAAGTAGAATAAAACAGAAAGTTCAGGGTGCACCTGCCATAAACATGATGGGAAAGGAGAACAGATGAGCACCCAGCCCATCCCTGGAAAAAAGATGAGAAACCCTGGGCAAAGCTTGGGTGCACACTTATAGACTCTGCTGTTCTGGGTGAAACCATCATTCTGTAGAAAGCACTTTTGAATTCCCCTGTATCTGCATCTCTGCAATAGAGTAGAAAGCAGATTAGTTTAAAAGACTGTGATTTCCACTAAGTGCTTTGTGTCTTCATTACAAAGCACAATAAAGCTTTTTATTACAATGAAGCTGCCATTACATCCAATTGAATATACACTGAAATAAAGCTGCATCACCCACATTTCCCAGCACACTCTTTGCTCTTCTCAAAGCTCTGTGTGTGTGAATGTGTGTGTGTGTGTGTGTGTGTGTGTGTGTGTGTGTGTGTGTGTACCAGCTGAGTGACACATGCATACTAGAAAAATAAAGTAAAAGAACAAATAACAAATGGGGGCCATCTGCAACCCATCGTACTGTCGTTTAGTCCAGAGGCCCCGGGGAATCCAGGGAAGCAGATAAATTGCTGTGAGCCAGCAAGCTGTAATGGAAGGTTACAGGCTTCAGGCTCAGGAGATGCAGATTTAAGGCCAGCCTCGCACTGATGAGCTGTGTGACCCAGGGCCTCATCTCTTCGTCTCTGCATAAATTGCATTTCCTGGAAAATGGAAATAATATTAATAATGCTGCCTCTTTTCCTTCTCCTGCCCTCCTGTGGATTACAGTGGTTTTAGATGCCATCTCTTTTACCTAATTCATTTAGGTCTCCAGAAATGGAAACTGAGGCACACTGGGATTGAGAAGCAAGATAGCAATCACTGATTAGCAGTGGGACAAGGCCTGGAAGAGGCACATCAGGAATGTCACACTGTGTGTGCACTGCCACATGGAATGTGAAAGAGTAGACAGGCCTCATCTTGAGGACATGCTGGCTGCACTTGCTGGGAGTGTCTCCCCTCAAGTGACCAGAATACACCCCCCACAGTTTCACTGGTTTACAAATATTCACACACCCCAAGCCTGAGAAATGTTCTGCAGAAACATTTGGGTCACAAACTAATGTTTGTTTTGCCACATTTGAAATGTTTCCTCTCTGAAAACATTAGAAATGTATGCCAGTAAACCAGACTCCCAGCAGAAACATCCGACTGAAGTGAGGATACATTCAGATGCTTGCTTTAGGACATTCAAGGCAAAGCTGTCTCCTGCAGACCCATAAGAGCATCATCCAGCATCACCTTAACCTTTGGCATTCTTTGACTTGAAACTGTAGAAGGTGCAGTGATTGGTGCTGTGGTTCTGAGTGAGTGTATGCAGAGTTGGCTGAGAATGTAGAGCCTTGGTTGAGAAGGAAGTATGAGTGAGGAGGCAGGAAGCAGGCCAGAGCAGTATCACTGAAGGGGATGGGCAGGGGTTCTTTGTTGCCTCCTCCTTTTTCCCCACACTCCCCCCACCCACCATGACTTCTGCTGTGATGGTGTGTAGCACTGCTCTGGTGGTGATGGGACCTGGTCTCATCCTGTAGCCAGCAACTTGATGTCTAAGTAGAATAGGTCGAATTCTACCTCTATTTCTGACCATGGATTTCTTCAACTAACTCATCCTGCCACTGGATGGAGCATAGTGGAAAAGAGGTTCAAAGAAAGGTAGGTAGTATGTGCTCCAGGAGCCCTTGTCTCCACCTTCTTCCCCTGCAGTTTTCTCCCTGTATAGAGGTCATAAGAGCAACATGTGTGTGACACAGGGAGGTGACAGAGAGGCTACGTACATTCTGTCATGAACATGCCCACTGGACCTGATAAGGTGCTTTATAATTTCCTAAAGCAAACTGAAACTGACTGTGAAGGCCTCAAGTACAGGAAATGAAACAGTTTCAGCTCTGTCCTACCTACCACCTCTGGTTGTATTTAAGAAAAACTAGCTCAGGCATCCAAGGTGTTTTTGTTACCTTTTGAATGACTTCTTTTCCTTTTAGAGATCATCAGATACAGTCTTTAAAAATCTATATCCTCAGTACTGGAGAGATGCCTCAGCAGCTAAAAGCATATGCTGCTCTTTCAGGGGACTGGGTTCAGTTCCCAGTAACATCAAGCAGCTCACAACCACCTATAATTTCAGTCCAGGGAGTTCTGTGCCCTGTTTAGGCCTCTATGGGAAATGGCATGCACATAGTGCACACACATCCATGCAAACAGAAACACAAGTATAACATTTTTAACTTTTTAAATCTAACCTCTAAGATCTCAGACAGCCTTGTCCTCCAGTCTCGTCTCTGATGGGTGATGGTGCTCTGCATGCTGTAAATGTGTTGTTCCCATTGATTGATAAATAAAATGCTGACTGGCCAGTAGCCAGGCAGGAAGTATAGGAGGGATAAACAGACAAGGAGAATTCTGGGAAGAGGAAGGCTGAGTCAAGAGTCCCCAGCCAGACACAGAGAAAGCAAGATATGAAGGCAGAACTGAGAAAAGGTGCCAAGCCATGTGGCTAAACATAAATAAGGATTATGGGTTAATTTAAATGTAAGAGCTAGTCAATAGCCTGAGCTAGTGGCCGAGCAGTTTTAATTAATATAAGCCTCTGTCTGTTTACCTGGGTCCAAGTGGCCACAGGGTCCCAGGAGCCGGGCAGGACCAGGAAAACTTCAGCTACACCTCTCTACTGCTGCCTCAACTATAAAGACTTTGTTACTCCTGGCTATAAGGGTCTGAAGATCATCTGTGCAGATGGCCAGATAATTACAAGATGTGTCTGTGATCTAAAAGCTGCACCATACTCAAACTGATAGGTGTGTGCATTCCCATAGTACCTTCCAGTGTCCCACAGGGCTGCCAGAGAGTGACCTAGTCTCCTGATAGATAAGCAGTTTTGTCTCCTTAAGCTTGATTCTGTTTCTTAAGTTTTGTCTCCTTAAGCTTGATTCTGTTTCTAAGCTGTTTTCTCATAGGCTAATTCAGTAGTTTAAATAGAATACTCTGTGGAGTCAGGCTAGTGTGTTGTTATATAATCAAAATTCCGTCTCAGTGCTGGTGACCAGGTGACCTTAGGCAGGTAGTGGCCCTTAAAAGCCTCTTCGAAGTCAGGTGTGCTTGAAAAGAGTACAGCAGGAGAAATTGTCAGATGCTAATTGCTCCCTTAATTAATGTCCTTCCTAATTATGAACATTAAGACAATCATTACTGCATCTTTGGCTCAATTATGTTTCTATTACTCTGTAATTATACACACAGAACTGTCCCAGTTCACACTCATTTTTCTAGTAAGGGTTATCCATTATTTGTTACCATAAAGTTTTCTTGAGAACAGCAGTGCACAAGACTTACCAGTCACTTAACCCACAACAGTGTGGAGTCCTGAGAAATGGCTTCCGTGCATTTCAGGGGCACTTAGTGAAAGTGTTTCCACATCTGTCACTGCTGCAATTACCAAAGAGAAGCACCAAGCTGCAGCCAATGTCCTGATTAATGGGTGAATCCTCGCAGCAGTATTGGCTGCGGACTAATGTCTTCTGTGTACTTAAGTCAAGGTTGGAGTTCATAAAATTTGCATTTTTGTAATAGCTTTATTGAGTAATAATTTACATGCCATAAATATTAACCCTTTTAAAGTGTGTAATTCACTGGTTTTTAGTGTAGCCAGAGCTGTGCAGCCATCATCACTGGCTAATTTTAGAATATTTTCATTGCCCCACAAAGAAACCCTGTATCCATTAGCAATCACTCTTCATTCCTTTGCAAACCCTACCCCTGGCAACCACTAATTACTTTCTGTCTCCTCTGGACATATCATACAAATGGAATTATGCAATAAGTGGTCTTTTACAGCTAGCTGCTTTCAATTAGCATCGCACTTTCAAAGTTCAAAACATTAGCATTTCTTAAAGTTCCAGTATGAAACTGACAGAGTTAAAAAGTGTATCCAGGGACCCACCCCAACACCTGACCTTTCTCTTTCCTTTCTGGTTTGTGTTGTTTGTTTGTGGGGGCAGAGCATAGGGAGTAGGAAGCTAATGTGGTTTTTGTTCTTACTGTAGATTTTGCAGAGTTGGAGGTGGATCAGGGCTCCTGTGTGCTAGGCAAGCATTCTAACCCTGAATCACCCCCCACCGCTGTGTTTGTGTTTGGTTGATTGTGGGTCTGTGCTGTTTATTTGTTTTATGGAGAAGGGGTGGGTGTTGTTTTGTTTTGAAACAGTGCCTCCTGATATAACCCAGGCTGGCCTTGAACTTACAGTGAAGCCGAGGATGACCTTGAACTCCTAATTCTTCTGCTGTCGTCTTCCCATATGCTGAGATTAGAGGAATGTGCCACCATGTTTGGCATTATGTTTGGTTGTTGTTGGGGATTTTATGTCTGTTTTATTGGTTGGTTGGTTGTTGCGTGTGGTGCTAAGGATTGACTCTTGGGCTCCTATATGCTAAGCAGGATTGTGCCTGCCTGCTGTTTCCCCAGCCCCTGGGAACATGTTTTTATTGAAATGTAACATAGATGAACAGAATGCAGAAATCTGAAGTATGCAGCTTGATTATATCTTAGGATGTGAATATCCCCTAATGAGCATTGTCAGGTGCTAAATATCAAATTACCCCCCCCCCAAAATGTCCCTTTGGCCCCTCCTATGTATCTCAAACCAGGCATTTTCTGTTTGCTCAGTGTTCTCCTGGTTTGTTAGTGTGCATCCACATCAGTGCATACCAGTCAAGCCTTGAGGTCTGCCCTCTTCAGGCTTGGAGCAAGCCCTTCCCAGCCCTTCCCACCTGGGTTTCCTTCTTTCATTACCATTGGTTCCCAGGGGAAATAAAGCAGTGCTCAACACTCCAGAGCTCTCCACACACGCTGTGTCCTTTCTGCTAATCTGAGCCAGCTGCCCAGCCTTTGGGTTGCCTCCTTGTTTTTGGTTGCTGAACTTCCTTTCAGCCATCAGAGATCTCTTGACATCACATCAAAGTGGGCGGGACACACATAACCTCTCCTGTGTGCCAAGGTCTACAGGGCACCCAGGCAGATAGCCCTGTAACCCTGGGCTGGCCTCTCCGAAGTCACCAGGTTATCTTTAAGTCTGATCAAAATTGTATTCAATTCCATGCCTATTTTGCTCTTCACAAATAATAGGTAATTTCTTAAAGAAAGTAAGGTTTCAGTTTAAAATTACTTTTAGTCTTCAGGGGAAAAAAAACCTGGGTGTGTCCTGAATAAAAGAAATAAAAAGGAAAGGGCATGACTGCTCCTAGGTATTGTGGAGGAGAAAGTTTATTGTAGATAAAAGGGAGAGCATAGCCAGAGGCAGGGACATCTGGGAGAGTCCACAGTGAGCCATGTAGGAGAGGAAGAGGGGAGAGGAGCTGCCAACCAAGAGGACCAGCCTGGACCAACAGAGTGACCTAACCAAAATGACTGGATTATATAGAGAAGGGCAGCTGGAGGAAGGGGAGCCCTGACCCTGAGCTGGAGAAGTTTAGGGTAAGGGCCAGGATACGCCTGCCATACCCTGGAACAAGCAGGGACTGAAGGATGCAGGGAGAACCTGACAGCCAGGTCTGCTTTGATATGTTAAATAGGCACCTCAGCCATTTGTCCCAGAGTTGGAGACTTAACATGTCCTAGAGGTATAGGTTAGCATTAAGCAGGTAAATAGAGGCATACAGTTTGCTCGGACTTCCTCACAATTGCCTTCTTTCTATAGAAGAAATGCAAATGCTATATACATTTCCTGCCATCAAAGGCTCTCTTGTTTATATATAGACTTAAGAGAGTCAATGAAAAATCCTAGTGTTATTACTCTTTCTGTATAGAAAGGGCCTTTAAAAAAACTTGTCATTCTGTTCAAAGTTGTCCCCAACCTGTGACTCTTAACATGCATTTGCCTGTAGTCAATCTTATCCAACCCATGTTCTTAATCATCTCAGCCCATGCTACTAGTTCTCTTACTGAGAAGAAGAAAAGAAGAAGCAGAAAGATTAACAAATTGTCCAAAGTCAGATAAAGCAAGGCTACCGGTGACCTTACCCAGTGTATGCATATACACTGACAGATGTGTAAATATGTAGTCGCATATCTTTTGATGAGAATGGGGCCCGTGAGAGGGGAACCTCACTTATCCACAGGCTGACCGATGAACAGAAACGGACTACCCTTGTCCCTTTGCTCCCGTTTGATTTCCTTTCTGAGCTTCTTCCATGTGGCTCGTGGTACAAAATGAAAAAGAGCTACGAAATGCATCAAAGAAAGGACGGCCATTGCCTCTTTGCCCTAAAACGGCTCTTGTTTTTATAGCCCTGGCCTCCCCACCATCCATGGCCAGACTGGTTCCCAGGGCTGCTCTCACTTCCTGCCAACCTTTGAAAGCGAAGGTTAGACTTCCTCCTGCCATAGTCATGCGGGCCTGTCTAAGATGGACCTCCTTTTGTTGTGATTCTAAATTCTCTAGAGTCCATTATGTGTTTGTACTTCTTGGTTGCTGTTCACAGCCCTGCCCAGTTTACTAACATTTGCCCTCTCCTGCTCCTTTTCTTCCCGCACACTAATTAAGGCATTAAGTGAGACCAGTTGTGAAGCCATGTCCTCACTACTCAGTGATGCTTCCTTCCTTCTCCGAAGCTGTTGGCTTGCATTTCTCATTACCCTTTGTGGGGCTTTCTGCCTGTGTCCTGTCATGGGCAGCCATTCAGAATAAATTCGTTTTACCAGTTACAATTTTTAGACTCACTGTATCAAACAGTTTGCTGACAGCCAAATATGTATCACCCACAGTGGTCTTTTCACCCACCAAATTCACAGTTCCCACAGCTATCCATCACATTTGTCAGAGTCTTTGGGTCTTTAATTAAGCCCTGCTGGATACTGTACATACTTCCATTAGCTCCCTCCTCTTTACTCCATTACTTTCCTAATTGACATCCATCCTGAGTCACGTGTCCTTGAATCTCAGGTGGCCCATTTTGTAGCTTTGGTTTATTTAGGTTTTCTCTCCTTCATAAATAACCTAAGTGTTTAGTTAATACACCCTCAAGTGTTTGCTATTGGGACCTGCTGATTTGCATATGCTTACACTTCTCAAATAATTGTGGATTTCAGAGGGGGCTGGGTTTCCTCTAATAACCCTCTCTCTCTCTCTCTCTCTCTCTCTCTCTCTCTCTCTCTCTCTCTCTCTCTCTCCCTCTCCCCCTCCCTCCCTCCCTCCCTCCCTCTCCCTCCCTCCCTCCCTCTCCCTCCCTCTCTCTCTCTCTGTCTCCCTCTCCTACTGATCCTCCTGCCTCTACTTCCCAAGTGGGCGATTACAGGTGTGTTCCACCATACCCAGCTGCCAACCTTTTTTTTCCCCAATGGAGACCTATTAATCATGAAATAGATGGTCTTTGTTTCAACAAAGCAGAGAAATCCCCTAACAATTTTGACAAGTGTTCAGATTTCTAAATGGAAATGAAAGGCTGAGTGAGTGTCCTGTAAGAGTCCAGCAAATGATAGCTGAGTAGCAGCGAGAGAGTGATAATGGGTTGCAGCAGACCATCCCATTACCCTCACCCAGTCTGTCTTGACAGTTGTGAGGTGGAGTGGAATTGCCATACCTGTCATCTGCTATAGTCAAGCCGTTACCTTGGTCTCTTCAGCACAAGGCTCTAATGAGAGTGGTTTCTGAGCAAAGCCATGGGATCCCGTGCAATTCCACGATCTCTCTTCCCAAATAGTTCCAGGTAGGCAGAATCGCCCCATTATAAATCCAGAAACCAAGCTTGCTGTACATCGCTCAGCAGTACAGCCCTTGCCTAGAATGCATGAGAGGTTCTGGGTTTAGTCCCCAGCACTATAGTAGATAGGTGGGTAGATGGACAAATGGACGGATGGACAGATGGGTAGATAGATGCAGAAACCATAAGCTCATTAATCCACTCACTTCTCTACTCCATCCTTAATATTAATAATTACTTGACACTAAGCCCTGGTTTTTGTCTCTTGTCTATGGCCCTCTAATCCTTCTGTCATTTCCCAAGATCAGTACATGAGGAATGGCCCAGGCCAACAGGTAGACTAGCAAGCCCTGGCTTGGCTTGACTTTAAATTTAAACATTGACTTCTGCCATGGATACCTTTGACCTAGGCCTAGATAGATGTTAGTTTTAAAGAGCAAATAAAAGAAGGTCCTGGAAGCCTAGGACCATGCGTTTGTTCTATGAGACGCTGTCATTTGTAGCATTACTGGACTTCTCAGCAGTGGTAACAAGGTCCATTCTCCCTTTGAAGCAGCACTTTGCATTATTTTTGAAAAGTTAGTACTTCCGTTGCTTTACTTAAAGATGAAAAAGCCATGGGGTCTCTGAATTATTTTTCAGCTTACACAAGCAGTTGCCTCCAGATTTCTAGTCTATGAAATATAGATAATACACAATTTAAGATTTTCTTACTAATTAGTAAACAGTCTGTAGCTTTGTGACTGCCAGAGGGCAATATGCTATGTGCCTTTTTTTCAACCTGTGATATTAGACAAATTATTTTTTAAAATTGAAAACTCTCCAAAGTGCTATCCGATAAACTATTTTAATTGAAAAGACTCTAAACTGCTATTCAGCATAGCACAGCTCTCCTTAACCCAGGCTCACCTTTTGATAATCAAAAGAACATTTACAGAAGTATGAGACAAACACAATTATGAAAGTAAAATGAAGGACCTAAATAAAAAATCACAGAACAAGAGGGTAATTCTATTCACTCTTTCATATTTCATTATTTGATAACATCAGACGATGAATCCATCAGAATTGCTTTGGCAAGTGCAAACAAAAAATGGTCCTGATCAATATTTATTAAAACCTTCAGAATGGGAGAAGGACTTGAGCTGACTTCTTAATGTAGTAAATAATTATTCATGTAAATGGGCTTTGACCAAAGGCAGTGCCAGACCAAAGAGACACAGTTTTAATTGTACTGAATTTAAAATACAGATTGTCCTCTAGCCCTGTTGTAGAAACCTTAATTTAAAAAATTATCCAATGTAGTCCAGAGTGACGTGGGATTTTATAAATTCAGAATGTATTCCAAAGGTGGTGTGGGGACAAAGTTGCTAGCTAAGATGATGGGGAGGTATTGTCCCATCTCAGTGACTGGAACAGGAATGCTACCATCATCTCAGCAGTGACAGGGATGGATGGACTTGGTGGAATTCCTTTGCTGTAAGAACTGCATTTTCTGAAGAGAAATAAAGCTCTGGCTGCAGCTGCCCATCAGAAGTGCTGAGATGAGGTACCTTCCTGAGAGGAGGAGTGAACACAGCTGGCATGAACTTTTGAAGTCTCCAGGAGAGACGCCCCAGAATTGTGAAAGTGTGGAGGTTATCAGAATAAGGCTGATAAGTAACTGCTTGTCCATCCCCACCCCTTCTGAGTTTTGGAGTCTGGGGTCCAGCTTTGGGCATCACACTTCAGGAAGTGCTCTACCACTGAACTACATCCCCAGTCACTTAAGCAATAAAAAATGAGTAAATGAGCCACCAAAAAGACAAAGCAAATTTTGCAAACATAAAATTCCAAATTGTACCTACCTCTGGAATGATTATCTGCTGTCATCAGCTGAGGGAATATGGGCAAAGTCTTTTCTAAAATCTATTCTACAGCAGCATGCCCTAAACAAAAAGCAGGGTAATCTGTTGAGAGTATTAAAGACCATCTCAACATAAAATACGCGTTTAAACCTGCCATTAACTGCCTGAAACGTATTTAGCTTTTCTCTACTTTTTCTCATTCCTGAAATGGAAATAACTTCGCTGCATTTCAAATTAAAAATTTCAATCATGTCTGTAATAAACTCTAAGCTCTTTGAAGGAGAAGACAAATAAGAACAATTATATTGTATTTGAATACACTAATATATTCTTCTGATACACAGGATTATCATCTGCTTTATTAGTGGTCTGGAAAGTATCTGGGCTAAGATTATACTTGTTGGAGTGTTTGCAGATCAACTGCTAATGTGGTGCCTACCATTGCTTGGCAACAGTTAGCATCAGTGGTCCTGATGGCAGCTCCGTGATGTGAAAGGACCAAGCTGGGGACTTTGTACCAGTGTAAAACCCAAAATGCCACCCGTGCTTACAGAGCACCTGCCATTGCCTCTCAGATTTTCACACGGGGAGCAGATGACAGCATTTGTCCAAAGGCACATGGCCAGTTAAGATGGCTTGCAAGACAACCAGAACCTCTGCCTGGTTGCTGAGTGAGTATCCCCACTGTAGGAGGCCCCTGTCAGTTATTTATGGGATGATTATCTGGTTTATGGATGAATCAGTTCCTTTCTCTTCTTTCTTCCCTGTTTATTATTATAGTTAATATTAAGGAGGCTGAGAAAACAAGAATTCAGTGTTTCAACTGATTGTTTAGTTACCCTTTACTACGGTGCCTTTATGAAAGTGCTTGAAATACTCCTGTTGCAGGTTAAACATCTCTAATCTGAAATCTGAAACCTAAAATTTTCTAAATTCCAAAATCTTATGGGTACTAACCAGATGCCACAAGTGGAAAACTCCACCTCTAACCTTGTACAAGGGGTTGCAGTCAAAATGCATTCTCACTAAAATATTGCACAAAATTGCCTTCTGCAAAGAGCCAGCTTTTCATTACTATAATGAAATACTTGAGGCAAGTTGCTAATGAGGACAAGAGCTTCATTTTACAAGTTCAAATACAGTGCCTGTATCATCTTTGGTAAGGACTCCCTCAGATCCATCACTCACAGCAGATGGCAATGGTAGCAGTCCCTGTAGAAACGAGATCACAACGAGATACAGAAAAACAAGAATGACTTGGAGGTCAGGCCCTGGTTTTTGTAAGGACTGTGTTCCCAAACCAGCAGTCCCTTCACAAGGCAGGACCACCAGGGACCCAAGAACCTGCCACTAGACCCTGGCTCTTAAAGAGCCCACCATGCCAGTGCTGCCTTCTTACAGAGGAGCCTTCCGAGAGAGCCTCGCACTGTAAGCCACACCATAACAGATGTGTAGGAAACATGTGAATCTAAGCTCAAGTCCCATCGCCAAGATACCTCACTATGTATGTGCATATAGTTCCCAGTCTGAAATCACCTGAGGCAACACAGTTCCGATTCTAAACGTTTTAGAAAAGCAATACCCAGCGTGCACACACTTAGCCACAGTGTACATGTGGAGATCAAAGGACAGCTCGTAGACACCAGTTCTTCCTTCCCACCATGTGGGCCCCAGGAATTCAACTCTGGTCACCAGGGTTGGCAGCAAGCACCGTTTTACCTACTGAGCCCTCTCACTATCCCCACCTAAAAATAATTCGGGGAGCTACGGTCAATACTGTTAGATTCGGGTCAGCTTTTCAGGTCAGCATCTCCTTCTTTCTTTATGTAACAGCCTGTTAGGCACATACACCACACTTTCCTTATTCACAGATTCAGGAAAAATTCTGTATCATAGCTGTTGTGAATACTGCTGCAACAAAAAAGTGCAAGTATCTCTTTGATGTAATGACTTTATTCCCTTTGGATATAGAGCCCAGAGTGGCCTGCTGGGTCATACAGAGTTCTGTGTGTTTTAAAAACTCTTTCTATCTACTGTCTTCCATAATGGCTGTACTAATTTCCATCTCTGCCAACAATGTATGAGAATTCCCCTTTCTAAAGCACCACACTGAAAACACGTGATTATCCTAAGGGAAGTAATAAGTCAGAAAGGCAACCAACTTTTAAAGAGAATGCTTACCTCATCCATTACCTCCTTGGACAGACAAACAGGGAAAAATAAAGTAGGTAACAAAATGAAAAAGTCCTAAGTTAAGTGCTGAAGTTTAAGTTTGGAGCCCTGAATTCCATATCCACAGAGAGCTAGTCAGGTGTAACCGTGAGGTTTGTCTAAACAAAGTGTGAACTGCCGCAGTGCAGGCTCACACCACTTCATCGGCAGACATAGCTGGAGTCAGTCAGTCTGATCATTTTCTTCAGTTATCCCAAAGTGTAGCTCCGTGTAATTAGCTACACAGACTATTTGCAGCTAGTACCTTTGCTGTCTACAGTTTCAGCTCTGTATATTACCTTGGCTCTGGGGGACGTATAGGTCTTAAAATCCTTTAGTCTGAGATCTGAGACAAACCATTCATGTTCTGCAGCTGAGTTGCTTCTGTGTACAGTGTGAATTGTGATGCCCATTTCAGAAGGTTGGATACACAGATGCATCTACAAATTAAACATTGCTAATATTACTACAATAAATACAGCTCCAAAACAGCAGGAGCCCATAGCTGTGTGCATTTACCCATCTTTATATACAGGTTCTTATCCACAGGTTCTGCCTTCTATGGTTTTAGCCAACCAAAGATCAAAGTATCCAGGAAAAAGATATGTGCAGACTTTGTTAACATTATCCTCAAACCTATAGTATAACAACTGTCTGCAGTGTGTTTGAATTGTGCTGAGTACGTAATCCAGACAAGATTTTAAATGTATGGAAGAGCTGGGCATGGTGGCACACACCTTTAATCCCAGCACTTGAGAAGCAGAGGCAAGAGGATCTCTGTGAATTTGAGGCCAGCTGGGGCTACATAGTGAGACCCTGTCTCAAAAAATTAAAATGTACAGGAGGACTGTGTAAGTTTTATGCAAACACTATGTTATTTTATAGAGAGAATTTGGCCTGGGGGTACTGGCACTAATGCCCCCAGATGCCTAGGGTAACTATTTAAAAGCCATTTAGAAATGAATCTTGTACTTTGAATTCCACCAAGTGAAAGAAGGCAGACAGTAAAAGTATACCCAGGGATTTAGGCCAGCCCCCAGCAGGGTCTTGCTGTCTGTCACCTGCACACACACCTGCTGTGAAAGACTGTAGGCACAGGACAATTGCTGTGGTGGAAGAGATGGCTTTGGGGTGTGGGGGTGGCATTCTTCCCCCAGTTTCCTACAGGAAACCCATAACCATTTGTAGTAGCCTCAGGTCACAATGGAGACATGAACTGAGCTTGTCAGAGGAGGGGTGGACAGGTGTGGACAAAGTTCTTCCTGATCCTGTGTGTAAATGTATAAAGGGCTTTTAAAGGGAAGTCAGAAGAGTTATAATGCTAAAAGCAAAAGGTTCAAGCAGTTTGTACATACACAACATGCCTGACTGCATGCACTGAAAATGTAGTGTGGCTTCACAACAGAACCATATGCCAAAATAAAGTCTTCCTCCACGTGTCAATTTGGGTCATGATATCTTATCACACCATCAGAAAAGCCATTAATACACCATGTCTACTCATGATACTTTGGGAAGTGCTACCAAAAGGCACACAGCAAAGAGCAAGAGGAACCATGGGAAGGAACACACTTGGTCACAGAATGTTCCAGTCACCAGGATGATGCCAAACTCCTTTGGTCCTCAGAATAGGCTATTCAGTCCACAGCTAGCAGCTGGCCTCTAAATGTTAAGGGTCTTATAAAGAGACTCCCTCTATGAGTCCTGAGCTGGAAAACATCTACAGAACATGTGTGTTCACTAATGCAACCCAGGCAGCCACATACAATGCCATCTGCTGTAAGCTGGGGTACCCTGGAAGCTATGGCTGCTGTTTTAATGCTTGATGATAAAAAACCATGCTTTTATTTTCCTGAAGTCTCAGTACGTACCCATCAATTATTTATTACTGTTGGGTTACATGATTTCATTTCAATCTGTCAGTGTTTATCATGGAAGCTCATTTTAATTGCATAGTTTAGGGCATGTTCCCACTTCCTCTTTAGGGCATCTTGTAGCACTTTCCCACCTCTCTGTCAGCTGTTCTGCCCATTTATTAGTCTTCACTACTGGGTAAGGTGGCTTTCTGAAAGATAAATGGATTTCATTCTGTCGTTAAATATTTATGTTTCTTTATGATCTAATATATCATCATGGTTATAGGGAATTTCCCCCTAACTATAGAAAATATGCCATCAGTTAGCTGTCAATTTTGTTTAATAACTCAGCTTTGCAATCCTGGTGCCCTGTTCATCTGAGGCTCCTGAGAAGTCCTTTAGTCTCTCCCTTGCCTTCGCAGTGTCATTCTGGGATTCATAAAGGTCGTCAATGCACAGAGGAGATTGAAACATTAAGTACTTTAGTGCTGTGCCCTCCGTCACTCATCACACTGGAAGGTCCAGGGCTAGAGATCCGGGCGTCTTTGTCTTGTTTGCTCCCAGGGTGGAATGGCAGTCTCTGCGGAAACCAGTCTCCCTGGAAACAGTTCATCAGACTTTTCAAAAGAAATCCAATTTCAGCTGGGCTGATGGGCTCGGCGTTGCTTTTTAAGATAAATGATGAAAATATCAATATCATAATGCAAAGAACTCCAATTCTTTTGGCTTAATCTCAGTGAAAAGTATTATAAACCATTTACTGCCTCTGTAACAGCCCCTGCTTCTCAGTCCTGGGGATCCCGGAGGTGGAGTGGCTTGGAACCTTTGACAGTTCAGTGCCAAGGTGTGAGGCTCCTGTACTCCATTCTCATGACCCTGGGGTGGGGGGGGGGCGGTCCCAGTGAAGCACTCTGAAGTTTGGGAACATATAGGCTAGAAAGTCCAGATTTCACAAAGGCCTTACTCCATTTGATAAGTCTAAACTTGTACATGTCTTCTTCTTGAGCAATATTTAAAATGGATGTGTTTCCTAAACAGACAGCTTCTTCTCACAGCTATGCATCTAAGAGAAACAGAACTATATAGCATAGATCCTTAATTCATAAAATAAGGGAAGTGTCAGGGAGGAAGCTACTATGTGCCACTGAGCGTATGTTGCTGTAGGACAGTATGAAGCATCTTCCTACAGCATAATTTTTTTCAGTAAAATATTTTTAATTATAGCAGATACATTGAGGAGTATAATATAAAACTCATTGACTTTATGCCAAACATGCAACCTCAAAGGGTTTCTTGATTACTGATGATACCATTTTCTCAGAATCCTCCAAGTAGCTTTCTCCTCCTCTTCCATCTGAGGTACTTCTGTGCACATCCAAGGATAAGCTTGGCCCGTGCTTTCTAAATACCCATGTGTGTTCATTGCTTTTCTGGTGGTGGCCGAATACTGGGCAGAAGCACCCTAAAACAGGAAGGGTGTATTTGGACTCACAGGTGAAAGGGACGCAGTCTGTCCTAGTGGGGAAGGCATGGCTGTTCACTCTGGGCAATGAGAGCTTACAGCTGCCACCTCTTCGCATCTGCATGGGTCATGAAGCAGAGAGTGTTGGGAAGCCAGTCTATAACCCTGCATCTGCCAGCTGGTTCTTGCAGTCAGACTTTCACAGCCTACCAAAATGCCAGCGTCTGGGGATAAAGTGTTCAGATACATGAACCTGTGGGAACATTTCACAGTCATGCCACAGCAGGTCTCATGAGGCTGAAGTAAGTCCTCATTTGAAACCACAACAGAACACTAATGTTCAGGGAGTCTCCACATGACAGCACCAACCTGTGCTCCCAGGACACTCATGAAGTTGCCCATCTGAAACAAGCAGGTTCATCCCTCCCCCTTCTTAGTACTTCAAGGGCACCTTTCTCCTGCTCTAATAGACTATGAGTTGAAAAGAAAAACTAGTGGAGACACCAGAACTCTTCCTGACCACACCCCCAGTGAAACAGCAATTGCAAAGCTCTTGAAATACATTCCCATGCCCAAGGATGGCTTCCTTCCTCCAAAAAATGTGAAGTTTAGGGTTTTTTAGTTTGGTTTGGTGTTTGTTTTTTTTTGGTTTTTCTTTCCCCAAGATACTCTCGGTAGAGAAGCAGCAAACTCCAGGCCCTGCATGCAGGAATGCACGTTCCTGAGCCACCAGTCCTGACATGTAGGATGTCTGTCTGTTCTGCCCACATCTCTTTAGCGCACTCTGCGTGCTTCTAGCCCCTCAACCTTGGTAAAGCTTTCATGGAAGGAAGGAAAGAGGTGACCCACATTTTGGAAGCCTTTTCTGTCCCTTTCCTAACAGGCTGGGCACTCAAAGCTGTCCTCATGCTACTGTTACTGTTACTGTGTTCCTTTTACCATTGCTGTTGTAAGAGTTCATCTTGATGAAACACCACATTCTAAGTGTGTTATATGAATTAACTAATTCTTACAATAACCCGAAGAAGTAGGCAACATTATTATCCCATTTAAAGGAGAAAGCTATATTTCTTTCCCAGAGTCTCCAATAATAAGCTTTATGAGTGACTCCAAATAATAAGATAATGAGTGAGTGAGTGACTACGAGGTTGAGTGGGACAGAACTTGCCTTCCAGGTAATCCGTAGCTGTTTGTGAAATAATAAGTAAACATATTAGCATACAATTAACAGCATATGCATGCCCCCGGCCACCATACTGATAGAGGAAACTCTCAACAAGGTTCTGTCTTGCTTCCCCAGGCAGTACTATGAGATGCTGTACAACACAGCCGATGAGCTCCTGAACCTGGTGGTGGACCAGGGCGTGAAGTACACAGAGCTGGAGTACATTCATGCCCTGACCCTGCTGCACCGCAGCCAGACCGGCGTGGGGGACCAGACCATCCAGAACACCAGGCTGCAGAGGCTCAAAGAGATCATCTGTGAGCAGGCTGCCATCAAGCAAGCCACCAAGGACAAGAAAATAACCACCGTCTGATGGTGTGCCCTGCAGTGGTGTGGGTAGCAGTCATTGTGTGTGCAGCTACAGGCTCTAGCTATTCAGCATGGCGTGAGCTGCCTTGATTTTGTCTACACTGATGCTTAGTGGATAGAAGGTGGATTTTTTTCTCCTCACTTTGCTTTTCTCTGAACTCTAAGGAAGTATGCAGTACAGAATGTTTTCCTAATGACTACTTTAGTGCTGTCTATTCCCAAGGGATGAGGGTGGGACAGGAAGGGGGGCATGTCAAGGAGTGAAGGAAAGTTGGCTACTGCCTGTTTTAGGACCGCCCTGAAGCTACTTAATAAGGTCCGTAGCATGAGCAGGGGCTTTGTAGTTCAGTGAAGTAAGTGTGCCCATTACTTTGTCTCCATTGCCAAAATCAAGTAAGAGCTTCTCAGCTGGCCTCCCTACCAAAACCAGTCTCGGGGCTGGGGGAAAGCAGCTTTCTTCCCGGCTGGGGGGGGGGGGGCTGGGCGCTATAGCCTGTACACCACAGGTTGCTGGTCGGTTTTATAACCTTTTTGTTTATTCCTTCTGTATTAAAACCAAGAGTCAGAGCTGGAGCATGGCTTAGCAGTTGCGAGCACTGGCTGTCCTTCCAGAGGACTAGAGTTCAATTCTCAGCACCCACACATGGAGGCTCAGTCATCTGTAACTTCAGTTCCCCTCACCAGAAGTCCTCTCATGGCTCGACAGGTACCTCATGTATGTGGTGCACAGACATACATGCAGGCCAAACCACTCATACACATGAAGAAAAAAGTCAAGTCATAAAACCAATGCTACAAAAGAAGGATGAAAGGTGATTCACCCTCCCATGGCTGCAGAACTTCCCATCTCACACTTCACTGAGCGTCAGTTTTGAGGGGCATCCTCATGTTCCCATGCACACTGTGTTAGTCACTTGTCCAGTTGCTGTGACAGGAGTGACTTAGGAAAGGAAGGTTTTTTGGCTAACAGTTAAGGGTAAGCCCATCATAACCAGGAAGCCATGACAGCCAGAGGTTGAGGCAGCTGCTCACACTGCCTCTGCAGTCAGAAAACAGCAGTGGATGCCCGGGTTTGGGTAGCTTTCTCTTTTTTATGCAGCCCAGGACCTCGGCCCGTGGAATGTTCCCCCACAGTCAGAGTGGGCCTGCCCACCTCAATTAATGGAATTTAAATTCACAGACAAGTCCTGTCCTAGTTGGTTGCTGTTGCTGTGATAAACAACTGACCAAAACCAACACAGACACACAACACAGGGACACAGACACACAAAAATAAAAATAGTTTTAAAATAATTTGACAATGAGAAAATAAAGCAATCAATATTATGGTAAACATCGAATCTACTGAAAAATTCAGAGAGGAATAAAGCAATAGAAATATTGAATATTAAGCAGTACAGCTCAGGTCCACTCAGCTGAAAGCAAGGAGGATGGGACGGTTTCCCTGTGTCTGGGATTAAAGGCATGCATCCCCCAGGCCTGGCCGCTCAGCCTCTTTTCCAGTTGCCCTTTCCTGAGACAGATGCCTGCGATGCTCGTGGCGGTATGGGTCTTGCCCAGGCCCCCACGTCCTCTTGCTGCTCAAGGTTCATAGGTCACAGGAGACACCAGTGCATTGACAAGGAAGCACCTTGAACACGCATGGGAAGAAGAGCCAGAAGGACTGGGGCCATTCAAGGTCATGCTTAGACCCCAAGGGAGGGAATTTTCACACCTGTTTGTAACAACTTTGATCTGGATGGGAATAACCAAAAATTAAAACCTGTCTTGAGAAGCTTAAATGTTGTATGTTGTTTTAATGATTGTCTTCATTCAACAAACATTTCCTGGGAGCCTAGCGTGTGGCAGGCACTGCTATACTTGGGCCATGTCTTAGGGTTTCTATTGCTGTGAAGAGATATATGACCAAGACAACTCTTATAAAGGAAAACAATTAATTGGGTGACTTAGAGTTTCTGAGGTTCAGTCCATCATCATCATGGTGGGACATGGTGACATGCAGGCAGACATGGTGCTGGAGAGGTAGCTGGGAGTTGTATATCTTGCACAGGCAACAGAAAGTAAATTGAGACACTGGGTGTGGCTTGAGCATATATGAGACCTCAAAGGTCACCTCCACAGTGACACACTTCTGTAGCTGGAGTTTTCTCCAGTCCTGCCTGGTTCACGGTCAGGACAAATCTCTCTCACCTGCCAGTCCTGCAGCCACTCAAACCTAACCAAGTAAACACACAGAGACTTACATTACTTATAAACTGTATGGCGTGGCAGGCTTCTTGTTAACTGTTCTTATATCTTAAATCAACCCATTTCTATTAATCTATAAGTTGCCATGTGACTTGTGGCTTACTGGTATCTTAACATCTTCTCATGGCGGCAGCTGGCAGCGTCTCTCTGCCTCAGCCTTTCACTTCCCAGAATTCTCCTCTCTGCTTGTCCCACCTATACTTCTGCCTGGCTACTGGCCAATCAGCATTTTATTTATACAGAGCGATATCCAGAGCACACTTCCTCCAACTAGGCCACTCTCCCTAATAGTGCTGCTCCCTTTGGGGGCCATTTTTTTTTTTTCAAACCACCTCAGGCCAGAGACAGAGGACACCATTTTTATCTAGCATTTAGAAACTGGACTTGAAACCCAACAAGTTCATACCCAGAACTAAGCTGGAAACCAGGTCGGCAGTGGGGTGAGAAGCTAGCAGACAGCTGCAGGATGACCTTTCAGTACTTTCTGAGAGGAAGAAGAGAGGACTACACAACTGTGTGGTTTAGAATCCTGACAGGAAAGAAGTGGAATGCACACAGGAGACAATCATGGAAAAGTACAAGGTTCTTGTATGTCTACACAAGAGGCAAGGTGGCCGGAGGGGCAGAGAGCTGTTGGAGTTCTACTTTTGTTGGGACACTACTCTGCAGTGACTGTGGCCACTTCATTTAGATCTTTGCCTTCTTCGTTCCTCCCTGCCTATTCTGAGGGCTTGGGATGGGTTTCCTGGGTGTGGAAGGGGTCAAGAACTTGGGTTGAGCGTAACAGTGGGATCAGTGAGAGCCATCAAGCAGTATCCTGGCACGGGAGCTGCTGTAGAGAGCGTGTGTGAGAGTGGATCCCCACTTTGCTACAATAGTGGCAGACCAGAAATGCCAGTTCTACACAGAAAAAGTCATAGGGGCCTTTGTCCAAGGCATTCAAGCACAAGTCTTCAGTAATTCATTGGTATTTATTCTGCAAACAGTCAAAACCAATGACACATTCAGTAGTTGGTTGAGTGGATACAGATGGACGGCATAGCCACCTCAGAACCTGTCACCACTGGGGACACACTGAAGGTTTCTACATGGTATGACCCTACTTCAGGGATGTTTTGTGAGAAGGATTCTGTGTTATTCACAGTCATTACAAGAAAGTACTAGAGTTAGTGCAGAGAGCCCAGACACACATAGCCTCAAGAGTTAACGTTCTGCTATGCCTGCCGCTCCCTAAAAAGTGCTGTTGTGAGTAAAGGAGAAAAATACTAATAAGCCTCAGCAGGAGGGCATGAGAGCAAAGCTCACTGTTTTCTCTTAAATGTGGGACAAATGCGATGGACCTGTGGCTAGTCCACAAAGCTAGCCATTGGCTTCTCTTCTACAGACTCAACCAAACATGGAACAGGAATATTCCTTAAATAACAAATGCTGCTGGGGGCGGCGGGGGGGGGGGGGGGCTCTGAAGGAAATCCTTACATACTGCTGGGAGGAATGTAAACTGTCTAGCCACTATGAGATCACTGTGAAGGCTCCTCAAAACAGTAAAAATAGTTTGGTGAGTCTGTCCCTGGTCCCTTGCCCTGTACATCCTCACACCCAGAAGCCGCATTCACATGCTTTCTCAGGTGCAGCTCTCACCGTCATCAATGAACCTCATTTAAAGTGGACAGGCTACTAAATAGATTCACAACTCGTCAAAATGCAGATAATGTGACTGTGAGGTGTCCAGCCCCAGTTGGGTTAGCTACAGTACAACCCTTACACCCAAGGCTTGGGAAACATCATGGGAGAGGAAGCAGGAAAAGTGGGAGAATTAGAGGACCAGGGTGGCTGCTGTGAGAGGGTATCTTCTAGACATAAGATGCTGCATCGTGAACTGTCAAAATATGGCTGCCTATGCAAGACCTACGCAATGACAACAGCAGTTGACGTGCCAACATGGATGAGGGAAAATTCACAAGGCCTTCTAAGAGAGGGAGAATCAGACTTCTCCAGGGGCACGCCCCCTTGTAGGTTATTCAATCACAAGTGGTCAGCCCTAAAGGCATGTACATACAAACTAAACAGACTCATTAGGATGTACATATAACAAGAATTATAGAAGAAGGAATTATGGATTCAAGAAGGAGAGGAACATGGGAGGAGTTAGAAGGGGGAGGGGTGGAGATGACATAAATACAGTGTGCTCATTTATGAAAGACTCAATTAAAAATTTTAGAAATTCAAAAAAGTGAAATAGATCTACCACATGACCCAGCTGTAGTACTCCTGGGTACTTACCTGAAGGACTCAAATCCACATGTCACAGGGATACTTGCACAGCAGTGTTTACAGCTGTGCTGTTCACAGCAGCTAAATATGGAGCCAGGCCAGGTACCCAACCATGGAGGAATGGGAGGAACTATGCTATAGATGCATGATGGGATGTCTTCTCACTACAAAGAACAAAGTTGTCATCTGCAGAAAAACGGATGCAGCTGAAGGTGATTGTAAGCAGAGTAGCCAGTTTCAGACAAAACTGGCCGTGTCCGCTGCTGATGCTGTTGTCTGTGCAGGCAGCCATGTTGTTGAGAGTTTGTGCATGTAGTTTCTAGATCTTATATCGCTATATAAAATCATATATGTATATATGGTAGGAACAAAACTGTCCCACGGAACAACGAATACGAACAGTAGGGTACAGGGGTAAGATGGGAGGGTGTCGAGTCCCGCTCAACCTGCTGAACGGTTCTGAAGGGGGGCCGGACGTGGAATTGGGAAATCGTAGCTATGAAATATAGACGTAGATGAAGAAAAAGACAGAGACACAGGATAGCTTCGGGAGGGCTCTGGGTCAATACCGCAGACCCTGGGTTTATAGAAGTTTATGAAGACAGCTAGCTTCTTAAAACACTCACGGTGATCTTGCTTTTGCTACCGTCCACACTTCCCACTCAATACTCTAACACTAGCCTTTCATTTAGGAAGCCATTGCATAGGATTGAGGACTGAAATCTTCAGCCCGACTCCCTGCTGCGTGGCTAAGTTGTGTGAAGTTTTGGAAGCTCAGAACTGTCCCTTTCTTGTGTGCCTCTCTGCACAGTCTGGCAGCTCACGCCTCACCAGCTCCTGCTGGAACAAATGGGTTCCTGCCTCACGGGCTCTGTGAATGGACCAGGGCCCTTACAGTCAGGATCCTTGCTCTGAGACATGGCTCTGGCTGCCTCCCCAGGACCCGCACACAGAAATAGACAAAGAATAAAGCAGGCCAGAGTCCAGCCCCAGGGTTCAGCAAGTCTGAGCTGGATTCATTCCATCCAGGGTAAATGTGAGCAGAGACCAAAAAATGGCTAGCCTTCAACAGGATGTGGGAACATGGAGTGTTCTGGTCAAGAAAGTTTGGGTTGAAAAGCAGAGCGTGTGTTGTAATACACACCTGAGAGCAATTGTCTTAATGTGGCATGGATGTAAAACAAATTGGGCATAATTTGGAGGGAGGGTAATGAGGTACCAAGAATGGGAAAACATAAAGAATCACTAGGCTCCGCAGAGGTCTCAACTCTGTCCTAATTAGACACAGTTGTTATAAGAAGTGCATAATTAATAAGCATGTGACCAGATGTGGAATACAACAGAGTGCTTTCCCTGACATGGAAGCGCTAATGAACGGTACGCGGCTGGAAGTAGTTGTCCTGCCTTGGCTGCGGCAGGCGGCCTGCCTGGAATTTTGAAGAGGTGTATGCACCGCCCAGGTTTACACCTGGAAACAAGTAATCGTATTCCAACCGGGCTGGGGTAATGAGATGGAGCTAATTACCAAGAGTGTAATGAGATGGGAGAGTGGCTGGAGCTGAGCTGGAAATCTCTCTGAAATTGAACCAAGATGCAAACAGCAGAAAGGACTTCTGTGAACAGAATGAGGTGTGAGCGGGAAGAAATGCATGTGACCTGGGGTTACTGGGACGTGCCTAGCCAAAGACACATCTGTGATGGAAAATCCTGCCAGGGTGTTCACACACCTGGAGCGGGAGTCCCTGGGATCCCAAGGATTCAGTGACCTGTAAAAGCCACATACGAATGTGTAAATGTATATACAGCTTGCATGTGTATAAACTGGAGAAAAAAAAAAAAAAGACGAGGCTGGGCACTTGTAGGTAAGTGGAGTTCTCATTATCTGTGATCCCTGCTAGAAAGGTGGCCTTGGACTCCTGCTGACTCTGCATAGATGTTCCAGGAGGAATCCGACTCCACATAGAAAAAGCAAGTTTTTTTCCACGGGGATTTACTTACTGTGAGAGATCAGGAAACCATTACTAGCTGGCTTCTGTTGTTTTTATTTTGTGGTTGATTGCTAGTGCATTATGGGAGACACCATTTCATGAACATGTAATGTGTCCAATATGTGTTAAATGCTCTACCACACTATTTCACTGAATCTCCACAATAACCCTAGGAGAAACACTATTTTTCCCACTTCACTGAGGACACAGGGACTTGGATCAAGGAAGGTGCCTGAGACCCAGCAAGTTCGTGGACTTGTTCTGCTTGGCACCAAGGTTCAAGTTGGGAGTCCCTCTCGCCTTCTCTGTGCTGAGCCAATACTTCTGTCTAATGTGACAGCTCACCAACTCCGAGCTCCAGTGACAGTCTCTGGCAACCTGGCTCTTCTAGCTCCTCTGTCCTTCCTATGGCCCCCAGAGGGAGGCACTACTGGGCTTAATTTGAGAAGAAGTCATTTCCCCATCTCTGCCTCTCTCTGGGCCTGTCTATGAATACCATGGGGCCAGTACATCTACCAAAAAAAAAAAAAAAAAAAAAAATCTGAGAAACATAAACCTCCAAAGGACTGAAATGGCTGTGGAAAGTGATTCACACTCCATCCAAAGGCAGTGGAGGCCATGGTTCTAGAATCAGGGCTCAGAATGTCACTTTAGCCTGCACAGGGGAGAAAAACCACCTTTTCTCTCTACCCATGAAGGCTCCTTGGCTGTGGCATCTGTGTCAAAAGGTACATGAAAACATACAGATGTATTCAAGTTGTATACACACGAGGACCTTTGAAGAAAAGGGTGGGCAGAGAAGTGTGGGGTTTGTTCTTTCCTGTCTCTGTAAAGTGGCTGTAGCATTCTAGCTGCAGGGTCAGCAGGCACATCTCCATCAGAGCAGCTGTGACCACTGCAAGAGACTCTTGTGGGGGAGGCTGTTGAGTGCTGAGGTTCCCTCAGAAGGAACGGGCTGGAAGGCACCAGCTGTGCACTGTGTTCAGTTCTGCCGCCTTTTCTCATGGCCTCGTGGTCTTTGGAGAAGGTAGAGTACATAGGGTATGAATGAAGGGGGAGGCGTCATCTATGCAGCTGTGGGGAAGTCATCATTCATGCTGGGGTGAGACTGTTCAGTGGTGCAGCTGCTTGGGGGTCACCCACACTCCTGTTAGGAACCCCTCATGCATGCTCTGTAAGCCCAATAAACTGTTTCCACAATTCAGACTTGGGGAGATGATACTTTGGATTGTAGCTGGTACCCTGTCTAAGAAGGAAAGATATACTCGCCCCTCCCCTTTTCTGCTCTGAGAAAAGCAGCTTGTTAATGGGCTCTGGACATGAGGAGCACCTGGACTTCAAGAGCAATCCCCCCAAAAAACCTTCAGAAGGTGTCAGAAGAAGGGGACGTGGCTTTCATTTTAATTACAGCTAAGAGAGATATGTGTCAGTATCACATTGAGATATTTAAAAAAAGTCTTCCTCTTGATGTGGACAAAGATCGAGCCCATATATGAATTCTTCACTTCTCTCCCTGTGCCATCTATCTGCTGCTATGTGTGTCTGATGTCTGTCCCTAACAAAGGGCTTTGCTGTATGTTTATTGAATAGCACAGAAATACATTAGTGGAAAGAAATAAGTTCTTTTCTATAAAGACTTTTAATAGAGTTTTATAAGAGGAAAAATGACTTTATTAACACAGAATGAGCCAAAATGGCAATCATGTACTATCTACCCGTATCCACATGCTGCTTCCAATATTTATGGTATATGCTTGTTTTGTTTCAGTTTGCTTTCAACCTGTTAGAGACTCTCAGCAAATGAGTACCACAGCACACGCACATGCGAGTGCATACACACACACACACACACACACACACACACACACACACACACACACACACTACTAAGGGGCATGGCAGAATACACAATTTAAGATTAAAGCTATATGTACCAGGATCTCTCTCTCTTTTTGGGCCACCAACCAGCTCCCAAATCATGACACAAAGACTTATTAGTTATGAGTGCTCGGCCTAGCTTAGGCTCATTTCTGGCTAGCTCTTTGAACTTAAATTAACCTGTTTCTCTTTATCTACCATTTGCCTTGAGGCCTTTTACCTTCTTTTGTAATATCTTACTTTCACTGCTTCTCATGTCTGCTTGCTGGAGGCTTCCTGGCTTCTGGCCCCAGGTGTCTCCCTCATTCTCTCCTCTCTTCTTCTTTCATTCCTCTTTCGAGCCTAGATTTCTCCTCCTAATTATTCTGTATGCCAGCCCTGCCTAGCTATAGGCCATTCAGCTCTTTATTAGGCCAATCAGGTGACTTAGGCAGGCAAGGGGGAACAGATGCAACACATCTTTACATTGTTAAATGCACATCATTACATTGTTAAAGAAATATAGCACAAACAAATGTAACACACCCTTACACAATTAAAGTAATATTCCGCAACATAAACACATGTAACACATCTTTAACCAGTTAAAACATTCCACAACAGCTATGCATGTAGGTTGTAAGAGCTGATTACATGAGAGGTACAAAGCATAGTATGGTGGGTTCCATTGCTCTCTTAAAGCAGGTTAAACATAAACAGGCTGAGTGCACAGTAGGACAGCAGACTGAGTACGTAGTTTTAAATGATCTCAGGGTGTATTGTTAACTTGCTGTGTTGTAAGGTCTAGCAAAAGTTCAGTCTCTGAAGGCAATAGGTATTTTCAGAAAAAGATGTTCCCTAGGGAGGTAGCCTTCCCCAGCGAAGAGCACACCAACTGGCTGGCCAGTGCTAAACGGTCAGCCCTGAAAACATACATAGAGGTAGCATTATATATATCTACCTACATATAACATATATGTATATATATACATATATATATATGAATGCAATAATAATTAGTGAAAAAAGAGGCCCTAAATTTCAAGGAGAGTGGGGCAAGGCATATGGGAGTGTTTGGAGGGAAGGGGGAAATATTGTAATTAAATTATAATATCAAAAATAAAATAAATACGGGAAGAGGGAGAATGATCCCACAGAGATTGGCTTTCATGTCTTAGTAGCCTGTCATTTTTATTGTTATGGAATCCTATTCACTTCATGACAGCCAGGAAGCACAGACAGACAAACAGACAGGGATAGACTAAGACAGAGAGCACAAGACACCAGGGTATCCTCCACAATACCCTCTATGCCCTTCAAGAGCAAAGCACCAATATGCTAACTTCTAGCATAAATGCCTGCCTCCTCAAAGTTCAACTGCCTTCCAACAGTGCCAAGCTGAAGACCAGGCCTCTAATGGAAGGGACTTTGAGGGACATTTCTGATTTAGCTATCCAGTACATTACCCTACTGTAGGCAGAAAACACTGGATGAACTTAGAAAGCTTTTGTCCCAACCGTTGAACTTCTCAGAGCAGCAAAATGCCAAAGTCCAGGAGAAGAGTGTGGAGATGTCTACTCAGTGACTAAGCCAGGACTAGCATCTAGGGCTCTTGGCCTCACACCCCAGAGATGCTGCATTTGGGGACCCTGCACCTGTCTTATGCTTAGGTTAAAAGAAGGAAACAAGAAGGCAAGGCCCCATCCATCTCATAGAAAGAACAACACCGTGGATCAGCTAAAGAATACTGTAGCCAGCATCCCAAAGCAAGGTCACTGTGGACCAGGCTAAACCCTTGAGGAACCCAGCAAAAGGAGCCACAGCTGCAGGGGACTGTTAGCCCAACACAACTTAATGGAGGTATGACTGGACCACAGTATTGAAAAGGATGTGGGTGTGGGTGTGGGTGGGGCATCAGCTGAGGTACTTGAGATGAAGGATGCGCTTTGACAGCCCCACAGTTTACCAAAGAGACGTGAAGGTGAAGCAGAAGGGCCACTCCTGAGTACAAGGGGCTCAGCAGGACCAACTTGTGAAAACTCAAGAGGGAGAGCCCCTGACTCAGTTTGTCCTGTGCCGCGATAACAGAATCCCAGAAGCCAGGTAAATTATAGGGACCAAGAATGTGTTTCTCACAGTTTGGGCAGCTGAGAAGTTCAAAAGCAAGGGGCTAGCATCTGGCAAAGGTCATCTCGCCCTGTGGCCACATGGTGGGAAGCAGAAAGGCAATAGTTGAAAAAAAACGAGGAAGAAAACTAAGCGTAATGGCTCATGCTTGATCCCAGCACTCGGGAGACTGAGGCAGGTGGACCATCAGAAAGTCAAGGCCAGCCTGGACTACAGAGCAAGTTCCAGGTCAGCCCACACTGAAGTAAAAAACTGCATTAAAAAAAATGAGAGAGAGAGAGAGAAAGAGATTGGGATTTTCTGTTTTCTGGTAGGAACTTGCTCAAAGGTGAATGCCTGTGAACTAAGGGAATCAGTGGGCATCTCCCAGGCAAGGGCGCCATGCTCTGAGGTAAGCCTGGAGTACAGAAAACCAGGAGCCCGTTGCACAGAGGTGGGACAAGATGGACGGCTCAGCTTAGAGGGAATTTACCCTTGCTGGCCCTTTTTATTCCCTCAGAGCTCTCAACAGAGTGGGCGGTGCCCTCCCAACCTGGTGAGGGTAGATCTTCTCTGTTCAGGGAATTGGTTGGGGCTAATCTTCAGATGGACCCAGAAACAATGTTTATCGGCTACCCAGACTTCCCTTAGCCCAGTCAATTAACATCACAAACACTGACCCTGGATCGCCTCAGTTCACAGGCCTTTTCTTCCTCCGATTCCTTGTTTTATTTTTAGCTCAGTTAGTGTTTGTAAGCCCATATACATAGGTCTGGGGTCAGTATTTTGAATTATTCATGAGAAATCTTCTATAAAAGTCGAGTACATAATTTTAAAAACCTTCTATCTATAATAAGTAATTGCCGTGAAAGCCTGAAGGCCCCAACAAGAGGCCATACATCTCTACTCCTCCATTCTAATCCGGCAGCGCCAGCCAGTCTTGGTAGTGCGTGTCTCCATTATTCACCATGCAATAATACCATTCCTCAGAATTGAGATTTTTATCCTCCAGAAACCCAGATCTCATTCCTAACCATGGAAGTGCTGGTAGAAAACTCCGTCTTCTGGTTTTCTACCCTCCTCCCCAACAGCTGCGACTTCCTTTCTTCTCCGATGTCCCGATGGAAGCAAATGTTACTGTGATTTAAACAAGGTCTAAAACCCACCACCTTTAAACGAGAAGACGTAAGCCAAAGGGCTGCTAACCTGCCATCTGTAAGGAGAAATCTCCAGGAGGCAGGCCTTACAGCAGATTATATATCTGCGCAGGCATGGTAGACATCGTCGGGGACTGCACTTGTATTAACCGTCGGTATGTTCTTCTGTATTTCTCACTTCTGTGGTTTCTGGATGAAGACAGACTCTGTCCAGCAGACACCCAAGGTCTGACCCCACTCAGGGTTCAGAAGGGAAGTAAGCATCTGATTGACTCCACAGCCCAAGCCTCAGGGAAGGACTGTTCTACAGCATTGCAGCATCCTCAGCTGGCTAAGCATCGCTAGCTTCTGCCGTGAGAAGAGCTAGGAGCGATGTCTCCTCTCCACAATTTTGCCAGCAGGTCGTAAGCTACAAAGTGAGCAATCCACAGACAACATGTCAGCAAGCAAGGACACAGGTCACCTTTCAACTCAATGGAAGCTTGGGAAGTCTCCAGACTGTCCCCACTCTCTGGCCATCATGTTATCGGAACATTTACTCCAAAGCAAACAAAAAGATATCCTGTCAGCAGGATCAGACCCACCTCCTAGTCAGATCAGGACTAGACTGCGAGATCAGGGTCCTGGGGTACAGCTGCATCCCTTCCAAACAGTGAATTCATTTATTTTTAACTTCATTCCTAAAAAAAAAAAAAAAAAAAAAAAAAAAAAAGCAAAGCTCATAAAACCTTACCCGGCAACTGCATATCTTAAACACACTTCATACTCACTTACAATCCATTTATCTTGCCAACCCTTTGGTACTGTTCTAATTTAGATGTCAATTCTGGAGAAACTGTCTATGCCCACTCCAGTAGAGAGAGTTCTGGAAGACACTCTGGAGTCTAGCCTTTTCTTGGGGAGCAGCCATCCTGGGCTGATGGGCTCCTCATTAGTATCCCACCCTATAGCTCCTCTAGTCCCCAAAATGGGGTGCCTACTAATTGTTACCTTCCTGGTTATGGGCGCTCGTTTGCACTGTGCCCATGGAAACCACTGCTCAGATTTGCAAAGTAGGATCTGGGATGTATGTAGTCCCAGCTTGTCTCCCAGCACAAGGATGAGGACAGGGTCCTCCAGAAACAGGGGGCTCTGCTTTGTCTCTGTGGCCTGATGCTCCTCCAACCCACTGCTCTCTCTCTCTCTCTCTCTCTCTCTCTCTCTCTCTCTCACACACACACACACACACACACACACACACACACACACACACACAAACACCGTCAAATCTGGAAGTCTGATCAAAAGATCTTATGAACTAGTTCAGATAACTTGGGTGCAAATTCCTCTCTGCCCCCTAAAAAAAGATAGAAAGAAAGAAAGAAAGAAAGAAGGAAAGAAAGAAGGAAGGAAAAGAAAAGAACAACCACTCCTGCTGCTACACAAACAGGTTCCTTTCCAAGGTGCTGAGCTTTGCACTCATCATGACAAGCCTTGGTGTCCATCTCGCTTGTGCTATTAATAGCCAGGCCATGACACCAGTCTTCAGCTAATTAATAATGCATGGCGATTCCTGACTGCGGTAAGATACAAACGTCGTTCATCTGCATGATTAGCTCTTAGCTTCCTGATTAGAAAGCTTCAGCCTGTCACAAACCTGTCCTTTCTGAATGAACGGCTCTTTTAAAGGGAATGAGATTCTCTAAGGTACGTCTCAAACTCAAATAAAAAAGACAATCAATAGATAAACAACAACAGCCCTTATTTTCTTTGTGGAATGAAAAAAAAAAAAAACAGACTCAAGAGTGTTTGGGGTTTTTTGTTTGTTTTTTTTTTGGTTAAGTTCTATGCTGGGATACTTGGATACTTGGAAGATATAAAGTTGGAGACAGACACAAGGGCTTGTAAGTGATACTATTTAAAGAATTTGAATTCTAGACTCTGGGGAATGTGGGGCAACAACTAAGTGATTGTAAGCAAGAGCAGGGCATGAGATTTTGATGTAGAAATATGACATGGGGCCGGGCGGTGGTGGCACACGCCTTTAATCCCAGCACTCGGGAGGCAGAGCCAGGCGGATCTCTGTGAGTTCGAGGCCAGCCTGGGCTACCAAGTGAGTTCCAGGAAAGGCGCAAAGCTACACAGAGAAACCCTGTCTCGAAAAACCAAAAAAAAAAAAAAAAAAAAAAAAAAAAGAAAAGAAATATGACATGGGGAAGGAGAACACAAAATGAAAGTGGCTATCAAGAAGACTCAAGAGGTTATAGGGTTAAGACTGAGGCCATGGCATGGAAGAGAAGAGAACTGGACACATTTAGGAAATATCTTAAAACATTGTAAATGGATTTTTCTTCCCCACCCACCAGTTCCCAAATAACCAACATGGATACTTAATATTAACTATAAATGTTTGGCTGATAGCTCAGACTTATTACTAGCTAGCTCCTACAACTTAAATTAACCCATTTCTATTAATCTATGTGCTGCCACGTGGCTCATGGCTTTACCTGTCCTGCAGCATGTCTTGCTCCCTCTGTGTCTCCTGGTGACTCCTCTGATTCTGCTCTTCTTCTTCCCAGAATTCTCCTAGTCTGGCTCTCTCACCCAATCTCTTTCTGCCCAGCTACAGGCCAGTCAGCTCTTTATTAACCAATGAGAGTAATACATATTTACAATGTACAAAGATTGTTCCACAGCAAAACATGATCGCTCCTTCACCATCTTTGGGCTTTACTTAGATTTCACCCTCTAACGAGTCCTTCTTTGGCCAAATATTTAAACAGCAGTCCTTCCTATATCTTAGACTTCTTACTTTTTCCTCACAACTTTATTGCCATCTGACAGGCTCTGTAACTGAACTGTGGGGTAGGGACTTCTCCTTTCTTCTTTGTATCCTCAGATCTAGATCAATCACTGGCACATGGTGGATGGCCAATAACTATGTTGAGAATGACTCCTGGTGGCAGGGAATCGAACGGACAGGATGCAGTCACTAGTTGGACAGAAGACGGTGAGTAGAAGGGTGTGGCGAAGGGGCAAAGGAGGCTGTCCAGGTGTGTTAGTCTGCTTTTCTCTTGCTGTGATAAAATACCATGACCAAAAGAGACCTACAGGGGGAGAGTTTATGGTTCCAGAGGAAGAAGAGTCCATAATGGCAGGGAGAGCATGGCATGAAGCATGAGAGATCACATTTCCCACCACACACAGGAAGCAGAGAGAGCCAGTTATAAGTGAGGTGAGCCTGTAAACCCTCAAAAGTCCACCCCAGTGATGTATTTCCTCCCAACAAGGCACCATAGCCTAAAAGTTCCATAACCTCCCCTAATACCACCACCACCTAGAGTCCAAGTGTTCAAATCCATGAGCCTGTGGGAGACATTCTCATTCAAACCACCATGTCACATTTCTAGGTAGAGTAACTGGGTGGAGTGTCGCCGTCCCGTCCGTGAGACAGGAAGCCACACAGAAGGGAGAGAAGCAGTGTGGGAGGTGAGAGGTAGGCAGAGAACAAATCCAAGGCACCTGCTGAGCAGCTAGCAAAAGATGCAGGGAGGCTGGCGAGTGCTTTGGGATGGAGGAAGAGACTTAGCCAGGCTCCATGGGCTTTATTCTTTCAAATGATATTGCCTTGTTAATTTTGTCCAGACACTATGCCCAGCACAGAGGACATAAAGATGAGCGGTCTGAGTGAGGTCATGCAGAGAGATAATATAATCCATAAAATCACAATGACTGCCACACTTGATAGCCTGCATCACAGAGTGAGCAGGAAACAGGCACCCTTTTAGACTGGGGTCGGGGGGGGGGGGGGGGGGGAGGTTGGACTTGCTAGCACCTTTCTAGAAAAGATTTGGTAGTGTGCATGTAAGAAGCTTAGACTATTACCCATCATGACCCAGCAATTCCCCTTCTAGCTATTGACTTGATGGTCATCATACATACAAGATTTGCTGTCCCCAAAGAGGACAAGGGAGTTTCCTACTTGGGTATGATCAGCTTGCACACCCAACTAGGTTCTAGTAGGACCATTTTGTGATGCAGAGAAAAGTGTTTGACTCTGAGCCCTTGCTCATGACTAGGGCTCATTCTCACCGAAGGGCACTGGCTCCCTGTTCCAGTCAGCATCTCTGGGTAACTCAAGACATTGTATCTTAAAACAGTTATTATATCCCATGATTCTGATGATCAGAAATTTAACGTGATGGAGCTAGATGATCCTTCTACCCCATGTAACACCCACTGGAGTCCTTTAATGTTACTGAGTTGGTATCTGGGCCAATCTAGAGTACCCAGGATGGTTTTTCTCACAAACCTGACACCTTGGTGGGTACCAATCTCAAGGTAACTCTAGATGAGGCTCTTCCCCTATGATTCTCTCTCTCTCTCTCTCTCTCTCTCTCTCTCTCTCTCTCTCTCTCTCTCTCTCTCTCTCTCTCGTGTGTGTGTGTGTGTGTGTGTGTGTGTGTGTGTGTGTGTGTGTGTGTGATCCCATAGCATCTCCAAATGATCTCTCCAGCATATTCCAGGGAGGAATTGAACTTCTTTCATAATAGCTCAGGACTCTCAAGAAACCAAAACCAAAATGAAAGTCCTTATAAAAACCTTATAAAGACTAGTCCTAAAATTAGCACATCATCACTTTGGATATACTCTAAAGGTCAAAAAATAATAGGGTAGTGAAACATCTTACCTCTCCAGAGAAGAATGTCAATAAATTTGTCCATACTCATACATACATACATACACACATAAAAATAAAAGTATTTTTTTACGAGAAGGAGAATAATAGAAGAAGACACTTGGCTTTGACCTCTGGCCTTCACATGTACACCCATAGATGAACTCCGAGAGAGAGAGAGAGAGAGAGAGAGAGAGAGAGAGAGAGAGAGAGAGAACAAAATGTGTGTATTTTGACTTGTTTTGCTTTATACTCACTGGAGAGATGATGTGTGTTGAAAGCCCCTCAAAATGCACATCCGTAGAATTGTCCCTGTGGTGACTTGTCATAGCTCCCTGGAAAGGCCCCTCTCATAAGATGTTATTTGACCTCATTCAACTTTGGGGGTCAAGAACCATCGATAGAAATGTTTTGACAGTGTAGTTGTCTGAGACCGTGATAGCTATTGGGACAAACATGAGCTCGACCAGACATTAAAAAGAAGAACTTGGGAAGGAAATGTTCACAGGGAGTTTTGAAAAGCTCCAACATATGTCTGGTGATCTAGAAGTCCATGCGCATGTACAGAATTGAGTGCGCTGTGGAGAGCCCCGACTGTGACGCCTCACTCTGGCTCACCTGGAACACACACGGAAAGTTACAAAGTTCTGGGGCATTCCAAGTGTAGCCCAATATGCAAGCCTTTGGAAAAGACACAAGACTTGACTTTTCAGTAATCCGAGGAAGTCAACCTTCCTTGGTCAGCTGAGCAGAGGCTTCAGTCAGGACAAGGGGTACGTAACTTACAGAATTGATCTGGAAAGGTTACTTGACAAACAGCAATAACATCAAAAGATGGTGGCATTCTGGGTGCAACATTTTCATATCCAATTTTTCAGTGTCTGGGCATGGACTTCTTTTTAGGACAGTAAAATATTCTGGAGGTAGCTCACGGTAATATTGTCCAATCTGTGTACACTAAAATCCATCACATTACACTACACGTGCTCTTAAAGTGTGGAGAGTGAGCTGGGGAAATGGCTCAGGGGGTACAAGCCCTTGCTGTACAAGCCTGATAACCTGAGTTCGATCCTAGAAATCCACGTGGAAGGAGAGAATGGACTCCCAAAAGTTACATGTGTAATCCCTCACTTATACACCTATCATATACATACACACACAATAATAGTAATAAAATGAAAATGTTTAGATGTAATCAACTAATGTAAATATGTTCAAGGAATAAAGGAAACCATGTCTACAGAGTTAAACAAAAGCACAAAACTGACGTTTCCTCAAATAGAGAATATCAATAACAAGATAGAACTTGTATAAAAGATGAAATTTTAAAATGGAGTTTAAATGCCCTTCCCCTTTCAAGCTTGCAGCCCACAGCTCCATTCTCCTGGAATGTGACAGAGATGACAGACTAGGACCAGAGTTGGCCATCACAGCCATCACGGCCTGCTGCCTCCTAGTTCACCCTCCTTGGGGAAGCTGGCACCATGTGTAAGACACTCAAGTAAACCTTATGGAGAAGGCCATATGAAAAGGGACGGGCCTCCTGCCAGAAACCAGCCAATAACTGAATGAAGTCTCCTTCCCATGGCCAGTTAAGTGGGTCACCTGGTGAGCGGGTCCTCCAGCTCCAGCCAAGCCAGAGAACATCAGGAGAACCGCTCAGCGAGAGCCCCCCACTTTGTCTACACTCGGCTCCTGACTGACCCTCAGAAGCTGTGGATCTCACGGAAGTCATGTTTGTTGGTCCTGAATCAGCTAGAGCTTAGAATGATTTGTTATGCAGAAATCATCACTAATACAAGCTAAGAAGAAAAATCCTCTAGACAATCAAAGGACAGAATTAAATAGGAAAACATTACCACACTGCTAATTGTGTTTTAATGCAAGGAAGAATTTCACTCTGTCTGAGCGGCTCACCATGGAATACTTACCATTATAAAGCACTCTGATGCTCCTCACCTGGAGATTTCAAGACGGATGGCAACTGACTGGAGGCGATGAATGTGGTTCTCTGGTACCTGGAGGAACTTCTAGAGATGCCCTCTGAGTTCAAAGTCACTCACAGTTTGGTACCGTCTCCACTGTCTGTTTTCCAGAAAGACTGTAAAGTAGTCTGGATGATGAAATAGATACATAAAAATTAAACTAAAAGTAAGCCAGGTGCAGTGGTATGTGCCTATAATCCCATCACTCAAGAGGTTGAGGCAAGGGGACCGATTGAGTCCATAGACAATGAAGGCTAGCCTGAGTGACACAGGAAAGCCAGTCACAAAATTAATAAATTAAAATCCATGTAAACAGCAAAGACAACAGAAAAGTAGGAGAGTTGCAGCAAATGGGAAGTTAGTCTCACAAAGTCACAAGGGAGAAAGACACTGTGGTCCCTTGCCACTGGGAGTGAGCGTCTGTGGGTCACAGCAGAGTCTGGGAGTGCACTCTTTGTAAGCAACCTGGCTAACTTTGGTTAGTGACCTGCTGGCTTAGACTATACTTCCCACCCCCAAGTTGATCACCTCAGTGCTTCTGTTAGAAGCTAAACACAGGGTAAAATCAGCTGAGGATTCCTTTGCCGCGGGCAGGTGATCCTAGAAGGTGGATGTGAGGTGGTCAGGGCCTCCTTCTTGGACAGCTGCTAGTCTCAATGTCGTTCTTAGGGGCTGCCTTGTGCTATGAGTTAAGCAGTCTCTGGACTCACTCCTCTGGAAGATGAGGAAGCATAGCGCTTTTGACTCATCGACTCTCCCAACTGAGACTAACAGCTGAGTCACCCCAAACAAGAGTCAACTAAATCCCAAGGCTTCTTACCCATCAACTGGGCATCCTCCTCCACACCTGTATGGGATAGAAATACCCTAGCTGCCAGAACAGCATTTTTGATCCATAAACCCCTCCCTGCACCTTGCCTCAGCCTTCCTGGGGAGATCCACTAAGACGTTATGGGCATTTGAAGAGTTACGTGAGGTCTAGACTTGTGGTGATACCAACTGACCATCTCAGTCACAAATGTTTCTAAGAAATGAAATCTGAGGTCACATTGCACCACCTAGAAGACGCAACTGATCAGTTTTCTCCAACATTTCACTAACTACTGGATTCTCAGTGAGAACTGAATCAGTTGAGAACTGGAATCAAAGGTGTGGGACCAGCCACTGCGGAGAAAGGAGGCAGGCTTGCACACATTCATCAACACACGCCTGAGGCAAACGTGGAAAGACAGCACCTGATGCTCTTTACGGCTCAGGTCCCTGCTTAATTCTGACCGTATTCCATAGGCTGGGCATCAGGCAGCTGAAGGATGATCAGTGTGCACTAGAATTAGACCTGCTGTGATGATAATGAAGAACCGCCAGTGGGCTCGCTGGAAGGCAATTTAGATCTACATAATTATGACTTAATCCCTCACCCTGTGACATCAAAAAGGTCCCTACCAAGTGCACACCGCCTGGTTTTGTGCCACAAAGAGTACAGCGGTGCTCTCCTGTTCCCTTTTGTGTGTCACGCTCACATTGGCCATGATAGCTTTATTAAACGGTGTGACCCGACCTACTTCTTGCACACGGGGCACTATCTCCTAATCATAACCGCAAAGTAGCTGAGCCAGCTGTGAAAAGAAATTGGGCGCTGCATCTAAAACATCCGATTAACTGCTGTGGTTGGGGAGGGTGTCAACAGGGATGGGGGTGGCTGGGACAAGCCCAGCCCTTTTGTGGGAGCAATGGAAGGTGCTGCCTTCAGCAGTCAGAGATCAAAGAGTCTGCAAGGCTGTCTTCAGAACGGAGCGCTGTCTCTTAGGACAAGAGTCATGGCAGAGGATGGCCATGCACACACAGCACGTTCAAGGAGGGCCAAGGAGAATTCATGTTGAAGAAATGATGCTTCTGGTCCTCTGCCCTCCAAGAGAGACCAGACACGGGCAGTGAATATTAGAGACCTCCTGGGGAAGTTCCTCATTCCCTGCAGAAAACAGCTTAAACATCACAACTGTCTGAGCCAGGTGCCATGCCAAGGTTGTTCCTAGAGATTTTAGGAACGGAGTCCAGGTTCTGGCACCATTAAAACAAGGCAGACTTAGCCACTCATCTCAATATGCCAGCTGAAGAGATGAATGAAGGCAAAAAGCAATATGGACACATTGGGAAAAGAACCAAATGAAGCAATCCAATGACCCCCACGTCTTCTGGGTACTGAGAGGAAATTTAGGCTGAAACACGGGGAAGTGGTATGCATAATTCATAACCAAGTAGTCCTGGTCAAGGCATGGTCCCGCCCATATTGACCCAACATTGTCTCAGCTCCACTCTATGCCGCAAGGTGGTCCAATATGTTGCTACCCCAACGGTAGCCCAATAAATCTTTGCACCACTAATTGCTGAGGATGCAGCCTTATTTTCTTGGGTAATTGTCCTCATCTAGAGGGAAAGGCAGTCTGTTTTGGGAGGTTTTCCTGGAATTCAAGGTGACTTAAGAGGAAAGATTAAGGACCACAATTTATCTCTGTACCTTCAAGCACAGACATAAAACACAGGCAGAGATGTCATGCTGGGCTTTGATCCTGTCTCAGTTACCTTGCATGTCCAAGACAATGTTCAGCAAAAGCAGCTGCTTCTAAATGCTGATTTCAGTGTTTTCTGTTATGAAACATGGAGGTGTTATGAGGTCACAGGTGTGCAGGGAGCGATAGAGATTATGTTCAAGCTTGGGGTAGAGAAATGTGGAAAAGGCCAGGGATGGTTTCAGAAGTGCACGGCATTTAGGGTTGACCAAAAGCACGGTGCTATGGGTTCAACTGCATCTCCTAACATGTGTTTACTGAAATGATATCCCCTTGGTACTCAGGACATCATTTAGGAAGGTCAGCTTGATGGGGCTGACAATCACCATGGAAACAAACCTAAGGGCAGCTCCTGAGGCATTTTCTAGATTGGGTTCATTGAGATGGGAAAACCTACCCTAAATGTGAGTAGCAGTCTTCCAGGGGCTGGAGTCTGAGACTGAATAAAAAGGAAAAAGAGAACTGATCAGTAGTAGCATTCATCACCTTCTGCTTCCTGCTCCTGCTGCCACACCTCTGCAGCCATGATTGGATCTTAGCCTCACACCGAGCCAAATAATCCCTCCCTTCCTTCCTGACGTGGCTTTTGTCTGGTGTGGTGACGCAGCAATGAGAAATACCTCAGGACATGGTCTTACTTGGAGATTGGACAATGTAGCAGTGTGGATGAGAGCATGTCTCCCCCAAGTATGGCACCTTGGCATCCGAGGAAAAAGCAGAAGCAGGAAAGCCATCTTACTTGGCCCTCACCCTCTGATCTGAGGCAGGCCATCGAACATAGAGAGATCACTCTCTACTTCTCTCTCTACCATCCCTTTGAAGACCTTAATGAGACAGGTGTCCTGCCTAATGCTGGAGAGAAGGAATTTCATACATATCTGGATGTCTAGAAGAATCTATGCAAGCAGGCCCTGCTGAGTTCCACACACACCCCAGTTTATTACCCTCAGATCTTACTCTTCTCCAAGTCATAGCTGTGCACAATGGTCCACAAACATTTACATACATATATTTCCCCGTTTGTTTATGGAGGGACTCTTGCCACATAAATATAAGTGATGCAAGCTTAAAAGAGTTGTTAAATTTTAATATATATTCTCAAATTATTTGAGAGTTTCATACATGCCTACTATGTATTTTGATCATATTCGCTCCTCACTCCTCTGAAATTCACCTCACTGCTCATCCTCCCCCCCCCAACTTGAAGTTGATGTGGAGAAGCTGGAATGTCCAGAGGCTAACAACCTTATCTTGGGCTACTTTAGCTAGGAATAAATAGCCATTCCTTGCCCACCTCTGTGTCGGAACCAATATCCTGTGACTAATACATAAAAACCTTTTGGGATCTATTAACTTAGCAGACCACTGGCTTCCCTAGCCCAAAAGCTAAAACGCCATCAGACAGAATCTCAGGCCTATAGAAAAGCCTCCCCCATCTTGTCGTAACAACCTCTCTAATCTACCCACCAATGTATTTTAAACTCCCCTTGATTTATGACTTTCTTAATTCTGTAAAACTGCTTCCACATTGGAACATGGGATCTGGGATAACCCAAGTCTGTTCCTGGGCCAGGCTCACTCAAGTGGCACCCCCCTACTCCCTTTACAGTGAGAGCTTTGCTTTTTGTATTGACAGACTCAGCAGAGTTTGCAAGCAAGGAACAAGGGAGAAGGTTAGCTCAGTTTTATGCAGTGTTCTGAGCTTGGAGACTGGGAGAGCACGTGCATGATCAGCTTTAAGGAGAAGGTGGGCACCCTGGGGGATTTTAAGGAGGTCTTTTGCACATACTGACTTTGAGGTGTCTGTTAGGCCTCAAGCAGAGGAGTCTGATGAGCAGCTGAACCTGAACAAAAGTATAGCATCATTTGTCTCAGAGAGAAGCAACATTTTGAAGCTACATTGAAAACATCGGTTCCACTCTGCAGGAAGTGCAATGCAAGGAGAAGAGGCGCCCTGTTGGCCCGTGTGGCAAGCTATTCAAATGTGTGGCTTCTCTGTTACTTCAAATACTGCTGACAAGGAGACAGAAACTAGCCAGAAAGCTTTAGAGTGGGGCCCCCAAATTAAACAGTTTTTCCTTGGTCCTGATGCTGTCATAGTTCTGTCCTTAGAAAGAGCCAGAGATGCCAGAAAGGTTTAAACCCAACTATCTCTAGCTCTGCCTTGGCAGGAGGTCAGATGCCAGAGGTCCTCTGGTTCCTGGTCTACCCTGGAAACTGTACACCAGGATGTGACCAAAACCGAGAGGAGGTACCTACACCTTCTGGATGCACCAACTGGATCGTGCCGCTCATGCCCCTGCCCACACGTCACTCGGGTTTGTACAGAACCCTAGGAAGGGCCCCATTTGGACTACACAGGTGCTGTCTTAGTCCCATCACAGATCTAGAACAAGACTCCTCCCTGAACCCCATCTTCTCATTGCCGTAAATTCCATTCTTCAAATTCAAGGGACAAGAACCCAGAGGCCACTGACCCAGTGGAAGTTCTGTGTGACCATGAGCATCCAGTGCTTTAACCCCCATGAGGTGCATACAGCTCACTTGAAGCAAGAGGAAAATCTCGTTGAGCTCAAAGACACTCTGTTTTCCCGCTCATCACTATTAGCAAAGAAAAGGCCTAATCACTTGCAAAAACTGAACTGTGCCTTTAACGAGTTGTCTGTCTCTCTCTGGAAGGATAAAAGAATACAAAAAGTATTGTTTGCCCTGAAAAGTCTGGACCCAAAAATAAAAGCAGTATCTGCAGCAGGTGATCCTCTGAGCCACTCTCCCCCGAGTGGAAGCGGAAATGGAAAGCTGTAAGTTGAAAGCAGCTCCTGGCTTTCTTTGGAGAGTTAATTAGCTGGAGAGTCTGAGCTCTGGGCTAGAGAGGAAGCTGGATCATCAAAGCATTTTTAATTGATGCATCCGGAGAAAGGACAAAAGCTGCGGCCTCCTGCAGACCTGGATGCTTTTAGCTCCACAAGTCCCTTCTTTAAAGAGGCATAGGAGAAACCTTGGGGAAGTGAAGTAGCAAAGGGTCCTAGAACAGGACTAACTCAGACCCCACCACAACTGCTCAGTGCGTGAGTGTTCATGAAGCCAGGTATGGCTGCATTATATGTGACCCCTCGGCACTAAAGCTTGTCAAGCCCAACAAGTGTGAGTAATACCACAAGAATGGCCTGACACAGAAACTACTCACTGTTTCAGAGCAATTCAATGAAATGAAACGGGAACCATGTGTAACTTGAAACATTCCAATAGCCCCATTCAAAAGGTAAAAAGAAACTCAAATTACATTTAACTACAATCTTATTTGGCTAAATATATACAAAGTCTTATTGTTTCAACACAAAGCTTTAAATTATTGAAGCATTTTGCATTTTTTTATTTGTTTGTTTGTTTGTTTGTTTGTATTGTCTTCATAACCCAGGATGCGTTTTACCCCTAAAGTGTATGTCAATCATATTAACCACATTTTGGGTAGTCAGTGGTTATGAGTGGCCAACAGCCACCTACTACACAAACGTGGCACTTTAGCCCTGTGTTAAAGTAGCACTGAAGACCGCTTAAGGGGAAGCTGTGGCCTCCTATCTGAAAAAATGGAATCCACCTTCACATGGTACATGCCATTGTCTCCCAGTTGGGCCTGTTAGTCTCCTGGCCAAGGGACCACTCCTCAGGAAGGCAGGCACACCTTAAGCCTGTTAAAGTGTGGGGGGAATAATTAGGCCTTTAATGAGATAATGTGCTTTTCCTTCCCAGAATTCCCACCACTTTTTCTTTTTCTTCTTTTTTGTTTCTTTCTTTCAGATGTGGGCCAGAGACTAAGTGTGATTTTTCTGGTATTTTGGCTTCCTCCTCTTTCTCTCAAGCTCCCCTCCCCCATGTACCTGCAAGCCCACGAGAATGACTGCCACGCTGCTTAACTCAAATAACTGGCCTGGCCTTTTCTCTTCCTCTATCCATCCATCCTCCTCCTCCTCCTCCAGGCAGCTGCTGGGATTACAGCTTGTCTGCCCTGTTTTGTTTGGTTTTGGTTTTGGTTTTTATGCTACAGAAAGAGTGTTTCCTGGAGCTTCCTTGTGAATCCATTCTTAAATTCTTTCATTAAGTGTCTTCAGGTTTCTATTGCTGTGAAGAGACACCATGACCATGGCAACTCTTAAAAAGGAAAACATTTAATTGAGGGAGCTCATTTACAGTTCAGACGTTCAGTCCGTTATCATCATGATGAGGAGCATGGTGGCATGCAGGCAGATGTGATGCTGGAAAAGTAGCTGAGAGTCCTACATCTTGCAGGCAACAGGAAGTCAACTGAGATACTGGGTGGTATCCAGAGCGTAGGAAACCTCAAAGTCTACCTCCACAGTGACACACTTCTTCCAACGAGGCCACACCCACTCCAACAAAGCCACATCTCCTAATAGTGCCACCTCCTATGAGATTATGGGGGCCAATATCATTTAAACTACCCCATTAAAGAAACTAAGAACCCCAAGAGGAGATCCTGATTCTCCTGTAATAGTAACACAGAAACTCAGGCAGCATGCCCAAAAACTTCTGGTACACCAAGTGATTTGTGTTGATCAGTTCTCTAGTTAAAGGATTCAGCCTCACCTTCAAAATAGGTGGTGCTTTGCTTCTAGTGGAAGTTTTCAACAAAATGGGCTCAGCAGAGTTTATCTGAGCAAAGAATGACTCATGAATCAGAGAGCGAAGATTGTGGGAGTGGGAGCGGGTCTGGAAGGGCAGATAAAGGGTTCAAGAAGATGATGGGAACTTTGAGATGTTCTAGGAAAGGGAAACAAAGGAGGGGGCTGGGGTCTGCATAGCTGACAGGGTGGTGAGAGTCGGGCTGATGAGGAGCTGTGTCTCAATTCCGCTTCTACAGGGGTTCTGGGGAACATCATGCTGGGAGCGACGAGCCAGGGGCACTGAGGTAAAAGTATTTACCAGGCTAGAATTGATATAAAATGTTTAATAAAGACTCGACAATGGACAGAAGCATAGTAATCAAGTTCACAGAGAGAATCACACCCCGGAGAGGGAATTGGGGTCCTTTTATGGCAGTTACTTTACTCCTGGGCCAATTGTGGGGAGTCATATTCGAATAGATAAGGGGTGGGTAATAAACTTTATACTATCATTTGTCTTTTCTGAAACTGGCCATTTGGAGTGAGGCACCAGGGGTTGGAGTGAGTCACCGGGGTCATTAGGAATTAGACTTTAATTATTTATGGGGGGTATCACAAGCCACTGGGTCAGGCTCTAAGCCGTCGGAGTTCCGTTGTTAGAAAGTGGGACATTTTGCCTTTATTTATTTATTTTGACCTTTCGTCTCCAAAGGAGTTGTTTTCATTGTCGTTACTCTAAGGGAGCAATCTGGTACCCCTGAGATGAGTCCTCTTCCAGGGTGCAGTCTCCCCATCGAGAGTGATTCATTAGGGCAGGGATCCCATCATGATCTGTCCTGTGAGGTACATTGTTGATTGAGTTCTCTATGGTTTTTGTCAGAGAGATGTTCATCCATCAGCCCCGTCATTCACGGAATCCAAGGTCACTGCAGAAAAGAACGATTCAGACAAAAAAAAAAAAAAAAAAAGAGGAGGGGAGAGGCAAACATAGAGTCCAAGAGAGACAAAAGAGAGCCAGCTAGTGTGGTGGTTTGGATGAGAACGGCCCCCATAGGCTCATTGTATTTGATGCTGGGTGCTCAGTTGGTGGAACTGTTTGGGAAGGAGTAGAAGGTGTGGCCTTGTTGGAGGAGGTGTGTCCCTGGGGGTGGGCTTTGAGGTTCCAAAAGATTCATGCTCTTCTGAGGGTGTTCTCTCTGCTTCTTGCTGTGGATCAAGATGTGAGCGCTCCGCTACTGCTCCAGCACCATGCCTGCCTCCTTGCGGCCATGTTCCCCACCGTGATGGACTTTACTCCCTCTGGACCTGTAACCCCAAATGAACCCTCCTTTCTATAAGTTGCCTAGACCAAGGTGTTTAATCACAGCAACAGAAAAATAATTAAGACAGCTGGGCTGGTAAGCAATGCTGTCGTTCTATGGAGCATACACGCATCATACGTGAAGTCGTATGTGAAGTCCTCAGTTCAATCTGCAGCACAGTAAAGCATGAAAGTGAAATAAAGGATAGGAGGGGAAAGATAGTGGAGGTATGAGAGCTGGTCATGATCTACAGACTGGGTAAGGGGATGTAGCCTTCTCGCCAGCCCCTCTTACCTCAGCTGGTTGAAAATGCAGCCCTGGTGTATAGTTTCTGCCTACCTTCTCTCCAACTTAGCCACCTTATTAGAGTGCATGTGTAGACCCACACATGACTTGTGCTCAAGTTTCTATCATGTGCTGTCCTTATGCTATCACCATCACGTATCTTTGAACATAGGCACTGGACAGCTTTTAGTGAGTCAAATGACGAAAATCTGGTCTACCTGGTAAAAGAATTTAAAGCCTCAAAGAACACAGGCCATGGATAAATGTTTTGCTACTTGAGCGATAGGTAGTCAGGGATGATACTGAAAGGGGCCAAACTGGGAGAAATGTAGACAGGATGTAGTCTACAGACCCATGAAGAGACTCCGGGATGTCTGAGACCAATATTATCTCATTTTCACGCTGGAGAGCCTGAGCACAGGATGACTACCTTTTGTTGACAGACACCTATTTGATCTCACAAAGAGAAAACAGGGGGAGAGAAGTTTCCCATGGCTCCCTCCAAAATCACTCTGCATTTCACAGAGAAAGCTCTCTAGATTACAAATCAGAGATAAATAGGAAGTGATTAACTGTCCCAGAGTAGGAAGAAGAAAGGCAAAATAGCTTAAGTAACCATTTAACCACTGGAAATATCCAAAGGCAGTTACCACCAAGGGAATGATGAAAGACCCAAGCCAGCCTTTGGCCTAAACAAAGGCAGCTATTTTCAGAATCCCAGCCTGCCTCCCGTGGCCCCCAAACCCATCCTGTGACTGAGGAGGCTAGTGATTGTGAGGAGCTTAGATGCTACATTCCTAAACCAGAGGGAGGAAATATGCCTTTGAGGAACACACACTCACATCGGGGAAACCTCCCGATCCTGAAGTTGTGGCATAATTTCTCCTGAGCTTCCTTGACAAAACTCAAAACTCTTTGAACCATGAAGCACAGGCGGCCTGATGAACAAGCACCCCGCCCCCTTCAGAGAAAACAAAACCAAGAGTCCCAGCAAACGAATGGGAAGAGCTGAGTGTCCACACGCTTCAAGAACAAAGGAGGGCTAGAGAGATTGTTCAGCAGGTAACTGTCCTTGTGCAAGCACAAAGATCTGAGTTCAAATCCCAGCACCCGTGTAAAAAAGGGAGTGTGGAGGCAGGAGCACCTGTAACCCCAGTGCCGCGGGGGTGGGAGAGAGGAGAATCAAGTGAGTCTACTGCTCACCAGCCTTGATCCAGGCTCTGTGAGATAAGTCTCAAAGGAAGAAGGCAGAGAGCCATAGCACGACACTGGAGGGCCTCCGCTGACTTGCAGCTGCAGACACGGGCTTTAGCCTTTGCCTCCCTAGTTGGGGAATCCTGGGGAAATTTCAACTCTTGGAGACCTATTGTTTTAGGGACTATGCTTCACAGTAGGCCAGTAGGGTAACACCTCTGATTTATTTTCAGGGGAAACCCATGAAATAATTTACAGCTCCATGCAGTTTTTAATACAGTAACAAATACTTGACATAATTGAAAGAGGAAGATGTTGCTGTTTGGGCTCACATCTTTAGAGAATTCAGTCCGTGGTCCTTAGACCCCTGGTGGAGCAGAATGTCGGTGGCAGGAGTTAGTTATCCTGTGGTGGATACGGGGGCTATAGATTATTTAGATAAGATAGATGATATAGATATATATGTAGGTAATATAGATAGATAGATTTTTTTTTTCTTTTGAGATAAGGTCTCACTATGTAGCCTTGACTTACCTGGAAATCACTATGTGGACCAGGTTAGCCTTGAACTCATAGAGACTCACCTGCTTCTGTCTCCTAAGTGCTTGGATTAAAAGCATGTGCCGGGCGGTGGTGGCACACGCCTTTAATCCCAGCACTAGGGAGGCAGAGCCAGGCGGATCTCTGTGAGTTCGAGGCCAGCCTGGGCTACCAAGTGAGTTCCAGGAGAGGCGCAAAGCTACACAGAGAAACCCTGTCTCGAAAAAACCAAAAAAAAAAAAAAAAAAAAAAAAAAGCATGTGCCACCACACCAATCAAAATGTATTCATTTACTTATGTACATAGGTACATATTTATATGTGTGGCTATTTGCTTTACATGTATGTCAGTGTACCACATACATGCCTGGTGCCTGCGGAAGTCAGAAAAGATCATTGGCTCCCTGAGACTGGAGTTATGTATGGCTGTAAGCCACTATGTGGGTGCTGGGAATTGAAGCCAAGTCCACTGGAAGAGCGGCCACTGAGCCATCTCTCCAGCCCCTAGATACTTTGATAGATAGATAGATGATAGATAGATAGATAGATAGATAGATGATAGATAGATAGATAGATGATAGATAGATAGATAGATAGATGATAGATAGATAGATAGATAGATAGATAGATAGATAGATAGATAGATAGATGATAATAATAAACATGATATAGCCAGCAAGCATGTCTTTCTCTAGCTAGGCTTCTAAAGATTCTTGAACTTCCTAGAATAATGCCACCATCTGTAGACCAAGCCTTCAATGGATGAACATTCAAACAGAGGTGTTTCATATTGAAAATCATAAAACATGAAGTCCTACCTTGTCGGAGGAGGGAATAGGGGGGTTGGGGGAGAGGATAGAGGGTGGGATGAGGGAAGAGAAGGGGGGTGGTGTGTAAAATAAATAATAAAATTTTTCTTAATAATAAAAAACAAAACAAAGCAGAGTCCACAAAGAAAACTGATAGAATGAGTTATTTTTTCCACAAATACTGCAGGAAGGAGGCTCAAGAAGCCAGGCTAGCAAATGAGAGTCTCCAAGTCTCCAAAAGGGAAACATTGCATGCTCTTTCTCGCCTCAGGATTCCACTTAATCCACTGGTCTAAGGTCTGAGAACTGCTGGGTTCAAAGCTGCTCTTGAGCTAAACATGGCCTCCTCTGCTTCCCACCAGCACGCAGCTCATTGCATGGCAGCACTTGCCCACCTCTGTAGACCAGCTAGACCCAGTTCAGTCCCTCTGGCTAGACCACCAAGCCTAACACCCCGTGACTCCTTATTTATTCTGTCTTCCCAGGGTGTTAACATTCTGATCCTGCCCCTTGGCACCACCCTGCGTGTAAAAGGATAAACTCCGCCCCTTCCTCTCCTCTCTTCTGCTTTCCTCCCGCGAGGTGTGCACCCCTTGCCCTTCTCTATTCCCCCCTCCCATTCCCACCCCCCCAACCCCTCTCCCGCCGCCCCCATCAAATAAAACTCTTCACTGAATGCTGTCTGCATGGCATCTCTGTCTCACCTGCCGTGAGGCATCTTGGCTCTACCTGCCAGGACCTCCCGCATACAATATCACAACACGGGGCATTTCAGGAATCTAGAAGCTTCCATTAGGTATATAAGTTACAGTGTGAGACAGTACACACTTCCCAACTTAATGTGACCCCTTTTAGTGCTGTGATGAGGTCACAAGATGTTCAATTACTCTTGACTTTAAGGGTTGACTGAAGGTTAGCAGAGCTACCCCGAGGAGCCATGAGGAAGGCGAGAGAGCGCTGTGCTATGACACACATTTCTTTTTTAAGGGGCCGCCATGTTCTGGCTAAGTCACACACACCCCACACTCTGCCAACAGCCCTGTTTCACTCTTTGAGAGCGGGTTCCTCCACTTCTAGTCCAGTCCAGCAGCTCAAAATGTGGAGACTCAGCCTGCTTCCATTTTCTCTTTTCCTACAAACCAGCTTCATCTAGTTTTCTAACAAACGTCTGAGTTTTAGCAGTGGAGACCCTGTCCTGATTCCATATTTCCTCACATTTCTTGTGCCGCAAAAAACCTCCTCATCTTCGGAGCTTTGGATTTTGGATGGTTGGGTTCAGAACTATAGCTAAAACAATCACAGTTCTGACTCTATTGTCTGTCACTCAATTAAAATGCTCATGTGCTTTGCCCTCTATTAATAAATCAATGGGTCTGCTTAACAATGAACTACACTCAGTGGCTGTTTTTTATTATCTGTAATTAGGCATTAAGTGGGTGGATAGTCCTGGTGACACCAATCGTATATCAGCACTTGTTTGGGAGACAGGCATGGGGGGGGGATGGGAGGTGGAGGGCGGGGTGTTACATGTCATAATTGTACTGCAAAGCCAAGTCCCGTGCCCTGGAAGAGAAGAGAGACACCTTTTCCTTCACTCATCTCTATGTTCATTGGCTGGTGTCAGAGGAGACCCACAAGGTCAAAGCAAGTTCTGGGTGACAGGGGAGCCTTTGTAAAGAATGGAGACCTGGGCTGGTAAGATACTCAGCTTTACTCAGCAAGTAAAGCAACCTGCTGCTGAGCTTGACAACTTGAGTTTGTTGGGTCCCTGGGACCCACACGGTGAGAGGACAGAACGTATTCCTGCCCATGATAAGGAGATTTTTTTTTTTTTTTTTTTTTTTAAGAGCTGGGCATGGCAGCACAAGCCTTTAACCCCAGTCAGTACCTGGGAGGCAAAGGCAGGTGGATCTACGTGAGTTTGAGGCTATCCTGGCTCACATAGTGAGCTCCAGGCAAACCAGGGTGACAGTAGTGAGACCCTGTCTGAAAAAACAAAACAAAAATTTTGAATGAAGACTTAGCTGGAGGCGGGGGGTGGGGGAGGGGTGGAGGGGTGGGGAGGTGTCTCAGTCAGTAAAATGGGTACTTCAGAAGCATAAAGACCTAAGTTAGGATTTCTTGCACCCACATAAAAAATGGACATGGTAGCACACATCTATAATCCTAGCACTGGGGTGGGGGAGCTGTCAAACATAGGTCTCAATGGCCAGCCAGCCTAGCCAGTTGGAGGATAAGGGTTCAGTGAGAGATCCTGTCTCAGAAGACATAGTGGGAGAAACAGTAGAACACACACACACACACACACACACACACACACCTACAGAGAGAGAGAGAGAGAGAGAGAGAGAGAGAGAGAGAGAGAGAGAGAAAGACAGACAGACAGCAGACAGACCAAGAGAAGAAATGCTCAAACTTCAACATCATGTATTGACATTGGATCATGTATTAAAGTTTGTAGTGTTACTGGATGGTGAGTGGGTCTAACTTCGGCTATGGATGAGATCATACCTGAATGGGCTATTAGGAGGAGGGGTCTCATTGGAGGACATAGATCACTGGGGACTTTGGTACCCCACTCCCCTGAGTTTTCCGACTTTAGTCAGATGATCTGCCTCTGACGCCTTCTCAAGCACCATGAACATCTGTCTTGCCTCAGGCTCTAAGTAGTGGATCTAGTCAACCACGATCTGAAAAACCCTGTGAAACTGATCCAAGTATGTTTTTCCTCAGGGATTTTGTCACAGTGATGACAAACCATCTAATACACTAAGTACTTTTTATCCTGCGTTTGATAAAGAATGTAGAGTTGTGGAGAATAACGCCTAATGCTAACAAACCAAGGGAGAGGCGACAAGCCCTGTTCAGATTCTTCCTGGCATCTTGTTTGATGTCTCTCCCCCTCGCCGCCCCAGTATGGAGACAGAACCTGGACCTCTCCGATGAAGATCTTATGACTTGCTTAGAGAAGGTCAGAAAACACACTCTGGGTTCCAAGACCTGCTTCAGGGGACAAGCTGTTGGGTAAGGACCAGCTGTTATAACCACTATCTGGTTCTGTGGTTTTGTCAAAAGTCTTAAGCTTAAAATATACAACACGCCAAGGTACATTGACGATCTAGAGGTATTCATTTCTGAAACTTATTATGATGTTGGTAATCTTGGTTGTCAACCCGACACACCTGGGATAAGGAACCTTGGGTTGCAGAATTGTCTCCATCATATTGGGCATGTCTGTGGGTCATTTTCTTGATTGTTAACTGATGTAGGAGGGCCCAGCCCATGGTTGGTGGTAGCATTCCTAGGCAGGTGGGCTTGAGATATGTAGGAAAGGTTGTTGAATATGAACGTTAAAGCAAGCCAGTAAGCAGCATTGTCAAGCTTCTGCCTTGAGCTCTTATTGTGGCCTCCCTCAATAACGGACTGTAACCTGTGAGATAAAACAAACCCTTTCCTGCCCAAGTTGCCTTTGGTCATGGTGTTTATCACAGCAACAGAACAGCAAACTAGAAAGAACATCTCTCATTCCCCCAAGTAAGTTCCCACTGCAGATTAATGCGTCGATAATACCCTCAGGTATGTAGATCTATGTGGACTTGACTTTGGCCTCGCATGATACCAATACTCTTCCTTTTCAAAGTTCGGGATCCTTTTCTTGATGATATCTGACCCAGTCCATGCTCACGCTGGGTCCGGAGCGCTCTGCTGGTACTATCAGAACGAGGTCCAGATGTTGGCCTCTGCTGGTGCTTTTGGTTGGGTTTTGTTGTTTGTTCGCGTTTTGAGGCAGGGTCTTGGTGTGTAGCCCAGGCTGGCCTTTATTTTTCTGTCCTCTTGCTCTCCCTACCCCCACTTGGTTGGCTTTATTGGTCCTTCTGGCTGCCTCTCAACTGTTGTCTTACCCCCCCCCCCCCGAAACAGCACAGCTGAGTTAGCTCACCCCGCCCAGATGACCGGCAGCCCAGTCCATTCTTGTTTTTTTCCCATCTTCTCTTCCTGCACATCTTCTCCTGTCTAGGCAGCTCAGATGACAACCTCTTCACTATACTGGCAGCCTTTGGGTGGGTACAGTTGTAAAACAATATAGGTCTCTTTCCCTCTTTACTCAGAGAAACTAATGTCTTTTGTGACCAAAAGAAAATTAGTAGCAGCTGAAAGTGGAATTTTAATGACACTAAAGCCTAATTGTTATGCAGCTTTAACTTAAAATCCTACCTCCTCTCCACAAGCTCCCATTAATTCATCAGCTAAATAATGTTGCTGCTCCCGAAGCCTCTGACATCTCATTCTCTGCCTGTGCAGCTTTATTGCCACGGTGAAAAATACTCTGTCTTTTTATTTTCATTTTAAAAAACAAGCATAATGAAAACGTAAAATATTGTTTAGGATTTATCTAAGACGATGTTGCAGCTCCTTTGAGAAACGGTCAGATGGGTAGATAGGAATCAAGTTCAGAAGTCATCTCTTACTTTAAATTATTATTTGAGTAAGGAGGAGCTGACTGGTCAGGGATATGATCTTTATATTTTGAACTATTATTCACAGCTATTAAAAATTTTTAAAGAGTGAATAATTTTGGAGTGGTCAAAGGATTAGAAATTACTCACATAACTTTGGAAGAGGTTAGGCTTACAAAATATCCCACACATACTAGATTATTTCCACCTATGACGGCTAATTCTGGGGATCAGCTTGGTTGGATTAGAAATGCCTAGTGCATTAAGGAGCTACATCATGGGGATGGAGACGTGGCTCAGTGGTTAAGAGCACAGGCTGCTCTTCCAAAGGATCTAGGTTCAGTTCCAAGCACCCACATGGTAGCTCACAACCATCTATAACTCCAGTCCTAGGAGATCTGATCCCTCTTCTGGCCTCCACAGGAACTGCACACATGTGGTGCATAGATACACATGCAAGCAGAACACCAGTACACATGTATGTATGTGTAGATAAATTCTTTGTTGGTTTGAAAAGGAGCTACAGCATTGGGTGTGTCTGTGAGGACATTTCCAGAGATAATTTCCTGAAGGGGTAAGACCTGCCCTGCATGTCCCTACACTCTGGAACCTCCTCCTGCCATTCTTTTCTGCCATGGTGGCCTGTGACCCTCAAACAGTGTGCCGAGATAAATCCCTCCTCTCTTAAGTCACTTCTGTCAGGCATTTGTTAACTGCAGCAGCAAAGTGACTCATGCACCATCTGAGGTCTGAACTCAGCCGTGAGATGTTGATAGCTGCTGCTGCTGCTGCTGCTGCTGCTGCTGGAGAAGGTGAGGTTGTCTAGGAGGGTGGAAGCCATAGACACCATGTGACTGAGTCAGCAATGGGGAGAGCTGCTAGCGACGGCCGGTGCTGCAGTTCTGTCTCCAGGTGTGCTCGGGCATCCGCCTTGTGATATGAGGTTCTGGATGTGATTATACGATAATTTAATTCAAATTTTATGTTAGACTAACTTAGTCACACTGATCAACAGCCAAGGCAGGCCTGAGTGTGAACGGGGTTTGCCCAATTAGTCAGTTTGCCAGGACATGACGCATGCACTTGAGAAGGTTGACTAAAGGGACCAAGCATCCCAGACTGATGCCACCCTCCCCTGTGACTTCTGATGTGGGAGGTGCAGAGGTTCTTGTGCTCACAGATGAGCACTAGGGGAACCAGGAATGTTAGAACACAGGGTTGTCCCCGCAAATGGAGTATGGATAACCTGTTAGTCTACCAGAGGGCTGGGGGGCCATGGTTAATAGCCTGGGGACTTTTGCTCTATCTGTGTGGCTGAGAGCACACTGGATCCTCCCCCCGATCTTTATCGTGAGCTGGTCAATCTATAGAACCTATCTTTATGGAAGACATCACATGTTCTTTACAAAGAGCTCTGATGTAGTCACATCTTAAGGTTTATTGTGCTAACAGGGTTGAGTTAATTATCACCAGGAAATTTTTCACCAAATTGTGCTGTGCTTAAAATATGCCTAAAATAAACTATTCAGGGTCAGACTCCTGAAGTTTGAACCAGATACTTAGTCATGTTGAACCGAAGTACCTTCCTGCTTCTCTCTGATCATTGCTCTGCTGGCCGTGGTGGTTGCAGAGACTACCACATGCTGATATGACATATAATGTAATATAACCTAGCCATGGGTTTGCCTCTCATGTCTGAGTTGTGAACATTTTCCATGCCTACGTGGTATATAAACAATGATTAAAACCTCACTCTTCCCAACCCTACCTGGTGCTAGGATTTGAGCCAGGGCTTGGGCATGCTGGGTAAGTGCTGTACTTGGAAGCTACACTCCAGCCTGATGCTTAACTTCCAAGAGGCCTATGTGCCATTTTTAGTTGTATTAGATCTCTGATAGTACAAAATTACTACATATTACTAGTCAGCTTTTAATAAGTACCTTAATCAGTGCTCACCAGGGACGTTCACTCTTTCATGTTATATTTTTCCGATTGAAATCTTAGCCTTTACAGGGAAAAACATTAGATACTTACATGGAAACAGCCTTATGTGACTCGGTACAATAAGAAGGAAAACATTAGTATTTCCCATTCCTTAACTTCTCCATTGGTACTTTACCCCATGCAAAGAAATAAAAAGGGGAGAGAGAGAAAGAGAGAGAGAGAGAGAGAGAGAGAGAGAGAGAGAGAGAGAGAGAGAGAGAGAGGAGAAAAGGAAGGGAAAGGATAGAGGAAGAAAAGGATAGAGGAAGAAGAAGGTGGGATGGCTGAGCAGGTGGAAACAGCTACCACATCTGAGGACCTGAGCTTGATCCCCAGGATCCACAGGTGGAACAAGAGAACAGACTCACACAAAGTGTCCTCACACCTCCACACTTGTGTTGTGGGAGGCACATGTGTGTACACACCCACACACACATAAATGAGCAGTAAGTAAATGTAGAAGAAAAAGAGGAAGAGGAAAAGGAGGAGGAAGAGGAAGAAGAAGGAAAGGAAAGAAGGAAGAAAAAAGAAAGAAGAAAGAAAAGAAAAAAGAAAAAGAAAGAAGGAAGAAAAGAATACAGAGAGGTGACTTATGGCCTCTGTCACTAAACATACAACTTCAAAACAGGATGTCAAGTACCAAGGTGAATGTCTCTTTGGACTAATTACTTCCACTGGCTCCTTTCAAACATCATGCTTATGTTCATGTTCACTTACCATTCCTATCAGGCAGGAAACATTAGGCTCACTCAGAATTCTGTAGAGAATTTACTATTAAGGAGGGGAAGACAGGGCTAGGGTTGCCGGCAAGTATTGTTTAGTAGTAAAACTAACATATGATCCAGAGTGAACAAAAAACTATGACATATACATACATACATACATACATACATACATACAGTCAGTCAGTCAGTCAGTCAGTCCATCGAGAAGCCTGCCATTTACAATATCATGGGTGAATCTCCAATAAGTGAATAGGCCAGACACTGAAAGACGAATAATGCACAATCTCATATGTTGACTTTCAAGAAATCAAATTAAACTAACAGAATAAATGACAGTTTTTGTGGGCTTTGGGGAGAGGGCAAGAAGAGAGATGTAGGTCACAGGGTACAGTTTCAGGCAAGATGAATAAATTCTAGCATTCTGCCATATAGTGTGGTAATCATAGTTAACAAGACTGTACTGCATATTTATATTTGCAATTTAAGAAGGTAGAACTTAATTGTTATACACACACATACACACACACACACACACACACACACACAGAGGAATAGAAAGAAGGGAGAGAGGAAGGAAAGAAGAAAAAGAAAAGTAACTATTGAAGTGGTGGATGTGTGAATAAGCTTGACTGTGGTGATCATTTCACAGTGTATACTTACATTGTCTCACAAAATGTAAAGCTGAGCTATATATAACTGTTGTCAATTATGTAAGTGTGAAACTGAAGTCTTTAAATAAAAAGAGAACAAAGCTTTATGTCATTGGATTTGGCAATTATTTTCTGAATATGACATTAAAACAGAGATAACAAAGTAAAAGCAGATGAAATAGACTATGGGGGCAAATACCGCCATCCCACAAAAACACAATTCCACCTCAAAAGATGTTGCCATTGGGTAAAAACAAAACCCATGGACTAGAAGAAAGTGCTTGCAAACCATAGATCTAATAAGAATTAGTATACAAAATATATAAAGAACTCTTACAACTTAAAAAAAAGCCAAATTTAAAAATGGAAACAATTTGAAAAGACACTTTGCCAAAGAAAATATATAAATTGCCAATAAACACATAAAATATTGTGTATCAGTAGCCATTAAGGAAATTAGATCAAAGTCAAAATTTTGTTTTTGTTTTTTGTTTATTTTTTTGAGACAGAATTTCTGTGTGTAGCTCTGGCTGTCCTGGAAGACACTGTAGACCAGGCTGGCCTCAAACTCACAGAGATCCATCTGCCCCTGCTTCCGAGTGCTGGGATTAAAGGTGTGCACCACCACCACCTGGCCAAAGTCACAATTTGATACAACTTCATACTCATTAGGATTGCTGCAAGAAAAATAGAAAATACTAAGCACCAGCGAAGATGTTAAAACAAATTTAAAAACTTGAGGCTGGAGAGATGACTCAGTGGTTAAGAGCATTTGATGGTCCTGCAGAGAACCCAACTTCAATTTCTAGCACCCATATGATGGCTCACAACCACCCACAACTCAAGCTCCAGGAGATCTAGTGCCCTCTTCTGAACTCCAAGCACACATGTGGTACACAGACATGCATGTGAACAAAACACTCTTACACATAAAATAAGTAAATAAAAAAACTGGAAATCTTGTGCAGTTTGGTTGGGAATGTGCTCATGTAATTACATGTAGTCTGGCAATCACACTTCGAGTTTATGCTACAAAGTACTGGAAGCAGGATCTTGAAGAGATCTTGCCAAACTCATCTTCATAGCACCACTTTTCTTGCATTCTACTATTTTACCAAAAAGCAGAAACAATTTCTGGTAGTTTGAATGCGAAATGTCCCCCATAGCCTCATGTATTGAACACTCAGTCCCCATTTGATGGTGCTCGGTGGGGATGCCTGAGTACTCCAGCCTCACTAAAGGAAGTACATCACTAGGGGTGGGCTCTGAGATTAAAAGCCTCCCAGCACTTCCAGCGGGCTCTCCCTGCTCTGTGCTCACAGCTGAGGATGTGAGCTATCTGCTCCCTGCTTTGGCAACTGTGCCCTTCGAGGTCATGCTAGAGGCATCTGGTCACACTGTATCTGTACACAGTCAGGAAGCAGAGAGATCAATGTTTGTGCTCAGCTCTATTTCTCCCTTTTATTCAGTCCAGAGCCCTAATCCGTAGAATGGTACCACTCACAATGGTGGTGGGGGAGGTGTCTTCCGACCTCAATTATCCGAATCCAGATAACCACCCACAGACATACTCAGAGGATTATCTGCTGGGTGAGTCTAGATGCTGTTGAGTTGACGCATTAACCATCACCATACTTAAGTTCCTGAAGACAGAAAGTAGAATGAGAACAATGGAAGTGTTACTAGTTGGTGTAGAGCTTCAGCTTGGGAAGATGAGAGGGCTCGGGAGATGGATGGTGCTGATGGTGTACAGCAGCACAGACGCATGGATGCCCCTGAAGGGCACACTCAAAGATGCTCCAACGACAAACCCCACATTTTTAAAAAGCATGCTATGGAGAGCTACTTAGTATAGAAAGAGGTAAAATCTGATTTCTCCAAAATGTTTTTAGTTTTTTTTTTTTTTTTAGAATTTTGAAGAGGCCATAAATTACTTTCTGAATAAGTTCAGTTATGGTGGACTCTTGAGTACTTTTATCTGGCCAGGAACAAAAATCAAACCATGCCAAGGAGAGCTGCTAGAGGCAATCTCAATAATTAATGAACTTTGAAAAATACCCTAAGCCTCTAGTTATTTATAACGAAAATACTATGCATACACAGAGCTTTTTGTGTCTGCACATCTCTTTATAAATCAGATAAATAATTCAAACACAAATTTTCCCACTTGGGTATCTAAGGGCAACGTAGGGCCATGGCCAGGCTTCTGTCCTACTCTGGTGGTTGTAGATTTTTGTTCCCTGGAAATGTATGCAGGCCGTGCTATGTCCTATGACTCATCAAAGGCCCTACGGCACAGCTCAGGGTCAGGCGTCTCTCCATATCATCCATTTTATCTTTGAAATTCTAATGTGTAATTTAAAGGAAAAAGAAATTCCAGGCTGCCTGTTTTTGTTTGTTTGTTTGTTTGTTTGTTTTTGTTTTTGTTTTTTTGTTTTTTTTGAGACAGGGTTTCTCTGTGTAGCTTTGGCACCTTTCCTGGAACTCACTCTGTAGACCAGGCTGGCCTTGAACTCACAGAGATCCGCCTGCCTCTGCCTCCCGAGTGCTGAGATTAAAGGCGTGTACCACCACCACCCGGCAGCAAGCATGGCTCTTTTAAGACTTATTTTTATTTATGTGGATGTGTCTGTTTAAGAGTCTACCATGCAGGTGCTTGTGGACGCCAGAGAGGGTGTTGAATCCCCTGGAGCTGGAGTTAAAAGGCAGTTGTGAGCTCTCCAGCATGGGTTCTGAGAACCGAACTTGTGTAGAACAGTAAGCACTTGTAACACCTCTCCAGTCTACACATGGTTCTTATTGTTATTAATTCTATGTGCATCCTTGTTATGGTGTGAATAGAAATGTGCCTTCCCCCCCCCCACATGACACCAGGCTAATGTTTTGAATGCTTGGTCCTGAATAGTGGCAAGATTTGGGGATCTTTTAGTAATTTTAGGGGGTGAAACTTAGCTGGATAAAGTGGGTCACTGGGGGTAGGTTTTTTTAGGGTGTCTTGTTCCTGGCCCCTTTCTGCCTCTCATTCTCATTTTCCTTTGGCCATGAAGCTACAAGCTCTCTTTTACCACACACTTTTGCCCCCATAACATTCCTGCCACCCAGTGCATGGGGCCAAACAACCAGGGACTGAATGAGCCCTCTGAAAACGTGAACCAATACATGTAATTCTTCCTTCAAGTTGTTTCTCTCAGTACTTTAGTCATAATGATGACAATGGTAACTGATACAGCCCTGGGCTTTTTGATATTTATAACCATTTGCATCTGCATAAACCTCAAGGAAGGCAGGAATGTTATGCATACTGTGGTGCGTGAAATGGCAGAGTGTCCAGGCAGACATCCATGAGTCTGACTGGTAGACAAGGAGGCTGCTAGAGCTGTAGTAATGACATCAGGTTCCCTTTCAGAGATTCTGTCATTTACTCAGACTTCCACCTGCTAGGATAGTTATTTTTACGTTTTGGCTGGGCCATGGGGTGTGTATATATATATATATTTGGTCAAATATTTTTCTGTGCGAACCTGTGAAGGTGTTGCAGGATGAGAGGAACTTATGGGTTGGTGGGCTGTGCAGCACAGACTGCCTTCTTCAACGTGAGGGCTTGTTCAACCAACTCAAGATCTGAATGGGACAAGAGACCTGAGCAGGAGGAAATTTCTTCTACTGCCTATTGGAGCTGGGACTTTGATTTGTTCCTATCCTTGAACTTACACCACCAGCAGTCTTGGTCCTCAGGCCTTCAAATACTCCTAGTGTTTCATTTGCTCCCTGGGTCTCCAGCTTGTTGCCTGCAGGTTGTGGACTTTGAAGGCTTCGTAACTGTGTAAGCTAACTATTAATGAATTTGTATATCTATATCCCGCACATGCACAACTGTGTGTGTGAGAGAGAGTGTGACATACATATTACCCATTATGTTTTTCTGAAGAACCTCAACTGCCAATTCATTCACTTGGGAAGATTGGTAGCTTCTTTTTTTGGAGTTGATATTAGCAAAGATCGATTTAGTATCAAAGGCTAGTATGGAATTAGTCACTTCAGTGAGACTTATGAAAAATGATTTTAACCTCAATCTTTTGGATGAGGCAATTAATTTAAGGTAATTTCCATTGCCTTCCAAACTCCCAGAGCTCAGTGGTTTACAACCACACGTGCACCACCATGATTCTTTGAATTGTCTGGAATGTTCTTTTGGGTCATTTTGGTCCATAAGTCTGGATCATCTGGCGAGTCTTCTGGTACCAGATGGTCTAAACTACCCACGTTCACATATCCGTTGATGGAAGGCCAGTGGCTAAGACCATGGAGACACTGGACCCAGTGTTTCTTGCTATTCAGTAACTATTCCAAGTGTTTCCACAGGACAGTCACAGAGTGTCCAGTCGCCACAGGAAAGAGCAGCCTGATGGCCAAGCGTGGACAAGTCTCTGCTGGTGCCACATCTGCTGCAGTTCTGTTGGCCCATGCAGATGGCACGGCTAAGCTCAGCGTCCAACAGCATCGTGGCAGGGGAGCAAGGCAGCAAGCACCAGGCAAAGTGCAGAACAGTGCAGAGCTCACTTCTTGACCCACAATGAGGAAAGGGAGAGCAAACTGAAAAGGACAACCGTCTTTCGAAACCTCCAAGTCCCGCCCCCAGTGATTCACTTCCTCCAGCAGGGCCACACCTCCTCAGCCTACCCAAACAGGACCACCAACTGGAGACCAAGCATTCAAATGCCAGAGCCTAGAGGGGAACATTTTCATTCAAAGCACTTCAGGGAACTCATCCCTGATGCTCCCTCTCTTAGCAGCCATTAATTGCCTATAGCTCTTCATCTAGGAGTGGGCCTTGTGAGATTTTCCCACCCACACTGCATGCTGTGTTTATAGAGAGAGGTGTGTATGTGAAACAACAACATAATTAAAGAAGAGGTCATGAATTTGAGAAGAGTGGTGAGGTCAAGGGAGGAGCTGGAGGCCAGAGAGGGAGAGGTGGAAATAATGTAAATACAGTACTCATGTATAAAACTTTCAAAATAAAGTAAATGTTAAGAAAAATGGTGTTTTGAAAGAAAATGGTCCCCGTAGGCCCATAGGAAGTGGCACTATTAGGAGGTATGGTCTTGTTGGAGGGAGTGTATCACTGGTGGTGGTGGGTGGTGGTGGTGGAGGGGTAGAGGTCTCAGATGCTCAAGCCAGGCCCAGTGTGGTACTCTCTCTTTCTGTTGCCTGCCAATCTCAGCTCCTTCTCCAGGACCATGTCTGCCTGCATGCTGCCATGCTCCCTGCTATGACCACAATAGACTAAACCTCTGAAACTGTAAGCCAGTCCCAATTAAGTGTTTTCCTTTATAAGAGTTGCCAAGGTCATGGTGTCTTTTCACAGCAATAGAAACCCTAACAAGATACAACCTTTAAAACCCAGAAACAGCAGCATCCCCACCCACACACAGATACACACACACACACACACACACACACACACACACACACACACACAATTACTTTGAGTTCAAAGTGTTCCAATCTCAACATACTCAAGAAGTACCATTCTTCCTAATACAAAATGGGGAGAGGGGAGCAGGTGTGGAGGGAAGGATATATATATATATATATATATATATATATATATATATATATATATCCTTTGCTCTGCTCAAGGCCCACATTCCAGGCCTGATTCTCTTTCTAAATTTAGGCAGCAGAGGAACCACCTTGCCTTATCTCCATTTTCAACAAGGTAAGGTCTTACATTAGAGTGTTGGCTCCAGAGGACAGCAGCTGCACTTAGAAAAATGAGGGAAGAGTCAATAGCACTGAGGGAAAGCCAGCAAGCAGCCAAAGCCAGGATTAGCAACCTCTTTCCAACACAGGAGTAACTGGATTCTCTGCCAACAGCTTCCTGCCCTGGGTGCCTCCTTGAGAGAGTTACAAGGGTTATGGTGCCACCCTTCTGTGTTCCCATTTCTCCCAGTGAGTAAGGGTCCAGAGCTAATCTTGTGCTGCCAGCTGACTATATCCTACTGCCTTCATCTAGCCCAAGACTTCCCAGGCCTTGGCATCTACACACACGCACGCATGCACGCATGCACGCACATCCCTAATCTCTTACAGTTCTGGTTTACAGAAAGCTGTGGATACATGGATGCAATTACTGGTGTTTTATTCTAACAGAAAGAGTTTCAACATACACTCTGTTCCCTCATATCCTACCCTCTGCTTAGTGTTGTTCTCTTTGCCTGGTATCTTAGGGCTGTTATTGCTGTGGTAAAACACCGCAACCAAAAGCAAGTTGGGAAGAAAAGGGTTATTTCAGCTTACAACTCTCAGGTCACATCCATCATTGAGGGAAGTCAGGGCAGGTACTCAAGGCAAGGAACCAGGAGACAGGAACTGAAGCAGAGGCCATGGAGCAAAACTGTTTACCAACTTGCTCAGCCTGCATAAGCAATTCGGGACCACTTGCCCAGGAGTGGCACTCTTCTTCATGGGATGGCCCCTCCCACATCAATCACATACCCCACAGACTTGCCTGTGGGCAATCTTACAGAAGCATTTTCTCCATTATGATCCTCTCTTCCCAGAAATGTCTAGGTTTGTGTCATCAACCTACTTTATTTTACGAAGACAAAACCTTCTATTTTGATGTGCAGAACTCCAAAATAAGGCATCAGTCAGTATAAGTCCAATTTGGCAGGCACATTGGTAAAAAAGCAAGACCAAGTCTGAGCACCAAGCAGTTCCATCTTAGGCAGTCTGAGGAAAGTCACTGTTCCTGGAGACCATCAATTAGCTCTGTAGAAGGAGTTAGTTTTCAGACAGACTGTTTGGTTCCTTTTGAATCTAATGTGTTCTGAGTCCACACGAAAGAGTGATTCTCGGAGTGGACTCTTTAGTCAGACCTTAACTGTAATGTTTTTGTTTGTTTGTTTGTCTTTTGAGACAGGGTTTCTCTGTGTAATAGTTCTGGCTGTCCTGAAACTTACCTTGTAGGCCAGGCTGGCCTCGAACTCAAAGAGATCTGCCTCCTGAGTGCTGAGATTAAAGGTATGTGTGTGCCAATAAATTTTTTATGATGAGTCTTCCACAGAAGCTTTATTCCCTCTTTCTCTCTCTCTCTCCTTCCTTCTTTCTTGCTTGCTTTTCTACATCTGCAAAAAGTTGTAGCTGAAGGTAGACTGTGGAGATGGCCATTCTACATCAGGCTTTTTGCACACACACACACACACACGTGCACACACACATGCACCCCTGCCTTCTGACAGCTGTTCAACTCCCTTGAGCCTCAGTGGCCCCATCCATCAAGTGAAGATAAAGAGAGATGTGAAAATGAAGAGACCAAATGCACAGCAATATTACATGACAAAGGCTAGATTTTCTTGTGTTGTGGGGCATTAACCAGTTCTGTCTCTGTAAGAAATATTAAGTACAAGTCTTTTCTATCAAGTACTATGCAACCAATAAACTTGTTTTGGACAAGGAATTCAGATCTTTTCTCTTCCCCACCCAGAAGGACTTCTATGCAAATATTTTAACACCCCCAACCAATAACAAAGACCCTCTCCACAGTCTCAGACTAAAGTCATGACCCCCTTCCATGTTCATTTATCTTCTCTGATTCTTTTAAAACTATCCAGTCTTGGGAGACTGAAGTCAGACCTCAGACAATGGTGAAAAGACCCAGTTACCACCTGAGTTAGAATGAACACTTCTATACTTCCTGTCTCTGTGTCTGTGTTCATTCTTCCTAGTTCACCCTCCTGAACAAGAGTAAAGTTTTGCTGTGTTGAGACACTTCAGTTGGGAGTGATGGTCTTTTTGGAATGCCAAACTTATTTCTAACAGTAGACTTAGCAAATCTATTTCAGAATTCCTTCTCTTATGGATTCTGGATGCAGTTACCATCCTTAGCATTCCCTCACTGATTGACTTGGACAGTGTCTTTGCCTTGGGTTTCACTCTAGTGTTTGTGTGACAAACATGTTTTTCACGTTTTGGGATTATTCTTTGGCAGATCCAAAATCTACCATAAGACACTTTTCTCAATAGATTGCCATTGGCAAAGTTCTCTCTAATACAAATGCTGGTAAGGTTATTTATTGGAAATCCACATAGGGTTTGCATTTTTATAAGTTCTGCAAGGGGAGAGCAAATAGTCTAGTTTTCCTAGTTAGGTGGAGCTGGACCCTAAGGCAATGAGATTGAAGAGAAATCCCTAGTCAGAAAGGAATAAGAAGCAAGGCGAACCTAGCAGAGAGATACTTTCATTGTGTCCTTTCCAGTTATGAGCAGCAAGATAATGAAGGAAGGTAATTCTAAAAGCTTTATGTCAGTTTTAATGGTCCCTCAAGCACTAAAAAAGATAATAGTCAATGGATAGTGTCCATAAGGATTTTTTTTTCTCCTTCTCCCCTGACAACCATTGGCAGGATCATTTTGTATTTGTAACTGCTGTCACTGAAGCGTGGGGAAAAGGCCCAGTAAGGCCAGAGGATGAGGACAACTTCCCTGTTAGGATCTCGACTGTCATCATTACGGCAATAATAGTTACCACAGTTTTGTGGAGCTTAAGGCTATAGGATTTGGGTTTCATAAAATCACACTAGCATAAAACCATGCTTTGTAATCCTGCAAGAGGAACATTTTATAAAACTGTAGAGAGAACTATTCAGCAGGATGAAAATAATTACCAATGCAGGTCACTTGACTAATACAATTATTTATGGGATGCTAACAGCTCTTCAGAGGCTTTCAGACACACTGTCAGTCTGATTCACTCTCTTTCCTTCTCTCCCCTCCCCTCCCCTCCCACTGCTAGTCCCCCTCCCCACAAGGACCAGGCTTAGAGTTGGACAGGAATGTAAATTAACTGCAAATGAGCTTTCAAAAATCCTTTGGTAGTTTCTCTTCATTATCCACAAAGAAAGGAAAAGGAGAGGAGTCAGGTCTTCTAAGTCATCTACCTCACACCTTATCTCTTCCCACAGCGCTCTGCATTGCATTACATTTCAGCGTTACTAGCTTCCCATAGAATTAGGGGTGCCAAACCCTTCCTGTACTGGCTTGTGTTTGGCTGGACTCTCCAGCCCCGGCCCACTTCTCTCTCTCAAAACCCCGCCCTCTCAGAAAACCAGCCAAAAAGTCCATTCCTGGCGGTCACAGCGGCTCCTCCCCTGAGGCTACTAGCTGCTCAAGACCGCGCATAAAATGGTACCATAATTGGGCACAAACCCAGCTTGTGAGGACATGTCATCACCCCTCCCCCGCCACCCACAGTGTATTTAAACTCCCCACTTTAGATTGGCCATGTGATTTTTCTCCTGTCCTGTCGTCCCCCCACCCCTACCCCAAATAAATCTGGTCTTTTACTTTTTAATTCGGCTTGATCTTGCTTACTGCGTCGGTGGAGAAACCTATTACCCGGGTACAGGGGTACAGGAAACCTGTCAGCTAGTTTTATGTCAACTTGACACAAGCTAGAGTCATCAGAGAGGAAGGCGCCACAGTTGAAGAGCCTCCATAAGATCCAGCTGTAATGCATTTTCTCAATTAGTGATTGATGGGGGAAGGTATAGCCCCTGGTGGGTGATGCCATCCCTGGGCTGGCAGTCCTGGGTTCTATAAGGAAGCAGGCTGAGCAAGACATGGGGAGCAAGCCAGTGAGCAGCACCCCTCCATGGCCTCTGCATCAGCACCTGCCTCTAGAATTCTACAGTTTGAGTTCCTGCCCTGACTTTCTTCAGTGATGAACAGCAATATGGAAATGTAAGCCAAATAAATACTTTCTTCCCCAACTTGCCTTTTGGCCATGGTGTTTTGTCGCAGCAATAGAAACCCTAACTAAGACACTTCCAAAGTTCAATGGTGTGGATGAAGACTGGAGATGCTTGTGTGAATGTTATCAAATGTGAGATGAACAAGTTCTAAGACAGACAGACAGTTGGAGACAAAGAAAGGGGGTGAAAAGGGAGATGAAAAACACAAGCAAAAAAGAACAAACCTAGAGACTGAACGTACTAAAGAGAGGAAAATAAAAGAAGTAGCAGAGAAAAGTACTGCAAAATTGACTGAGACACCCACAGACTGCGCGAGCACGGAGGGGTGGGACTACAACCCCCAGAAGTCTTTGCGGCGGCGAGGGCCAAGACGGCAATCTCCTAGGCAACGCGCATAAACAAGATGTCGGCCTACGAGAAAAGTCCCTCGAAGGGGAAAGCGCCCTCTCTCCAGGGAGGCTTGGGAGCCTCCCGAGCTGTAATCCAGGCAATACTGTCGCTCGCAGCAAAACATCGTCGGACACAATGGCCTGTTTTTCCCATGGGACAGAGAACGAAAGGGACTTTCAAAAGCGCCTCCTCCTACCTCCTCCAACAGCTCATCCACCGCTCCCGCTCTCCGGATGCAGAAGTGGAGGCGCACCATCAGAACGAAGAGGAATCCGAAGAGTCCGAGGAATCCGAAACGATGAATTTGGAGGTGTGCCTTCTCCCACTCCCACCCGCATCCTCACCCCACTCCCGGGCTCCCTCCAGCGGCCAAGCCTGGCTGCCTCAGTTGCAGCTGGCTTCTGCACTTGTGTCCCAGGCTCAGCCCACTACTTTCAGACAGGCGCCCCTTCCCCAGATGGAGAGGGCCTTTCTTTGCTGCTCATTTCTCTTCTCCTATTTCCTGTGTTTTTCACCTCCTGTCCGGCGGCAGGGGGTGGGGTGGGGTGGGGTAACCCTAACCCCTCCAAATATCTACTTTCCTTTCATGGTTTCTTATGTGTCAGATTACACATGGCCATTATGGAAAAAAAAATATATGGAGGTTATGGATTCGATGCTTTCAAAATTACCCCTTGACAAAGTTACTACTTTAGTATCAAGAGGCAAGAGTTAGTTTTTGATATTCCAGTCATGTCTCTCCAAACTGAAGTACTTCTGCGCGCTTCCCAGTTGTGGACTTATCACCCTCTTTTCTCCAGAGTGAAAAATTGTTGTTGTTGTTTTTTTTTTTTTAATAATCCAAATGCCCCACCAAAGATCAAATAACTTAAAAGTTTTATATTTTACTTCTGCTAGGGGTTTATGCCTATTAAAGCACTCACCACACTTCCTGGTCAAGAAGAGAGCCATAGCATGATCGAGAGCCAGCACGCCCTCACTCATGAGAGTCTTTGAGTTATGGGCGTGTTTCCAACATCCCCACCTCTTAACTATTTTTCTACAGTCTCTTTCCTACTCACCTAATTCCACTTTTCTCTAGCCCTTGACAGTTCCCACGCACTTGGCGGTCGATCCTTTCTTACCTTCTTCTCCCGTTTCACATCGCATTCCATCGCTTCTTTCTATCGGCCTCTGGTAATTGTTCTTTTTCAAAACCAGAAATTGATTTGTTCCCCTCCCATACACAGTTAGGCTTTCCTCTTTGCTTTAGCTACTCAGAATTTTAATTTTTCTTGATTTTCTTCATTGTAATTCTTATTGGATTTATATTGGATCCCCTTCTTTTCTTTTCCTTCAGCATACACATCGCTTCAACTTCTTCACATCTATGTGTCGTGTCCTAGTCACATTTCTCCCTGGTGTCAGACATCTTTCTCCTCATTATTCCTGTTCCCTCGCACAAGCTCCTTTCCTGGTTTGTCTTATTTCTTGTTCTTCCCCGTCTAACCTTCTGTTACTCTAATTCATGCTCTTCCTTGGGCTCTTGTCTGTAATGCCCTTTGGTTCACTTTGAATACTCGGCCCGTTTTTCCCCCCACCCTCATCCCTCACTTGTCTTTCTTTTTACGCTTCTCTCTTTGTGGTCTAGTTACATTCTAATTTGGCTTGAAGTTGACCATAGAAGTGTGCCAGAAGTGGTGTTTGTCCCTATACTCCTAGCACTGGGAGGCAGAGAAGGGAAGGAAGGTTGTCAGGAGTTAGAGGTTATCCTGGTCTACATAGCTATTAGCTAGGAGCCTTGATGATAGAGTCACACAGTGAGACCCTGCCTTAAAAAGTAATAATACTAAAAATAAAAGAATAAAAAAACTTACACAGAAATCATTATATTATATTCTTCCTTTGTTGGTTAATGGTGCTGCCTTCAGCTTGTGGCTACCACACACCATAGCAAGTGTTTTTGCTCCTTTGAAATGTTTGTATGGTTTCCACCACCTTCTTTCCCAGAGGAATTCACAAATGAGCCACCAACATACTTTATGATTCTAATTAGCACAGGCTCCTTGGCTATGGGTTCATTAACGCCATCATTAATCTGTCTTCAGCTCGTCGTTAACAAGCCATAGATGGGCCATTCAACTGGTTAGTCCTTGCTGGTATGGAGAAAAAGTTTATTCCTTATTCCAGTTACATTCCAAATATTGATTCTGACTTTGGCTTTTGGTGGTATTGCTTAAGTTTTAAAATGTGGAATAACTGAAAAAGTTATGAAGAAGTGTACATTCATGTTGAGTGGTTTATTTCCCACATCTTACTGATTACGGGTAGTAATGTGGTAGTCATAACCAACAACGCAGCTAGCTTTGGACTCCAGAAGCCCTAATGGATTTAAGGGAAGCAGTTGAGACCAACTGTTTGGAGCATTGCCTTTGGGATGAAAGACTTGTGGTTGAGACCTGGCTTAACCTTTTGTTAGTAGCAAGATTTTGAATAAGTTACTTAGCTTATCTAGAACTCAAAATACAGGTTTGATAGTCATCCCTGTCTCATAAGATATTAAATGATATCCTATATGTAAAATGCTTAGCATGGGCCAGTGAGATGGCTTTTCAGGTAAAGATACTTGCTGCCAAGCCTGGTGTCCTGAGTTCAATCCCCTTGACCCACATGATGGAAGAAGAGACTTGACCCCCCAGATTTGTCCTGTGACCTCAGACGTGTACCATGGTGTGTGTGCATGTACACAAACACATATACAAATGAAAATTTAATAAAAACTTAAATACTGCAGGGTGGTGGTGGCGCACGCCTTTAATCCTAGCACTCAGGAGGCAGAGCCAGGTGGATCTCTGTGAGTTCGAGGCCAGCCTGTTCTACAGAGCAAGATCCAGGACAGGTACCAAAGCTACACAGAGAAACCCTGTCTCGGAAAACAACAACAACAAAAACAAACTTAAATACTTAGTATAATATAGTCCTGATACTATAATGGTAATTCGCGTGTTTTTAACTGCTACTTGTAGCTCATTAAGTGATTTTAGCCTTATTGAACAAACATTTATGGAATAACTGCTTAATAGAAAGCACACTTTGACCATGTCTTGACCCAAAATTTGATGCAGGAAAAACCACCCTTTGCCAGTAACTCAAGGTGAGTGATCACGTCTAGTCATTGAGATAGTTATAGACTTCAAATTTAGTAAGCGACTGCATTAAAGTTTGCAATATCTGGTAGATAGAGTAGACTCTCAGAAGTTACAGATGTAATAAATGATAGCAGCAGTTAAAATAGAAGATGAAAACGTGATTGAAGACAGACACGGTCCCTGCTCTTAGAGTAACATAAAAGTAAGTCACAGCAGTTAGCGCCTGAAGTGTCCCATACGGAGATGGGTCCAGCTGCATTCAGGAGTTAGAGGTAAGAGCAGGAAAGGTGGCTGAGGTGGGGCTAGGCTGTAGAGGGCCCTGTGCCGTGCATGGACACACGCTTGATATTTTAAGGGGTTCTCTAATGACCAGGGAAATTTAGATGAGAGAATAGTAGGGTTCCAGCAATATCTGTAGGGGAGCAGGAAGAGTCTGGACTAAGCGCTTGGGAATACAAAGCAGGTTAAAGAGGGGCTTCCTGTGTGGAGCCTTGCCTCGGGATCTGAGAAAATGCTGGCAGTTGTGCCCACCCGGATGTCCACAGCTATGGTGACAAACAGGCCTTCTTGCTAGAATAAGTAAGGAAATGGAGTGGGGTGAGGTCGGATGACCTGTGGCGCTCTAGGTGGGAAGTTAGGAAGGCAGCATTCCCTCCGCCCCACTATCTCTAGGTTTTACTTAGAACGTTGGCACTTCATGTGTGGGCATGAATATCTTCCCCGCTTGGGAGCAGTGTGACAGTTATGGGACACTGGCACACAGCACATTTATCGAAACATTTGGTGTGTTCTAGGCACTGTGCCAAGAGCTTTCTGTATATTAGTTTTCCCTTCTCCCTAAAACATTAAAAGAAGAGATAGGAGAGAAACGACAACCTTCCCAATCCACTAGCTTTCATAGCTGGACCTATGAAATAAAGTGACAACGGGCAGATTGACATAGACTAGGGATATGAGTATATTGATTTTTAGTATTACATGCATCAGGGATATCATAGGAAAAGATTTTTTAAAAACAAATTTATTACAATCTGGGTGGTGTTGACGCAAGCCTTTAATCCCAGCACTTGAAAGGTGGAGGCAGGTGAATCTCTAAGTTCGAGGCCAGCCTGGTCTACAGAGTGAGTTCCAGGACAGCCAGAGCTGCACAGAAAAATCCTGTCTGGAAAAACAATCAACCCCCAAAAAACAAAACCAAAAAACCCTTTATTACATTTTTTTTTTGTGGTGGTCTCCATCTGTTGCAAAGAGAAGTTTCCATGGTGGGGGGGTAAAGACTACACTTACCTGTGGGTGTAAGGACAGATGTTTATAGATTGTTGTTAGGGGTTACGCTGGCTGTGTAAATCGATGGTTGCAGATTCTCCTCCAATAGCCACAATTTCACTAGCATTGAGTAGTTAGTTAGATTTCCAGTACCAAACAAGGGTTGGGGCTGCTGAGATGGCTTAGCGGTTAGGAGCACTGGCTGCTCTTCTAGAGGACTCAGGTTTGATTTCTAGCACCTACATTGTGGCTCCTAACCCCATCTGTAATTCTAGTTCCAGGGGATCTAAAGACCTTTTCTGACATCCACAGGCACCAGACATATATGCAAACAAAACACCCACATAGATAAAAATAAATAAGTAAGCCAGGCGGTGGTGGCGCACGCCTTTAATCCCAGCACTCGGGAGGCAGAGCCAGGTGGATCTCTGTGAGTTCGAGGCCAGCCTGGGCTACCAAGTGAGTTCCAGGAAAGGCACAAAGCTACACAGAGAAACCCTGTCTCTAAAAACCAAAAAAAAAAATAAAAATAAAAAAAAATAAGTAAGTAGACAGATAGGAGAGGAGAGGAGAGGAGAGGAGAGGAGAGGAGAGGAGAGAGAGAGAGAGAGAGAGAGAGAGAGAGAGAGAGAGAGAGAGAGAGAGACTTTTACAGGGTCTGGAGAAACAACTCAGCCATTAGAGCACTTGTTCTTGTAGAGGACTCTAGTTTGGTTTCTAGCACCCAATTGGTGGCTCCCAACCATCCATAACTTGAGTTCCAGGGCTTCCAACACTCTCTTCGTCCCCCTTGGGCACTCGATGCATGTGGTGTACATACTTATGTACAGGCAAAATTCTCATACACATAAAATAAATAAATGTTAAAAAATCTATTACAGTTATTTATTCATGTGTGTGCCATGCATGTGGAGGTCACAGGGCAACTTGTAGGAGTTTTCTCTCTTCTGCCATGTGTGTTCTGGTGACTACACCCAGGTTCTCGGGGCTGGAGGCAAGTGCCTCCACCCACTGTGCCATCCTGCTGACCTGGAGAATTTTTTATGTGAGATTTGAGAGCTTACACACCATGTTAACGGGGGATGGGTAGAGGGAATGTAGGCCACTCGAGGGGGTGGGGGGCAAATGCTTTCATGGAAAGATACACGGGCTCTTAGAACAGATGGGAGGTATGAGAGGTTGTGACAAAGCTTGCCTCACTGTGGTGTCAGCCTCTCTCTGCTCCCGCGATAAGGGTCAATCTCCTCCAGTTGATGAAACTCCCAGGGAGGGGATTTATAACAATCGAGTTCCTTTTGAAGGATCTGCCTCTCTGTAGATAAAAGCAGTTCAGAGAAAGCCTCCCCTTGCATTTGCTGTTTTTTTTTTTCAAGTGCCTTCAGCTCCAAACAATCAATATACCAAAAGCAGCCTACTTTGGAGGAATGGTGTGTCTAGAACACATTTAAAGAAAAACATACTTTCTGTTTATAGGCAGAGAAGCGAGGCTCAGAGAAAGCTTTGCCTCCCCCAAGTCACATGGCAGAGGTGGGGTTCAAACTGAGCCCACCCGATTCCAAAGGACATGCACTATCTCCATGCAGGCAGTATTCCCTGGGGAGAAAAACTCTAAGAGCAACATGAGTCTACGAACTTAGGTCCTCAGGACCAACAACCCAAAAGAGCATTCTTGGCTCTCGGGTCAGTAAAGAAGTGAACGGATGTTTTCCCATCACAGTGAATATGCTCATCATGGTAAGTACCGTATATGCCAGTATGGCTGCCGTGATGACGTGTTTTCTGCCACCATGCTGATGTTGGTGTCCATGCTGGCCATCACAGAGTTCAAGGCAGCAGACATGTGACACAGACTGGTGTGCTGTCTCTTCTGTCTGCCTTCAGTGGGGAAATGCCATGCCATGCCATCCATTGGCTGTAGACCAAGGGCAGGCCTCCTCATGGACGTGACGGCCACCCATTAAATCATCTTGTAAATTAGATGAATCTGACAAGAATAGCTACTAGAAAGTGAACCGAGGACTTGATTTGTTTAGCAAGAATACCAGATTTCGAGATATTATTGCCTTCATTTCTTATAACAACCATCTCTTGAAGTGTGGGCAAGCAGCCCAGTGCAGAATCACCTTGGGGTCAGACTGAGTTTTCATTCCAGCTCTGCCACATCCTGTCATGTCATTTTTGAGCAAGGTAACCTCTAAGCCTTAGTTACTTCATCTGTAAAATGGAGATAAGGATGCCTGTTCCAGGGCTGTCAGAAGAATTAGCAGGTTGAGAGCAGAGCTCTTTACAGGGCCACTAAGACTGATGTTCCTATGGCCATGGTGTTCCCTCAGCATCGAACACCACATGTAAGTAACCACCTGTAAAGTCAGCGGCAGCAAGACATGACTTTGATGGGCATCTACTTAAGTGTGTGTAGTATGGAATGTCTTCCCTGCAGCCTTTTCTCTAGGAGCCGGATAGGACAAAGATGGCTGCCTTCTAATGCGAGTTCTTTGTCCACCATTTGCTTTCTGCAGGAGGAGTTTGATGGGATCCTGAGAGAGGAGGCCGTGGCTGAGGCACTGGATGAACTGGGATGGTCAGGCCCTGGGACGGAGCAGGTCTACCTCAACCTGAATTTATCAGTGAGTATGACAGGGTCATTGTAGGTTGGCAACATGGACAGATCATATACATTTTCTTTGGTACTCATGGCTTTGGTAGTGGCGGTAAACTTAAGGGCCTCCTGTTTGATGGAGATTAGTGATGAGAAATGTACATGTAAATGTTAGACTTCAGGGAGCCTCAGCCATCTCAGTATCGGCTCCCCAAATTCCTTTGTTTCCATTCTCTTCACACTCTCTTTCATCCTAAATAGTCTATATTATAGTAATCAATGCTTTCTTTAGGAGGTTGAATTTGGATTTGTAGAACCAATCAAAAACTCTGTAAGAATTTTCCTTATGATCAGCCAAAGCAGAGCTAAACTTTCTATCCGAGTCCCAGGGAACCGAGTATTCTGATATCGATTTTCCCCTGAAGTATATCAAGAAATATGTAGCTTTGAGCTGTCTTTTATTTTCAGAAAGATACCTATCATTAAAGCAAAAGAATCTATTGTTAGTCTTCAGTCATCAAGATTTCAATCCCAGTCCTAGAGTAACACAGAATGGGCCAGCTTTGACTGCAAGGGGGTGTAAGAGCTGCCCCCCCCCCCCAGTTCAGCTTCTCTGCTGTTGCCCATAGTCCTAGAAAAATAATTTAACTCTTTTTGCTTCCATTAAAAAAAAAAAGACATCGAGGCGCTGGGGAGATGGCTCAGTGGGAAACGTGCTTGCTGTGGAAGTGTGAAGGCTGGAGTTCGAATCCCAGGCATACTGGCATGGCAGCCTTGTCTAGATGAAAGGGTGAGCACCAGGTTCAGTGAGAGATGCTGCTTCTAAACAGCAGGTGAAGAGCAGTTGAAGAAGCTACCTCCACAGGCTCATGTACACACACACACACACACACACACACACACACACACACACACGTGCACCAGTTACACACATGTGCACCCAACCTGTACAGGTAGGCACTCTACACATCCTTTCATTTGAAAAGCACATTGAAATGTTACTATCGCTTCATGATTTGGCTCACTCCCGACTAGTAAAATCCCCAAGGACTGCTGAGGTGTCGACACACCCATGCTGGCTTCCTAGCGTGTCCTTCGGGGTCAGCACACCAAGGCCATACTTCTCCATCCCCGGCAGTGTCTAACCTCCTGTGGATGTCTTAGGCACTCAGGTGTGACATGCGGAGTCCTCTGTACACACAGCACTGTGTAAGACATTGAGATGGTGTAATTCTAGCAGCCAGTACAGCCGCACAAAGGTCCATTTCAACCAATAGTCTACTTATGTATGTAGTGCTATGCCTTAAATTGATCTGCCAAAAAAGCAATCCTTTAAATCTCATTTCAGCCAGAGGGATGGAGCTTAACTTATTTTGCCTCTGACCTCCTTACTGTTGAGATATTATGTGCTGAATTATTTGGCCTCAATAAACTGTCTCACCGAATACACTTTCTAGTTCAGTGATTTCCCCCCCCCACCCCCATATCTTATTTAGGCTACACATTATAATAATAATAACTATTATTATTATTTATTTGACTTTCTCTAATTACTTGTGTACACGTCTTCTCCCCTGCCAGAGTCCTAAATTCTTAAACAGTAGAGCTCAGCCCTGCCCTGGTTTCTCCTCAGGCACAGTGATGCACACAGTAGGCACTCAGTGCTGATTTGTCTCTTGCAGCCGCCTGCCTTAAATGGCCATCACTCCACTGCATGAGAACTTGCTGTCAAGTGACTCTTTTTTTTATTAGTCACCTTTGGCTTTGTTTACTGCCTGTGACAGAATGACCTACCCACTAGTCTTCATGCCATGGGGTCAAATTCCCTCCTAACTCCATGTGAACTTCCCATGAGTACCGTTTTCTGGCGTGTATTTTGGACAGAGCCTCAGCACAGTTGGGTGTGGCAGCTCCCAAGCTGCCCTGTGACTTCAGGTTTGGCCACACCCCTCTGTGTGCGTCCCTCCTCTGCCCTGCGGCTCCTGGATCTGTTGGGATCACTGTGAAAGGGCTTTGCAGCTGGTGTTGTTAGCCCTCTCCGGGTGACCTGTGACGTGTTCCTAAAACCTCATGTAATTCTCGACACTGCCTTTTCTTTGGTTAGAGGAAAACATGGTCTTTCTTGCTGTAAGTTTTATTTCCGACTCTTCTGAAGGCCCTCATGAACACGGCTGTCATTTACCTTTTCATGTGGTGTGTTCTTACTGCTAACACTAATTTCTTAGGCTAATAATTTCTTTCTTCTTCTTGAGACAGGGTCTTACTGTGCAGCTCTGGCCGGCCTCAGACTCACAGAGATTCGCTTGCCTCTGCCTTGATGAAGAGCGTGTGCTACCACACCCAATTGACTAGTATTTCTTCTGATGGAATACTTCCCCTGCGCGCCCCCCGCCCCCAACCTCAGTGGATCTGTAGTCCATTGTGAGATTCCGTTCGTAGCAAGCCTTAGCTTTTATTCTCTTGCTTCTGTACTTTGGAAAGAAACTCTGGATTTCCTTCCATCGTGTTGTTTCTAGATGTTGCAGGAAGGCTCACGCAGACATCGTAGACGCCATATTAAAGCCTTCCCCTCTTTCTTCCTCTCAGCACTGTGACTTAACTGACATCAGCATCCTGCGTGACTATATTCACCTACAGAAGCTGAATCTTTCGGGAAACAAAATCGAAGGTACGTGATTGTCAGTCGAGTAGATTGATCACTGAGGTAGTGCAAAAATTTACAAGCTGCAAAATTTAATGTGCTTTAATAATACTGAGCTTGATATAAATGATTTGTAGATCAATTTACACATTGAATCATTGCTTTCTATGGAGAGAGAGAGAGAGAGAGAGAGAGAGAGAGAGAGAGAGAGAGAGAACAATGATCCACAAGTGAAGACAGGTAGGTCTTTAGTGTTTTGACGCAGTTGGGGTGCACCCAGGGAGCCCCACAGGGGTCGTTATCCCTTTAGTATGCACAGATGTTTGATGACGCCTTTTCCTTCAGCTAATTATTTAGCTCAGATGAATTAGCTATCCCCACCCCCTCATGGACATTTTATTTTGCTTTTACACTTATGTTTTCTCCCTGGCTAGCTCCTTCTACTATCGTTTAAACACCAGGGCTTCATGGTGTCAACCCTGGCCCCATCCCTGTGTTTAGTTTAATCTTGACCACACCGTCTGAATTTCTTTGGATTTGTCACTGTACCTTCCTTCTTCACACTTAATGAACGTCGTCCTGCAACTGCTGTATTTTCTTTAAAGCCTGGTCCTTGTTTTGGATTTTCTGATCTTATTTGATGTTAATATTATACATTTTTCCCCCTTTAGACTTCTAGAGATATAAGCAAATACTTATCTCTGGCCTGCTTTCTCCACTGAGTATCTGCTTGTTTCTTTTACCTGCCTTAAAGAAGACCTTAATGCTGATGTTAATGGTCTCTCAATTTCATTTCCAATTCTCACTCTAATAATTAAAGTCCAGTCCTTGAGTGCAGACAAGCATTGTATCCTGTTCTAAATACCAATGTTGGAGAGACAGTTACATTGTTTTTCCCATTCTTTATAAACCCATTTTAGAAAATTTCAAACATGAGCAGAGAAAATTCTGGAATGAATACTGAGCAGTAATAGCTGGGGGCTACCCTTGATCTATCTGCAACCCCCCTCCACCCCTGGCCCTTTTCATCCAAGTTACTTTAAAGCGAGTCTCAGATCATGTGATGATCCAGCCACCAGGAAGGCATTTTTGCCGTTACCGGCAGGAGTGCTCTGCCCACCCCACACCTACAAGGTTGATTGTGCTCTGCCCACCCCACATCTCTGAGATTGATTTTTCACTCTTACTGAATAAGAAACTGCAGCCTCATGGAGGCTCTGATGAGGTTCAATGCCAACCATGAGAAGAGATTTAGCTTCATAGCCGGCCACTCAAGGCACTCTTTCTGCAGAACGGCCTCTCTCTGCAGACCACTCCTCCTTGGTTCTCTATGACCCTCTGTATTCATTCGTCAGCAGTATGAGTGTCTGCTGTGTGTTGGTATGGCAGTATGATTTTCTTTGGGGGATATCAGCTTTACACGTGTTCTGAGGTAGACCACATTTCAACTTTCAACAGAATCACTTGTGTGTAGTGGGGGCTGTGAGCACACAGATTGCTGAATCCTGCCCTCAGAGTTTCTGACTCAGTAGAACCGGGGTAAGGCTAAGAATTTACGTTTGCAGTGAGCAAGGCTAGCAGGGCTGATGCTGCTGGTCCAGAACCGTTGGTGTAGACTTAAGGTGCTCCTGCCATCTGGTGGACAAAGAGGTTACTGCGCCAAGGAGGGGACTACATGGAAGTTAAAACCCAGGGACTGTTTTCTGTCACAGTGATTTTTTAAAACCTTTGCTATGTGCAGAGTATGAGATGTAACTACCATTTCTTTGTATCTGTCTAAGTATTAGCTGATTCTTTACTTTAAAACATATATCCATGCGATTGGCATTAAAGATGGACCCCAGCAGGAGTTCGGGGGCTCAGTGGAGACATAGAATTGAGACCACTTCTAACAGACATGCAGCTGAGCACAGAATGGGTAGACACAGGCTGATAGGTGCAGACTGCTAAGCATCTGATGTCCCCATAGGCTTTGTCCCGCAGGTAGCCTTCCTTGATTGACCCATTGATTAATACCCCCAATGGATTGCCTTTTCAAGAGATGTTCACATCTAGGATATTGGTTAATCCAAAGACTCGAAGTAGAAGTTGGTGGGAATTGTCTGGCCTTGATCAGAGACCCTTGATCTGGCATACTAATTACTTTTCTGTTTCTGTGCTAAAACTCTATGACCAAGGCAATCTAGAAGAAAGAGTTTATTTGGGTTATGGTTCCAGAGGGTTAGAGTCCATATTGATGACAGTGTGGCAGCAGACATGGGGACCGCAGCTGGCAGCCGAGAGCGGAGAGCCCACATCTCCAACCTCACACAGGAAGCAGAGTGAACCGGGAATGGTGTGTGGCTTTTAAAACCTACAGCAAGCCATATCTCCTGAGCCTCCCCAGACATCGCCACCATCTGGGGAACAAGCATTCAGGTGCCCAAGACTACAGGGACTATTTTTCATTCAAGCCATCACAAAATGCAAAATGGCAGCCCCATCTCACACTGTCTGCCAACCCTGCCCAAGACACGGGTAGCGTACTGCCCTCTCCCACTCTGCATTTGTCTGTGCTGCTTGGCCTGGCCTGTGGTTGGCATGGCTGTCCTGGTTCTCTGTGTCCTCCAGAATGAGAGAGAAAGGGGGTGCTATCACCATTACCACTTACAGATGGCGGAATGAATCGCTTACGCCAAGGCTAGAACCCCTACTATGTGGCTTCTTTCATTCTGGTGCCCGGTGCGCAGCTGCCGTGAAGAGCAGAGACAATGGCCAACACTGTGTCACAATCACAGTTCCTTTGTAATTCCATGAGTGGCCTCCATTAGCACAGTGATTTACTTAGCACCAAGTTTGGGGATATCTGCTTGGGATAAAATGCAGAACTCAGATGTAGCCAATCCGGAGTCAAAGCACAGTAACAAGTAATGGATCTAAATCACCTCAAATAATTAATGAGATTTAGGATTAAGTCCAACTAAAACAAAATTGAATGAGCAACAGACTTCCCTAATTGTGGTATTTCCAGCCTTCTGAAAAGACCTAATTCAGTCATTTAGGAGCTAATTACTAAGAGGGACATCTAAGGCTTTAACTCCACATCCTTTCCTGTAAGGCTGGTAATGTTTGAAGCCCCTAGGGGTTAGCAGATGGTGGGAACATGAGTGGGGTATGCAAGAGGCCTCAACCATAGGTTACTTGGCCATCCCAGAAATACAGGAGATGGAAGAAGTGGGTGGGCCCTGGGGAAGAAAGGGAAATTATTAGCTCATTGAGTTTTACACATTTCTGAATGATTTTTAAGTCATCTTATAATGTGTCAGATACTGTTATGACATAGTAGAATAATGCGTGTCCTGTGGTTCTTCTACCCCTCATCTCCCCCACCCTCCTCCTACACCCTGACCTCCTCTGCTCCACACTTTCAAAATACTTCACACGCTACCAATTTTTATTAATTTGACTCAGCTGAAATATTTGAGATGCTCTTGCAATGGGCATAATTAAAAGTTATTTTGATATGGGCCAGGTGTGGTAGCACCTTTAATCCCAGCACTTGGGAGGCAGAAGCAGGTGAATCTCTCAAGTTCTAGGCCAGCCTAGTCTACATAATGAGTTCCAGGCCAACCTGGGCTGTACAATACTACCCTGTCTGGGGAAAAAAATGTGCGTTCTGATGTAATGTGCTTAATGGCTTTTTCTAGCATCTTGTTGATTTACCATTTCTGCCCCCAGATCTGTCTTGTGTGAGCTGCATGCCATATCTTCTAGAACTAAATGCTTCTCAGAACAAGCTGACTACCTTCTTCAATTTCAAACCACCCCAAAATCTCAAGGTATGCTTATCAACACACTCATCACATATGGTAAGTGTTCGCCACAGTGCTTGAACAGGCAAGAGAGAATTCACGGAGAGTAGTCAGAGGGGATAACACGGTGTGGGTATCTGAACTGAAGTACAGACAACGTGTCTCACTGAGATGCTCCATCAACATACAGTCCTTGAGAGATCTTTGCTGGAAGCTCACATTCAAGGAACCTGCTTCCTTCTGCTGTCTTGGCCAGATTGATTTCATCTTCTTAGGTTACAAAGAAGGTTTTCATGGATTATTATTTCTTTGGTTTGGGGAGGTAGGTCTTTCCGTGCAGCTCAGGCTGGCCTCAAACTCCTGCCCTTCCTGCCTCAGTGTCCCGCGTGCTGGGAGTCCAGGCGTGTGCCAGCGCACGTGGCTCCTTTGCCTTTATTTAAGTAGCAGTGGCTATTGCATCTCTTTTGTTACAGCAGCGCAGTTCTATCTGAGACGGTGGGAAGACGTTTCCTCGGTGCAAACTTTGTTCTCCTCTTCCTTACCCAACCTTTGCTTTGAAAGAAACTAATACTCTTATTATTAATGAGCTGGCTCTGCCCGGATAGTAGTTGTGGGTCAGCAATGCAGGCTCTTTCAGTGCTGGGGTCCTGCAGTGTTTGCTCCCTCAGTGTTTGCCCGCAGCCCGCAGCCCGCAGCCCGCAGCCCGCAGCCCGGCACAGGTGCGGGCAGCAGCAAGCAGCACCCTGGGCGGTTGAGCTCCTGCAAGCCCGGTGTATCCGACACTCGTGCAGCCTGGGAGGTCAGGCCTCCACAGCCTTTGGCCGTAACTGGCAGTAAGGCGTGGATAGCAGGCTTCCTCTCGGCCTTTGACAGTGAGGAGTGTTAGAGTTCCAGGGCCTGCAGTGTCTGACTCGACAGCTCTCTGGAACCCTTCAGCGGCAGTGGCCAGAGTCTCCACTCTCTGGCTCCTAGAGCCTCCTTCAGCCTCAGCTCAGCGTCGTCTTCTCTCGTTTCTCTGCCACCCGAGCCCTGCGCTCACCGTTCTCTCAGACTGCCCGGCTGCCTCTTCTTCAGTGTGGAGGAGCCAGATGCCTGCCACCTTGTCTAACTTGGCTTGTTCGCTGTGCAGCCGTTGTAACTGCTGTCGCTGTGCCGCTTCTGCGTCACTGCTGCCCTGCTCCTCTGTATGTCACCAGCTCGCCCCACGCTACTACAGTAGGCAGAACCAAAAGCCACCTGGAGAAGCCTTCTGTGGGCCCTGCCGCTGTAAAGACAATGGTGCAGGCACAGGAAAAGGTCTCTCAGTCAGCTTACCCCTGGAACCTGAACCTCCTGCCTGTATAACCAGAGAAGGAGTGTTGCACCAATCACGGCTCACCTTACATGTCATTGAAGGTTTGTGTTTGCACCAATAAACAGCCTTTTTCCTTTCCTGCCAGTTAGAACAGTCTCCAAGCTAGGTCATCAGGAAGTGGCCCCCCCACTTACCGCGGTGGAGATGCTTGCAAGACCATCTAGAGTTCACCAAGACTGTGTGACAAAAAAATGTCTGGTGTAAGGTGAAACAGCCCTGGCTGCGGCTGTGCCTTCAGGAACTGGAGCATCCAGTTGTGATTGTTAGGTAGTTTTGCAAGGCTTCTGTGGGATGCTCGAAATGGCTGGTGCGGGCAGAAGGATGGCCTGGCTGGCTGGGCGCCTAACATTTATTTTGCTCAAGGTGGCCAGGGTATCAAGGGAGAGTCTAACAGCTGCCAGTTAGGGAGTCAGGTTGTCTTATCCCCTACGTCTTTTCTTATGTATAGGCAAACAACCCCCAGAAGGAAAGCTTACAATAAGAACTTAAAGAACTTACGATCGACACGAATATCACTTTTAACAGAGGTTAACACCTGCCCAGCCACCCAGAGAGAAGCATGCACCTCCTCTGCCCCATTCTTCGCTTCCACACGCCCTTCCTGCCCCTTCTCCACCTCCACACGCCCTTCCTGCCCCTTCTCCACCTCCACACGCCCTTCCTGCCCCTTCTCCACCTTCGAAAGCAGGAATGAAACACATGTGTATCATAGAGCAGCTTGCTGTGTGTGGAGTGACATTTCTCCTGCTCCCAGGGGCACCCAGGTCACCTGTGGGTCTTGGGAAGATAAGATTCTAAGTTGTAGTCTGGCCGGAGGCATGCCCGAGACTGTGTGTTCTGTTCCAGATGGCTATGGCAGCCACAAGAGTGTAGCCTCCTAGACCTTCACCGCTGGCATCACTTAGGGGGACTTGAAGACTTATTAAGGTCTGGACCCCATTGCCAGAGATTCTGATTTAAGGGAAGCCTGGGCTTTGAACTTGTTAAAGGGTCCCTAGATGACCCCGAGAGTCTTAACAATTTTGAGAACCATTGCCCCAGAACATGGGGTAAGCTTTGTTCGGTTAGACACAAATATTTAACAAAAAAGTTATTTTAAGGAATGAATGGACAACAACTCTTACCTTTTATTGTGTATTTATTTTGTCTATAAACCTAGTTAACTTAGATCTAAATTCTTCTGCTTAGACTTGAACCAAACTGAAAATCTATTTGACATCAAGAACTTGGCATTTTTCATACTGGCATTGAAACACCTTGGTCTCTTCTGGAGTTCCCTGTCATTCCACTTTGATCAAATCACATGCACACTGCCCTTCTCCCCCCCCCCCCCCCCCGCCCCATATTTCAGTTGTTACCTGGGCAACATTTTATATATATATGTTTTTTGAGACAGGGTTTCTCTGTGTAGCTTTGCACCTTTCCTGGATCTCGCTCTGTAGACCAGGCTGGCCTCGAACTCACAGAGATCCTCCTGGCTCTGCTAGGCTACCTTAGATGCTCGTCTGTACTCAGCAGGGGGCTGTGTGGTCACAAGCTTACCAAGAAGTGCATTTACAGGGTTTTTTGGAGTCTCCTCTGCTGCCCTGTTTGCTTTGCATCCCAGGGAAATCCATCCCAGGAGCAGCCTCACACTCCCCTCAGAAGCTGTTCTAGGAGTTTCTTCTCATTACCCCAACCCCTCCCCAGAAGACCTCAGAAACCAACACAAAACCATGTGCTCCATCTTTAGGGGTCTAACCTCCTGGAGAATTCATAGCCAATCTTTCTAAGAAGTGCTTGCCATGTTCCCGACTGCCTTGGTGAGGTCTTTCCACCCTTGCTAGCCTGTGCATCCTGGCAGGGAGTGCCAAGGCTTTCTGGTGGTTTTAGTGTGTCATCTTGTCCAAACCAATAAAGCTGTGAGCCAGTTGATATCGGCCCGCCCTGTGGATGGGAGCACTGAAGCACAGATGGTTAAGAATCTTACTTAATCTTTGGAGGGAGGTGGAAGAGCCAGTGCCTAAGACTCTAGAGTCCATTTTTTTCTATAGACCAAGATAAAGTAGAACTATTTCTCACACTTGAGAAGGTTGAGTTCTTTTCCCCTTTAATGTTAGTGAGGCTTGTGCCCCTCAACCAGGGAAAGCATGTATTTCTTTTGTAAGGGGCAGGACTTTGTACTTACATGTTTGTCTATCTGTCTGTCTTCCTTTCTTTCTTCTCTTGGTTTTTTGAGATAGGGTTTCAATTTTCAATGTATAACAGTTCTGGATGTCTGGGAACTCACTTTGTAGACCAGGCTGGCCTTAAACTCACAGAGAACTGCCTGCCTCGGCCTCCCCCCACTCCAGTGCTGGGATTAAAGGCATGTGCCACCACTGCCTGGCTATGTTTATACTTCTTAAAACATTTTGCTCTTAGGACTGAATAGATGGCTCAGTGGTTGAGAGCACCTACTGCTCTTGCAGAGACCCTGAGTTTGATTTCCAGCTCTACATGGTTGCTCACAACCACCTGTTAATCCCAGTTCTAGGGGATCTGATGCTTTCTTCTGACCTCCGTGGGCACATGCATGCACACAATGCATATATGTATGTGCAGACAAACATATATACATAAAATAAATTGTGGCTAGAGTTTTCCTGCCTGGCCCACAGTCAGGACAAATCTCTCTCACCTGCCAGTCCCACAGCCACTCAGACCGACCAAGTAAACACAGAGACTTATATTTCTTACAAACTGTATGGCTGTGGCAGGCTTCTTGCTAACTGTTCTTACAGCTTAAATTAATCCATTTCCATTAATCTATACCTTGCCACATGGCTCGTGGCTTACCTGCATCTTCACATGCTGTTTGTCATCGTGGCGGCTGGCAGTGTCTCTCTGACTCAGCCTTCCACTTCCCAGCTTTATTCTCCTCCTTGTCCCGCCTACACTTCCTGCCTAGCCAATGGCCAATCAGTGTTTTATTTATTGACTAATCAGCAACACATTTGCCATACAGAACATCCCACAATAAATAACTATTTTTTAAATGTTTTGGTCTTAGTAGGTGAAGATGTCAATTTGGTTTGGTGGGTATTTTCTAAAAGCTATAGGTTTCAATGGGAGTCATAGAAATAAAATAATCCTTTAAAATCTCCCAAAAGCCCAACATCACTGGTACATAGAAGGCTTGGTGTTGGCATACAGCTTCAAAAGGGCATACATAGATACTATGCTATGGTATAAGAACAGGAAGCATCTGTTGTACATCAGCCCTTGCAATAAGATCACTTTTGTCCATCATTATTACATAAAAGCAAAAAAGGTAAATGTTAAATTGCATTTACCATGCCATGTTGGCTGTTTTCACACCCTGTGTTTTACATATTCACCATGCATGTAGACCTCAGTTTCTGTTCAGATTTGTGTCACTGAAACAGTATTTGATTTGATTTTCACGTTGCTGCTCCTTTAGGTGGCTTGTGCTGTTCCTTCCTAGGGTTTATCAACTTGTGTCTCACTGATCATGTAGTCCCCATACCCCCCCGCCGCTCCGTTGTATTTGTGACTGACTTAACCAGTTGTCTACTCTTGCCTTACAATGCTCTCTAGGATGTAGTGTAGGAAACTATTGTCTCAGTAAGTTTAGGGGAGCACAGTCACTGTTTTAAAGGGCACAAAAGGGACAGTGTTTATTTGGTATCTTTTTGACAGCTTTCTGCAATGAGATTGCAACATCCTCATCGTGTGCCCTTGAGTTTTCTTGCCTTTTTTAAAAAGATTTTTTCCCAGTAGATGAATTAAGCAAAGCCCTTTATTTAATTAGTTAGTTAGTTTGTTTCCAGTCTCATTCTAGACCAGGGTCAACAGATGTTGCTGAAAATGCCTGTCTAAATGAGTCAATTGTGAGAAAGGATATTGGGCCCCCACAATTTCATAGTGAGTGGCACTATTAGGAGGTGTGGCTTTGTTGGAGTGGGTATGGCTTTGCTGGAGGAAGTGTGTCACTTTGAGGATTCCTATGCTCAGGATACTGCCCAGTGTCTCAGTTGACTTCCTGTTGCCTGCAAGATGTAGCACTCTCAGCTCCAGCACCACATCTACCTGCATGCCACCATGTTCCTCATCATGATGATAATGGACTGAACCTCTGAACTGTAAGCGAGCCACTCTCAATTAAATGTTTTCTTTATAAGAGTTGCCATGGTTATGGTGTCTCTTCATAACAATAGAAACCCTAAGACAGATACAATGGAAGTAGCCTGAGGGATAAATAAGGATTGTCCTGGCAGTTAGAGTCAGCATGGGAGACTACCTGGAGGACAGACAATAAGACGTGCACATAACTGAAGTGAATGTGGTCTATTGGGTGTTAGAAAAGATGGGCAACATGGTGATATGGGTGAAATGGGTGAAACTGAAGTAAATCCTGAAGGAGGACTATGGAAATCTGAAATAACAGCTGAAAACGAGAGAGTAGGCGGGGCATCGTGGCACACACCTTTAACCCAGCACTTAAGAGGCAGAGGCAGGCGAATCTCTGCAAGTTTGAGGCCAGTCTGATCTACAAGAATTTCAGGCTAGCCAGGACTGTATAGTGAGTGAGACCCTGGAGGGGAGGGGAGGGACAGAAAGGAAGGATCCATCCTTGTGGGCCACAGAGAAGATTTCTCCTCAGTCCTCTCTCAAGGTGGTGACAGTAGTGTCCTGGTTGGAAAAGGCAGAGAGGTGCCTGGTTTGGCTATAGTACATCTACAGCAATCAATTCTGTCTACGTCCAGAGACATATCTTCTTGTGAGCCTGAAAGAAAGCAACATGTAACATATGTTCTCTTTTATCATCAGAAGGTGGATTTTTCCTCCAACCAAATTTTTGAAATGTGTGACCTGTCGGCGTACAACACTCTCACTCAACTGATTTTGGACAGTATCCTTTGAATGCGTGAAGGGGAGGCTATGGTGACTTGTTCCGCTGGAGAGGGTGTTACAGACTACAGGGAGTGGTATCAGAGAAGTGATTTCCCTGAAGTGTGTGACTCATGTAACTGAATAAGAATCAGTAGTCATAATATTTGTTTACCAAGGACCATTTCTACAGGCCGAAGCTTGTCACGGGCTTCTGACCCCTGCAAGCAGAGAAGGATGGTCCTTGACATGAATGGTAAGCTTGTTCTTGATTCTAGAATGAGGGAAGTTCTGTTAAATGAGCATGAGTCTTCAAACTTACTTAAACTTTTGACTTATTTTATACAAATTTAGAGTCTTAACATCTAGATTTGCCATGAGGAAAATTAGTAGATATTTTACTGAGGCATTCATACTGCTGCCTTTAAATAAAGCAAGGCATTCTAGTATGTTATTTATTTATTTGTTTTGTTGAGGGATCAAACCTGGGATCTCACACATGCTTGGTAAGTGCTCTACCACAGACCTATACCTCAAGCTAAAATGCATTTAACTAAAAACAAAAAGAAAAGCCCAGTTTTTGATTCACCTTCGGGAGCATCCATGTATGCGTTGCATGAACCATGCTCCCATGCACACTGAATGCCAACTTCGATTTGGGAAGCCTAAAAGGTTAACTGAAGATCTGTGCATCTAATGAGCTTGAGCCTCTTCTTTCCACCAGAGACTGGTGTTCTCTGGGTAATAAGAGAACAGGGCCTTCTGTTGCTCAGCAAGCATCTTTCTCCCCCACTTGGGAATTTGGGGGGCAGAACGGAGCATGAGTTGATTGCCCCTGAGTGTCTCATTCCAGGGATGAGGCAGCAGCTTGTTTGTAGTAAGCCTGAGATTGCAGAGGTGGCGATCCCGGAGATGGACGTTTTTAGAAAGTGTCTAATCATGTGGAATGCTAGAACACACCCTCACTCCCTTTCAAACTCATCGATGAAAATAAGCAGTGAGTGAGCTGTTAGATGGTGCTCCTGAGCAGCCCAATAGAGATTTGAATGAAATGTTTCCATGGCAAGTCAGAGGCACACACATACACAGCACCTTCCTATAGAACCTTGGCTTCATGCTTGACCATTGTGTGTAATGAATGTTCAAAGAGAGAGAGAGAGAAAGAGAGGGAGGGGAAAGAAGAGAGAGGGAGAGGGAGAGAGAAGCCACCTGGCTTGGAAATCTACTCATCTCTGGCCATGTGGAAGAGTGCTGCCCAGAGGAACCAGCATAGCACAGCCTGGAACTTTCTAGAAATCCAGATCCTTGGGTTCTGCGCAAGGCCTATTTGAACCAAGTGTCTGGACAATTTGAGGGCATGTTAAAACTAAGAAGTTGGCTGTACCCTAAAGCCCTGCCTGTCAGAGGGGTTCAGCATTCAGAGGCCTTGCCTGTGCCTCAGGATACCCAGAGAACAGAATGGAGCTGGATATGGAGAACTTTCACTCTGGCAAGATACTTCAGTGTGTAGCCCAGAATTGCCAAAGAAAACAACTCTAATGTATTGTAGACTCAAAATAAAGGATTCGGTTTAAAACATTTCTATCACAATGGTTTTAATTTTTTATATAAACTTAGCTTTCCATGTACAAAAGTAAAATATTAGAACTTTGTGAATGTCAAATAATGTAGTGATATCATAAAGAAAGGAATTAGGTTTTCTTTTTTAAATGTTGACATTAGATGTAGCAGTTGAGTCTTATTACTGACATATAAAGAAAGTCATTATTATATCAAGACTAATGGAAATCCAGAACATAGGCATATAGAGTATATTATAACATCTTCACCTGTGTTTGAAAAACCACAGAGACAAATAGCCAAAACGGACTGCTCTTCTTGAGCTATTAGTGAAATAAAATTACAAATAGTTTACTATTAGAAACTTTACAAAGTGTGATATAATTAACACTAAGAGATTCAGGAAAATAAGCCCTTTTTTCCTTAAAGAAACTCAAGTGACATATAAAATTTAATGAAATCCAGCACTCTTTGCAGTTTTTGTATTACATTTTATAATCCACTTGGTGTGCATGTAAGTTGTTGGGTGCACACAGCACAGTGTCCCCATGGAGGTCAGAGGACAACTTTTGGGAGTTAGTTCTCTCTTTCCACCATGTGGGGCTCAGGGATCCAACTCAGGCCATCAGGCTTGGTGCCTTTGAGCATCTTTCCAGCTCCCAAATCCAATACCCTTTCACAATACAACTCAAGAAACTAGAAATAAAGTGTTTTCTCTGAGTATGTTCTCTACAAAAGTATTTTAAGCACCCTAATCTAGAAATGCCAGCTGCTGGGAAGCATGTGGAGTGAGAGGATCTCTTTGTAACTTGTCTGTGGTTATGACATTGGCTCAACCACTTTGAGAAGACAGCTTTAAGGTCTCTTATAAAGGTGAGCGACTACACTCACTATGACCTGGCACTTCTAACTTCTGCAGTTAATCGCATGTGCCCGGAGGCTTGCAGAGGAGTGCTGATTGTGATGTTGTCTTTAATAGCAAAAATGGAAACACACCAATTGCTCATCAATAAGAGAAGATGTAAATAAATTATGCTATTGTCAGGTAATAGCAAATGATATAGTAGTGAAAATGATTGAACTATACCAATGGGTTGCAACAGAGATGAATAGTTAAGCTTTTTTTAAAGGCTTTATTTTATGTTTGCGAATGTTCTGCCTGCCTGTCTGTCTGTCTGTCTGTCTGTATGTATGCATGCATGTGCACTTCAAGCATGCCTGGTGCCCAGGGAGGTCAGAAGAGGGCATAAGGTCCCCTGGAGCTAGAATAACAGATGTTATTCCATGTGAGTGCTGAGAATTGAACCTGAGTCCTCTGCAAGAGCAACTTCTTTAACACATGAGCCATCTCTTCATCCCAGAGATGAATTTTAATAAAAATAAATATAACCTAGGTATAAAGGGGAAAGACAATTCAGTATAGTAAGTATTTCTGAGAGGCAGACACAAAGATTGAACAGGAAAGTGTGTGTGTGTGTGTGTCTGTTAGAACTGAAACTCAGAGTCTCATACACGCTAGGCTACTATTCTACAACAAAGCCAAACTCCTAGCTCCCTTGTATTTTAAAAAGAAAATACCAGCTTAATAGTCTCTTCTGTCTAAGAATTAAAAACTGAATTTCTTTTTATTTATTTATTTATGTGTATGTGTGTATGCATGTGCAAATGCATGTGTGTCCATGCATGCTTGCTTTTCTGTGTGTGCACCACATGTGTTCAGTGTCCACGGAGGCCAGAAGAGGGTGTTGTATCCCCCAGAACTGGAGTTACAGGCAGTTGTGGGCTGCCTAATGTGGGTGCTGGGAACCAAACTCATGTCCTCTGCAAGAGCAGTACATACTCTTAACCACTGGGTCATCTCTCCAGTCCCAAACTGTGGAAATTCTTAACTGAATCATTTGAATAAACCAATTTTGCTTATAATATAAAATAATTATAGTAAATTATATTAATATCTTGAACTACATTGCTAACTATAAGGTATCAATTTTTTGGTTTATCATAGTAGATTATTTCATCCTTCCCTATGTGGATAATTGATGGTTACTTAATAATCATCCTAAATTACAAGGTAAGAAACCTAGTTGAGGTGAAGTAGATTTATTTATTATTAAGTAAAGATGTTGTTTATTCTTTACAAGTATTGATGGATCATTAATAAATTACAAACATGATTCATAGAATTTAAAATCTAGACAGGATTTAGAGGCCACCCAGTGCTAATTATGTATTTGATGGAAAAGGAACTGGAGACCCAGGGAAGGTCAGCATCTTGTTGGAGCTAGCTGGTAAGCAGCTGCCTGAAGTCACTATTCTGAATCCTACTGGCTTGCCCACTCTGCAATCCACTGAGCGATTACTACTTTAATAACGCTGCCATTTAAGCTATATGCTGATGTCAGTTCTCCCTGAGACTCACTCCTGTGGCGGAGACCACTTTTCAAGGTGGTAGAGATCTCTCAGGATTGGTTGTGATTAAAGCCATCATTGTGACTCTCCACTCAGAGAATCCTGATGGATTTCGGCCTTATTTCTCAGTAACTGTTTTCTGTACACCCAAACCATATTTTATGATGGTAGACAAATGAATAAGAGCAAATGCTGAACTAGTGAATAATTCACGTCAAGCATTTATGAACTGCTGACAGCATTGCTGGAATGTAAAAATATATTGTTGGGTTCCCCAGGCCCCAGCCATAAAGTTATGCTAAGTGCCACAGGGTTCCTTCACGTGGTTTCCATAACAATCTAAAATTCCACCGTAAATGATTTATTCACAAAGATGGTAAAACTTCAGAGCTGGAAAGCAACGTGACTTTGAGTTCTTGGAGTCTTTCTCCTGATAGCTCTCTTTTAATATTATAATGCACCTAAGAGGATTAATCCAGTAAGCTAATTCATCGAAATAGTTTCGTGATTTATCAGATTGTATTTCTTCTTATCAGAAACTCCCAAGACCTCAGAAAGAACGTGAAATAAGAATGTTAGAAGGAGGGGCAAGAAACTCTCCATGAAGGACCTTAAAATAAGAAAATGGGAGATTAGAGGGATGAAGGTATTCTGTCTGGGAAGCATGGCTGGCTGGGAGCTCAGCTCCTCACGGCCCAGTCATGTGTACTGATTGTAATCAGCACCTGCAGCATAAGACTATTGGAATAAGTGTGTGTGGGGGGGGGGGGGGGGAGCATGGCAATATAAAGAGTGTGGTCATTCCTGGGAAGTGTATTCTAGGATTCCTCAGATGCCCAAGCCACGGATGCTCAAATCCCTTGTATACACTGAGACAGATGCTATGTCAAAGGTTGTCAGAGAAAAATGACAAGGGAAACATCTGTATGACTTCAAAACAGTTGTATGTTTTTTGCATCAAGTGTTTTCACCATGTGGTTGATTGGCTGAATGAAAGGGTGTGGAATCCGTGCAGATTCAGGGCCAGCGTATCCTTCACTTGTGAGCCTAAGTAATTTAGGAAAGTCCTTCAGTGTTAGGGGAGTGAGACGTGAGCAGTGTTCTCCACAGGGACGCTGGTTGAACTTCTTACTCTTTGCAAAACACCTTGAGCAACCACAGTGGAATCTGCTGGAGCCAGGGCTGTGGTTGCAGTGAGGTGCCACATTTCTCCTCCTTTCTCTCCTCCTGGTTCTCATTTCAGAAAACTTGACATGTAGCAGTGACAGGTACAGGAAGCTGGAGGTACCAGGGGGGTTGAGGTATCCTCTGGGGTCTCAGAAACAAGCTTCCGATCCCCGATCTCCCTGATGTCACTGTCATTGTTAGGACTCCTGTCTTCTGGCTCCTGGCCTTTGCCTGCTTCCAGGAGACTGCTCTTGACAGCTGCCCACTGCATCCATTCACTCTGCTGTGATTCGGAGCATCTCCCTCTTGGTTGGAATAGAGCTTCCAGGATGCTATTGTTTCTGAAACTGGGCTTCAACACTTGCTTCTCTCTGACACTGAGCAGATGGCTATTTGAAGTTTTCATGGCTTAATTTTTGTTGCCAAAGATTGCTTATTGCAAAGATATGTCCTACACAGCTGTGTGAGGTAATTTAATCTCTCATTTCCTATGTTTCATGTTCATCTTTTATGATAGTCCATATCTACAAAGAGCTGGACTTTGTCTGTTTCCAAAACAATTGTTTAGCCAGCCCAGAGAAAAAGAGATCTGAAAGACAGTGTTTTGAGTAAGTATCTGTTTGTGTGGTTGTTTTGGCAGAGACCTTACTCATAGGAGATTTGAAATGGCATATTGACCACCACCAAAGTGGTTCTGCCCATGGGTGGAATCTGGAACCAGTAAGAGAAACCTAGAAATTTCTGCTCTATTTGGTAACATATTGCTATCCAGTTTTCTTATTTATCTCTCTCCCTAGTCCAGCTCATTTTGGATTCAATCCCAATCTTGAGTCATCCATTTCCATGATAAGAGTTAGAGGATGTGATGCCTTGGCCCCATGTGATTATAATGTAGTGATGATATGAGAGCCTTATAGTTTTGAAGAATAGCTCATCCACACCCTTTTTAAAACAATTAAATGTGTTCTTTGACAATTTCGTGCATGTATATAATGTATTCTGGTTATTCTTGTCCCCACTTTCTCTCATTTCCATTCCACTCCTCAGTACCCTCTCTTCCCCATAAGTCTTTCCTGACATTCATGTCTTTTTGTTTTGTGACTCACTTAGTTTAACAAGGACTATCTGTGTGGTCATGGGTTTAAAACTATTCACCGGAGCCTGGTGGCTCATCAGTGAGTACACAACTCAGTGACAAGAGTGACCAAGTCCCCACCCCAGATATATCAGCAGCCAGTAGTTTAAGAGAGAGGGGAGGGCTCCACGAGCCCCTTCTTCATCTCGACTGTTGACCAGGCCAATCCTGTGCAGCCCAGTGCAGCTATAAGAGCTGCTGTGAGATCATGGTTCAAATGGCTGTGTCGTGCCCTGCAGACAATTTTACAGCTCTTCCCCCTATCTTCCAACTCTTGTTCATCTACCCCTTCCTCCATGACACTTACCAAGCCCTAGAGGGGTGTGTAAATGTCCTTTTTAGGGCTGGGCATGCAACTACCACTCACTTTCAGTACCATGAGCAGCCGTGAGTCTCTGTGTTCACACTCATTCACTGCAAAGAGAAGCATCTCTAAGACTGAAAGTTACATTTGTTTATGGGCATAAATAGAAACGTTTTGAAGGAAGTTTGGTTCTATGTCAGTTTAGCTGAACAGCAGTAGTTCAGTGCCCCTGGAGCCCATGGCCTCCTCAGCCATGGGTTTTTGATCAAGTGTGCGGGTCCAGGCATGGATTCTCTCCTGTGAAGTGCGTCTCAAATGCAGAGACAGATGATGACCTCCATAATCGTGCCATTATTGCTCTGGTATCACACCCAATTTTTACTTATTTTTCCCCATGACTTAACTCCTAGCCTCGTGCCAACTTGGGGTTATCACCATGTTACAAATGCAACATCTCATAGTGAAGGGTTGTGTAAGCTAGTTAGGGGTTTTGAATGTATCCTATTAAAATTTAAAAAAATTATATTTGTGTGCGTATATATATTTGTTTGGTTATGTACACATGAGTACAGATCCCATTGAAGGCCTGAAGAGGGCATTGGATTTGCTGGTGCTGGAATTACAGATGATTGTGAACTGTCTGATGTGGGTGCTGACATCCAAACTTGGGTCATCTGCCAGAGCAGTACCCACTCTTAACCAGTAAGCCTCTACTCCAGCCCCCTCTGTGAGGACATCCAGTCAACATTTTGAAATAATTAACCTGACTTTAACCTATGAGGGACTTGAGGGCAGAAAGTAATGGCTATTAAAGGAACCCGCTGATGCTAAAGGTGAGTTAATTTGGCAGATGAGTAAATACAAAGAACACTTAAAGACATCTTTTAAAACACCATCGCCAGGTCTTGGTGATCAGTTAGATGCTGTGAGGAATGTGAGAACATGGTGGTGTTACAGCTACTTGGGAGGCAAAGCTGGCTGGGCTCTGGTGGAGCAGTAGCATTCATCCCTGGGAACTAGTCAGGTGGTTTGAGGACAGAGAAGGTCTAGCTGAACAGTGAGCTTTGGAATTGCTGTTTGGGCCGACCGACTGCAAGCCTGGGACACAAGATCAACTTTAAAAATGTGATCCATGAGAACAGAAATGGCAGATGGTCATATTAGAGCAGACTTCTAGCTTCCTGGATTTGAACGGGAGAAGAGCAGCGATAGGAGCGGGACGAAAGGGCTGCTCCCCTCTGTGACAGGGTGGTGGCCTTCCAGCCACCCATTTGTTGTCGAGACATCTCCAAGATGATAAAGCCCTGTTCGCATTGCCTCTGGAGGGTGACCCTGCCTTCCAAACTCCCCCATGGAGATCATTAACTAACCCAGAGAAGTACTGCCCACAAGCCAGCTCCAAACTGCTGTTTTCTTCCATAGTATTAAATGAGTCACATGTGGGTACAAATGCTATGCCTTTCAATTTTTGTAGAAGTGAGGTTTTATCCTATGTGAAAACATATACAATTTAGGGCTTATCCTATATGGGGCATATAATATTCCTTTATTTAAACTCTTGTCTGATTTTTCAGACAAGTGATAATTTAACACTGATTGTATTTTATATTTTTATTTTTTGGTGTGTGTGTGTGTGTGTGTGTGTGTGTGTGTGTGTGTGTGTGTGTTTTGCCAAGGTGCTTGTGTGAAGGTCAGAGGCCATTTTTTAGGTCCTCTCTTTCCACCATATTGGGCCACCATATAGTACCTTCACCTGTTCAGCCATCGCCCTGGTTCAGCACTGGTGTGTGTGTGTGTGTGTGTGTGTGTGTGTGTGTGTGTGTGTGTGTGTTTAATCTTTCCAAAGGCTTTGAATAACATTTTCCTTAAACAGAGTTGTCATATACAGACAACGAGATAAAAGAAATCAATGGGCTAGAGAATTGCATCAGCCTGACCCACCTTAGTCTGGCTGGCAACAAGATCACCACAATTAACGGCTTAGGAACATTACCCATCAAAGTGCTTTGTCTGGTGAGTACAACATGACGCCATTCTTTGTAGAAGTAGCGGTTATTGTTTAAGAAGTGTATGAATTATGACCTCTTAGGATTTTTCTTTGTTGCTCCTTATAGTCTGGTGTGCATACATGCTCCTGTGTGTGTGTGTGTGTGTGTGTGTGTGTGTGTGTGTGTGTGATTAATAGTCCATGTTCAAGTAAAGCCAGTTTCAAATTTGGCATGCAAATTAAAAGAATTAGACAACTGATTTTCTAGTCTGTGAAAGAAGATCTGTCTTAACAAGTAGTTTTTAATATTATGTATTTCATTGGTGAAAATAACATTTGAGCATAGTAAGCATGCTTGCTGCTGTTCACACTCGATTGCATGCAAACAGAGCACAAGGTGTTTGCCAGGTACTGACCTCAGGCAGCCCATTCGTACAATGCATGCTAGCCTCCCAGTCTGGAAGTCATAAGTCATGCTGAGAATAACTACATAGTTCAGTCAGAAAGATTCTATCTGATTGATGTTTCCCAAGGAAAGTGCCCTGTGACATGCTGAGGGACCAAAACTCAAATGAAAGCTGAGACTGTTTGCTAGCAAGTCAGTAGGATCCCAAGAGTCCCAAAGATGCACATGCTGTTTATAAATTAACAGGGTTACTAGTGTGTGAGAGAGGGTGGTAATGCTGTGTATATACAGGATCCTTCCTTACTCTTTTTCTCCTTCCTATCCTTAGATGGCTTTGTTGACCTTTATCACACCCATCAGAGGGTGGGCAGGGAGTATTTCAATGAGGCTTGTATCTTAATAATGTTTATGTCTTTCACAGGTGGGTGTTAAATGACGTATTGGGTTTTGTATACAGTTTTTTAATTTAAAAACTATTTTTTTTAAATTTTATGTCTTTGGGTGTTTTGCCTGCATGAATGTTTATGTACCACTTTCATGCCTGGTGCCCAGGGAGTCAAGATGATGGCATGGGATCTCCTAGAACTCGAGTTACAGAAAGTTGTGAACCATGTGGGAACTGGGAATCGAACCTAGAAAAGCAGCCAGTGCTCTTAACTGCTGAGTCATCTCTCCGGGCCCATGTGCACATTTTTTACACACACATACAAATTCTTTATTTGACCAGAGATCACCGAAGTTTGGCTCTGTGATGATTTTTCTTCCTCTTAAAGCTCAAAGAACTTTCTAATGACCCGTCTAACCCTCCATGGAATTCAGAGAGGGTGGAGGGCTGGCATTCTAGTACCATGCAGAGAAATGTTTCATGATTCGCCTGAGATTTTATGTTTTCTGTGCTTAAGGAGTGACAATTATTATTAAAAACAGTGTATTTCAGTTTCATTCTGTGTTTCATTAATCACATACCCCTCACTGACAGAAGCATTTTTAAGTATCTTTTTCTGCCAATAAATGAGATAGATTGTTGTAGTCCCTGCACCCAGCACCCAAGATGGACCAGAAAATACTGAATATGCTATTACTCATTTTCACTGAAATTCTTTATAACCAAAAATGATACACATTAGCTTCAGCAGTTTATATTGACTATATTTTTCATTCACAGAATCAGAAAATCATTTGACTTAGCTATTGACAAGAATTCAGTTTACAATGTAGTAAGAAGAACAAACCAACTGCTAATGCTTTGCCTTCATCTTTTGTGGGACACGTAAAAGCTGGCAAGGGACCCTCACAGCTTGCCAATGGGCCATTCTGTCCTCCTCAAAACACAGTGACAATGCACTGCAAACCTTGAACTTCACCTTGTCGGAGTAAAAGCCATTTCAGTTCCCCTGACAGACTGGTAGATGAAGAATGTTTCCTAAATTAGTTTACTTCAAACAACTTCTCTCTAAAAGTGTTTTTTTTTTTTTTCTGTTATTCACTGCGAGGCTGGAGGAGCTATGTGCAGAAACTTCTTCATGTCCACATCTAGGGTGGGCCTTTGGGTTCTTCTCGGTGACAGACAAAGGCTCTACCTAGCTGGCTTTCAATCAGAAATTCTATGATTCTCAGCTTTTCTCAGTCTGCTCTCTTTTATGACCATAGGCTATCTAATTAAACTTTTCTATGCCTCTCTCTGCTCAGACCATCTACCTCTTTGAAAGCCATCAGAGACACTAAAGAATATTACATCTGTCCAGTATATAGAAAGTGCCTCACAGTCCTCTGGAGAAAAGGATATGGTATATAAATTTGATATGTGGGCAGTGTTTGAATGGGAGATTGAGCCCTTATTTCAATACCTTAAATTGATATGGATATGATGGTGAGCTCAGCATGGTCTCTTTCCTATTACTTTTCACTTTTTATAACTTTTTGAACTTTAAGCAGGAAAATTTGATTTCACTTTGTCAAATAAGGATATAAGGGTTTTTTTTCCTTTTTATTACAATTTTCTTTCAAACATATAAAGGTAAAAAGAATAGTATAATAAGCCCTCATGGGCTATAATCTACCTTTAAAGATTATTAACATTCTATTATGATATTTTAAGGGGCTATAGAATTATACTAGTGAGCACAAATCTGGCTCATTATTGAAATGAAATTTTATGAAAAATAAGATGAAAATGAGTTTCTAGCTATTCAATGTGCTAGTAAACATTACCAGTGAAAATATTCAAATGAAAGGGAATACAGTAATTTAATTTTTCAGTTCTTAAGTTGATATGGAAAGTTTTGAATGTTTTTTATTTTGTTTTGTTTTTGGTTTTTTTCTTTGAGACAGGATCTCTCTATGTAGTTCTGGCTGTTCTGGAACTTGCTATGTAGACCAGGCTGGCCTTGAACTTACAGAGATCCAACTTCTTCTGCATCACCATACCTGGCATGAAAGTTTTGAATGTTTTAAGGATAAGTAAAATGTAATATTAACTGAAAGTTTGAACTTATTCTTTATGATAATTTTTGACTCAAACCAAAGGTTAAATTTTACTATGACATTTTCCCGTTCCTTAAGGTAAAGAGGCCAAGGAACGAAGAGTATGTTGGGAAATATTCAAAAATGAAAATTATTGTTATTACTGTTATTGCCATGGGTATGTGGAGACTGAGAAAGAGGACAACCATTTGAGTATGGGAAACTTCTTCCTATTCTCATTGTCTGAGAGATGTTTATATGTGAATTATTGAAGAAGTAAATTGATTATCATTGTATAGTAAGCTACCCAGTTGTCATAGCATTGAGGGAATAACCATTGTTATTAGCTAACAGTTCTGCACTCTGTGCTGGGTTGGGGGGCTGTTTCCTCTGATGGGTTTACTGGCATGTCAGTTGGGTGGGGTTGACTCATCTGGGCTGCTTTGATGTCTAGATTTTCTATTAGGCTCAGGGTATTGACTCAGAGGTATCAGTCTGTCAGTCTCCTATTTAGTATCGGGGTATTTTCCCATGTGGTTTCTGCTTGTCCAGATGACTTCTCCAGAGTAGAATGGCTGGAATCCCCACATGGTATCTAGAGCTCCTAGGATAAGCAGAAGTAGCTTGGTCATCTTATATCTTGGAATTAGAACCGGCACACTTCTGTCATACTCCTTTGGTTAAGGAAGGTTTTATAGGCCAGCACAGGTTAAAGAGGAGGCACCATACAAGAGCAGAAATAACCAGACTCTACCAACTCAACCACCCCCACAGACTTTGTGAGATGATACACTTTAGAATGTATCTGGAAAGGAAGTATATGTGGGAGTTTACTGAGATGGTGCTAAAAGAGTGCATTCGGGTCATGATTTTAGAGACCAACATAAAGCTGTACTGATGATTAGGTTTCAGATGTGTATTTTAGTTTCTGTTCTAGTTGCGTTGATAAACTACTGTGACAAAAGCAACGTAAGTGGGAAAGGGATTCTGTGGGGGACCTGCTCCCACCTTTACCCCAGGGTACTCTTGAGGAGTGAAGGGTAAGATTTAGATAGAAGGATAGAGGGGAGAGAAACAGATAGAAACACAGGATAGCCTTGGGAGGGCCTGGATCAATACCCACCGGCCCAGAACTTTATTCAAAAGGCTTTTTATAACAATGCCAAGGGGCGAGGCAAAAGACCTCCCCTTTGCTAGATACGGTCAAGCATAGACCCTTCCAAACACCTGGTACCCAGGCCTGTGGTCCAATCACCCTCTTATGCAGCCCTGCTGGTAAAGCAAGCTCAGATCTCTAGGAAACCTCTGAGGGTTCCCACAGGTTTCTTCAGCTCACAGTTCTGGGTCACAGTCCATCATAGCAGGGGATTCACAGCAGCAGGAGCCTGAGAGAGCATGTCTTAGGGATTCATGAATTCACAGAAGCAGAGAGCAATGAATTAGAGCACACATGAGAGTGTTCAACTCCCTCTCTTCAGTCTTACACATTCCAGAATCCTCCACCTAGGGATTGGTGGTGCCCACAGTGGGTGGGGCTCCCCAACTCAATTAATATAATCCATCTCAGGTCTGCCCACAAGCCAACCCATCCCGCCAATCCTTGGTTGAGATTCCCTTCTCAGGCAGTATGTTTGTAGTAAAGCAATGGACAAAAAGAGGTCATGAACTTGCAAGAGAGCAAGGAGGGGCATATTGGAGGGTTTGGAGGGAGGAAATGGAAGAGGGACATGATATAATTATAATCTCAAAAAGTAAATGGCGTAATTTGAAAAATCAAAGGATAACATTGTAGCATGCATTGTTAAAAGCTTATATTACTAGTGTTTGACTTTTCTACTGACTTGAAAGTTCATCCTGAAGATGAAAATACTATATCCTGACCTTTCAGGTGAAAAACTAGGATTTTCTTCTTGGGTATCTGTGTAGACATTTAGATAGGTGAATGATGGAAATGGGGGTGGGGAAAAAAACTTTTTTTTTTTGAAGAATTTGGGGCCCATGTCCAAATATGAAGATTTGCCACTTTACATTTTCTTGCACATTGGTTTAAAACACAAATTGTGTTTTATCCATTTTAGCGCAACAACCAGATCGAGGCCATCATGGGTCTGGAGGAACTGAAAGCCTTGCAGAAGGTGGATCTGTCCTACAATCAGATCAGTAGCCTCCAGGGTTTGGAGAACCACGACCTCCTGGAAGTGATCAACCTCGAGGATAACAAGGTGGGTAATGTGGGGTGTGGCTTCCATGGGAAGTGAGCACACTAGTGGGTAATGTGGGCCGTGGCTTCCATCAGAAGAGAACATACCTGTGGGTAGGGACAAAGATCCTGTATCGGCTTTTCAAGGATGGTACGTGGAATGTCCTCAGGAGTACTGGTCTAGCTAACTTTCTGGGACAGTTCTTAGAGAATGACTTTTTGAAAAATACAATCATTTCTAAACGTTTGATGATTCTTAATTACAATGTTTTAAAGGTTCCAATTGTCATCCTGTGTGTATAATTTTCTGAAGTCATTGTGTTCACGCAACATTTTCTGTAGAAAGAAAGCATCCAGAATATTAAAAATGTCCAAGCAAGAAGAGACAAGAGAGTATCCACAGGCTGATATCTCCTCTTGTTTACATTTAGAGAAAAGTGATTGTTGGTAGGAGAGACTTGGGGGAGATGCTGCAAAAAAGGATACAGAACTTCAGCTAGAGGCCAGGCAGAGGGATGCATTCAAAGATCTAGTTAGTACCATTAACTGGAGTTAACAATGTAATAGGGATTTTTTTTGCAGGAGTGAGGGGATGTTGAGACAGGGTCTCAGGTAGCCTAAGCCGGCCTTGAACCATTGGTCCTCCTGCTTCCACCTCCAAAGTGCTAGAGCTTATAGACATGAGCCACCACTAGTTAGCAATAGTGGTCTTAAGAAATGCTGAGAATGAGTTTTTAATGTTCTTACCACCAAGATGATAGATAACCTTTAGGAAATAGTGCATTAACTATATTAGCCTTTCTACAATGTGTGTGTGTGTGTGTGTGTGTGTGTGTGTGTACTTAATATATTTAATATATATTAAAACATCATGTTGTACATGTTAAATTTAAATATATAAAGTTGTATCTGTAATTTAGTAAATGTAAATGCCACAGGAAAGGCTTAACCATAAAAATTAAGCAAAATAAAGAGACATAGAAGTGATTCCTTCTATACTGCTGGTAGCAACAGTGTCTCTTGGATGGGTTGGGAATGAATTTGTTTGTAATGTACCCTTTACTTCAAAGTTATGTTCATATTGTCTGTCTGTCTGTCTGTATCTCTCTCTCTCTCTCTCTCTCTCTCTCTCTCTCTCTCTCTCTCTCTCTCTCTCTCTCTCTCAGTGATACTGGAGACTGAACCCAGAACCTTTTGAATGCTCTACCACTGAGCTATATCTTGAACCCCAAAGTAATTAATTTACTTAATCCTTCCTTCCCTCTTTCCCTCCCTCCCTCCCTCTCTCCCCTCCCTCCCTCCCTTTCTTTTTTTTAATCCCCCGTTTCTTTTCATTCTTCTTTCCTTGCACAGTACTGGGGTCTCTCATATGGTGCTCCCATGACTGAGTTGTATTCCAGAGAACTTTCTCCCAGCAAGCTTGCATCATTCATTAGGTGGTAAACAAATCAGCAAAAGCCAGTTGTTAAGGTCTGAGAATAAACACAGTTTTAATCTTAGACAAGACTGTTTGTTGAACTTTACCTCACTTGACCTATTTACTGAGTTGATTTAGTGACTTCTTACAAGGTAACTGATTCTATTAGATGACCTTGGTCCATGTATCTTGTGTTACAGGGAGACAGTACAATTTCTGTTCCAAATGGCTTTCATGTCCTTTTTATGAATTTGTCATTGAAGATTGACTTAAATATTTTGTGCTTAAAATGAGTCTCATATTTATACAAGGGATGTTGAAAAGGTGGAATATGCTCATTAAATGCCAACTCAGTACGTCTAAGAATTTAAGAGAAGTAACAGCAATGGCGATAAAACAATCATAGTAGATGAGAACCTAGGGCTTTGCCTTCAGAAATGGGTGTGGGGTACACTCCAGAACAGGAGGCTTGGATGGGCCATGGCTGTAATGTAAAGTTACTAGCACGAATAAAAGGAAAAAAGAAACAGGAATTGTTAACTTTAATAATACACATTATTTAACTAGGTATCTCTGAAATGCAATTTTAGCACATAATCTACATTCAAATTTATTATTGAGTTGCTTTGTCTCCTATTGTTTTATACTGGGATTTTGACACTAGGCATTTATGTCATAGTTGGGAGTACGTCTCACTGCAATTAGCCAGAATGAGGGTCTACAAGCACCTTACACACAGTGTATCATTCTCTTGCTTTTCAAGTCACTTTGCAGACTACATTGGGAAAAGGTGAAAGAACAAAGAAGTATGTTTAAATGAAGAAAGAAATTTATAATTTTCAAATGTTAGAGACTCTTTTGTAAAAAAGTGGCCACATGCCCTCCAGAGGACTCCTTTGGCAAGTCAGTCTTTGACAGTAACATAATTCCCTGGTTCCCCACTGGGCATGTTGGGAGTAACCTACAGTCCTTTGAAATGTTATTTGAACATCTGAAGAGTCCCTTAAAGGGTTTCTTTAGGATAGTTGAGAATTTTTTGATTCATGGAGGGAAAATATATTTGTAAAGGGAGCACAGCATAGGAATGCTGCATCCTCTATGATTAAATGTGATTAGGATACTGTTTTCTTGGTAGCAATTTCATCAGTGTTACTTCTGTGTATTCACATGTACGTGCCTGCCCTTTGCCAGTATTTACTGTCTGCCAATTAGGGGGGCCTCTCCCATCTTCCACTCTGCAGTCCCTGTGACATTCTAAATCATGGCTAGCACTTAAAATTGACCCAGACTTCCGACTCTACTGCAGGCTTCACACTCCCTCCCAGCGTGGGATATTTGTTAGGGGTAACTCAGAATGCTAGGCTACTTCTGAATCTTGGTGCTATACCTCAGAATTTTTGTGGGTCAGGAGGTGGTTGTTTTTCCAGAGTTTGTGTATCCCTGGCTGTTCTGGAACTTGCTTTGTAGACCAAGTTTGCCTCAAACTCATAGACCCACCTGCCTCTGAGATTAAAGGCGTGTGCCACCATGCCTGGCTTATACCTTAGAATTTATTATCAGTACTTCTTGCCCATTTTTGTGAGGAGTGACAATATAATACTCATTAAACAGCAGATGCAAGGAAAGAACAGTTCTCAATAACCGCAGCACCCTGCTGAGCCCCTGGTCTTCATCAGTTACACTGCCCTGGACATTCTCCCTCCATGCGGATGGAGGTGGCCACAGCTAAGCGTTGTTTATGTAATGCTTTAGATGGGGTGTGTTCCGAAGTGAAGGATTTCTTGCTTCTCATTGTTCAGCAGTCCACTCTTTAATGTCTCCGGCAAGCAATGAAAGGACATTACCCTAACCTTCTTGGATCTTAGTTCATGCTTTTGTCCATGTGTATGAACACAAAGAATTTGTGGGGAGTTGACTGCTAAGTGAACTTGATCTCTCTCTGGATTTACATTTATTAGACTTGAAAAGAGGAACATTGGGTACATGGTCTTGGGGGCTCCTGTGTTATGCAGGGGCCAACACTGAAGCCGAGGAAGCCTGGTCTGGGTTATTGGAGATGTTGGTGTGATCACATCACTGTTAAAGTCAGTCTCCAGTCTACTCCTGCCATTGGATACAAGCAAGAAGGAGGCCCCCTTGGGGACTTGTGGTCTCTACATCCCATAGGGCCAGCCAAGGCTAGGTAGCCTGAGCTGCTGTAGAGTCCCAAAGGTAATGGAAATGGAAACTGTCCATGGTTCTCTACAGAATGATAATGGTATTCACTTGCAGCCTTGGTTCTTAGTGCTTTGTTGCTTCTTAGGTACTTTTTGAGCCTTCAGGTCAGGACTAGTATGACTTTCCCTTTAGTCATGGCCCTCACTTAATGCCTACTCCATCATGGCAAACTTGGCCTACTTCTTGTTAACCTACTCCGTGGAGTTGGAGTAAGCCTGCTAAAGAAGTCAAGGACTTGACTGAGCTCATTAGGCCATCAGTGGAGGAAAGAAGACCTGATATGGTCAGTCAACATAACTTAGGGCAGAGACCAGCAGGCTTAAGGGGGAGCATGGGGCTATGTGCTCTCTGGTTAGGGATTTGGAAGACAAAAGTATCATCACTTTCTTCCTGTCTACTTCAGAGGCTCCATACAGCTAGCCTCTCCAGCACCTCCTCTCTGTGTTCCTTAGCCTCCACACTGCTTTTCCTGTTTTTTTTGTTTTGTTTTGTGTTGTGTTGTCGTTGTTGTTCTTGTTTTTTCAAGACAGGGTTTTTCTGTGTAGCTTTGCACCTTTCCTGGAACTCACTCTGAAGCCCAGGCTGGCCTTGAACTCACAGAGATCCACCTGCCTCTGCCTCCCGAGTGCTGGGATTACAGGTGTGTGCCACCACTGCCCGGCTTCCACACTGCTTTTCATTATTAGTACATATTACTGCCCAAATGCAGTAATAATTATGGAATAATCTTCTGTACACTGTGAAAATGTGTTGCTCTCATTGTTAATAAAAAGCTGATTGGCTGAGATAGGCAGGATTTTGGGGGTAGAGAGAATGCTGGGAGGAGGAAAGGTGGAGTCCGAAGAGTCAAGAACCAGACATGGAAGAAGCAACATGGGAAGTTTATAGACGAGGTAAACAAGCCTTGGGGCAGCAATAGATGAATAGAAATGGGTTAATTTAAGTTGTAAGAACTGTCTGGAGACAAGCCTAAGCTATTGGCTGAGCATTTATAATTAATATTAAGTCTCTGTGTGTTTATTGGGGAGCTGGTGGTCCTGACAAAAAACTCTGCCTACACCCAAGATTATAGCATGTCATATTTTATAGTTTATATCTTGAAGAGTTGTTTTCCTTCCCTCTAGGACAGTGGTTCTCAACCTGTGGGTTGCAACTCCTTTGGGAGTCAAGTGACCTTTTCATGAGGGTCTCCTAAGACCATCAGAAAACACAGATATTTACATAACAATTCATAACAGTAGCAAAATTACAGTTATGAAGTAGGAACAAAATTAACTTTATGCTTGGAGGTCACCACAGCATGAAGAGCTGTATTAAAGGGTTGCAGAATTAGGAAGGTTGAGAACCACCACTCTAAGATGATAGCTTCTTGTCCTTGGGGAGTTTATCTTGTTCAAACTGTGCAAAGCTTGGTTTATGGTTGTCACTTACAAATATTGTTGGGTGAAAATATGACTGTCAAGGGCCCTCAGCCCCTCACCTCTGAAGGGTGTGGGTGGTGTTTAAGATGCAGTAAAAATCTGGGAAAACCAGGCATATGCAGGAGGCTCATTTGGTTCCCTCCTGGGTGAAGAAAGGGAAGGGGGCATGAAGACAGCACAGTTGTTTTAGTGGAGGCTGTCAGAGTCTTCAGGGAGGCAGAGGTAGTGAAGAAGAAAGACCATTCCAGAGAGCCCTCGGAGGCAGAAAGAGGGAGGCAGCAGTAGTGGATGAGGAGACGTTGAAGACAACTCAGGTCTCTGTCAGGTGACACAGGTGACTGGATTTTAGCGGTGCCAAGGAGCACTGTGGTGAGGCATGGATGTTCACTTTCTCTACATGTTAGAGAGGCGGGATCCCAATGCAGCGGTGTGCAGGGAAGTGCACTATACCATCTCTCTCAGGTAGACGGCAAATGTGGCTGTGATGCAACTTCTCTTGGAAGCCAATCCTGTGAGGTAGAGTGGGTTGAACGGTGACACCCCTCCCCCAACCCCTACCTGCCTCCGGAAACCATGAATCTACCCTTGTTTAGAAAAGCGTTTCTACAAGTGAAATTAATGATCTTAAGGTGAGGTCATCCTGGAATTAGAATGACCTTCCAGGATGACCTGAAAGCCAGTGTTCTCGTTAGAGAAAACAGACGCGGAGACTAGGTTTATGTTGCTTTAAGTCAAGGCTGTCTGGCTTTCCCAGGAGCTAGAAGAGGCAAGGAAGGATTCTCTCCTAGAGCCTTCAGAGGAGTCACAGGCTTGCCCGTCCTCGATTGTAGCCTCATCTTCAGAGGCATAAGAGTTAGCTCCTGTTGTTTTCAGCTTCTAGATTTAGGTTTGTCATGGACCCTCCAAGGCTCATTTAGTGTGGTGCTGTGTCTGCAGAATGGAGGGGAGTCTGAGAGTTATTTTTAACTCTGATCTCTTGTCGTTTCTGATTTTTGTGCTTTAATAAATTTTCCTTGCCTTAATTTCAAACATATTCTCGTGGTATTTTTTTATTTCAAATTTTGGATTTTTTTCATTACTTAGTCTTTAATGTAACTGGGACTTGTGTGTGTGTATGGGGGCAGTGTTAATAGATATTGAATTCCCATATAGAAAACAAATAGTCCCAGTATTTCAAAAATCTGATTTAATAGCATAAGGTAATCTATTAATGGATATGTCAGGATTTATTGAATTATTTACTTATTGAAATTTGTTGTGTTTACAACATGCTATTAAAATAACGTTGAAGCATATATCCTCACACATAAATCTATCGTTACATGCATTTTTTATTATTTCCTTATGATGGATTTTTGGAAATGTCATTACTGGGAATGGGTGTCATAAAGCTTGTTGATTTCTTTTTTGAACATTGCTGCTTACTCTGCCCACTGCAGTTATAAAGTTAGAATAACTTACTGTAAGCATATCTGGCTATTTGTTTGTCAATACAATCATTTAAAAATTGCCAATCTGGAAGTGAAAACTAGTGTTTTGTATACTGTTTTATATACATTTCTTTGATTATCAATGAGGTTAAACATTTTTGTTGAGTTTTATTTCCTTTTTAAAAATTATCAGCCCATCCTCTTAGCCATCATTTTCTTTATGACAGTTATAATTTGCTTCTTATTGTATGTAAGATATTTTAGCTACATATTTAAAATAATGTATAGACTATGTTGACATTTTCTGTTGTATATTCTTTCATTGTTTTTATGTTTATGCCAAATATTTTCCCATTCTGGATCTGATAGATGCTTATCATAAAGTATTTTCCCCGATTTTACTATTTTTAACTCTTTTTTCTTCACTGTATTTTTTAAAAACAGTTACAAGAGTGGGTGGCTTTCATATCCCACTCTCATCTTTTTGTGGATCTATTTGTTGGTTTTTATGTGTGTGGATGTTTTGCCTCCACATACGTGTGTGCACCATGTGCATTCAGTGTCCCTGGGACCAGAAGAGGGAGTCAAATCTGCTGGGACTGGAGATACAGACATGAGCTGCCCTGCGGGTGCTGGGAATTGAACCCTGGTTTCCTGGAAGAGCAGCCAGTGCTCTTAATCACTGAGCTGTCTCTCAGCTCCTTCACTGTTGTTTTTGAGCTGGGTTCTCACTGTACAGCACTAGCTGGCCTGAAACTCACTATATAGACTAAACTGGCCCTGAAATTCCAGATGTCGGTCTGCCTCTGCCTTCGGAGGGCTGGGACTAAAGCCATGTGTGAGCACACTCAGCTACCCTCAACTCTTAATCCACCATTTAATTTGTATTATGATTGAATTAAAGATTTAAATTCACATTTTCTATGCTAGAAAGTTGACTTTTAATTTATGCCTCATTGCTTCACCTGTTGATTTTTAGTTCAGTAATATATTTATCGTTATCATCATCCTCTAGTTTATCCATCCCCCAGTTTGAAAATGTTGCTTTTCTGTACAAATTCTTATGTACACAGCAGTGGAAAACACTTTAAATCTTTGTATCAAATAGTTTCCTAAGGACCAGAGCATGAGTTGCTCACTCTGTCTCTCTGTCTCTGTCTCTGTCTCTGTCTGTCTGTCTGTCTCTCTCTCTCACACACACACATACACACACTCTTGCACACACTGCATATTCTCATTTTTAAAAGCCCAGGTAATGATGCTTAGAGAGCATGGCTAAGAAATAAATGGCAGGCACAGAAAGAAAAAAAAATAGTGGACTTCTCAGGGTTAGAGGGTGGCTACCAGGGTCCAAGTGTATTAGTGGGCTGAAGTTTTGAAAACATATTTTACTTTTGGTGATTTTGGCTGCTCTCATCCCTACACTTGCTGTAGAGGCTGCTGCACACACAGTCTTCGGTTTCTGGTCCCGTGGACAGCTGTGAGGGTGGCTTCTGCTGTGTCGTCAGGCTGTGAGGAGAGGGGCACACATACAGAACAACCAGCAGTATTGCATGTTACCAGCTTGACAGGAAGCCTGCCTATGTTGGTCTCCTGTTTTGCCCTCACCCCACCTTGGAAGGAGTGAGAAGGAAGCTGTGTCCTCTGTCTTTGATTCACAAAGACGTTTTGATCTCAGATGACATTGTGGTGGTAATCTTACATAGCACATGATTATTCTAGTCATGGCATTTGGAGCATATCAAAATCTTTCTGTGTCAATTACCACACGTATCACTATTTTCTAAAATGAGTACATAGTGTGTTCCAACTGTAGGACAATGTTATGATTCATTTAATCATGTAATGATGGATAAAATTCTTAGGAAATTAGAAATGTTTTTACTAACAGAGTCAGATGGAATATTCTTATATGTCATTTTGCCTGTCTGATGATCTCTTTAATCTAAGTCTCCTGGAGTGGGCTAGTGGATACGTCCTTGCCCGTTGGAAAGAAGGTACCCTTTCCAATCTCACCAGCAGTGGCTGCAGGTGCATATGGCCAAGCCGTGTTGGTGAGACATGATGAATGCAGAAACAAGCTCCCTCTTAATGTTTGTGTTAAGTGTAAGAACAAGAGCTGTGTGCTAGACAGAAATCAAGCCCATTGCTCAACAATTCTGATGGAAAAATACAAACCAAGTTTACCTCCTACCTTCCTGAAAAAAAAATCAGTATAAAAACAGCTAATTTATTTTTCTTACAGATGATTCACATGTCAGTCTAAAGGATAATTTCATTATCTTATATGGGGAAAAGCTAATATAATAGCTTGACACTTCTCTAGCTAGATTGATTTTTTTTGAGGGGCCCTGTATGTTGCACCTGTAGAGCTTGCCTTTCTAATTACATTATTGGAATGACATCTTTAACATATTTTGTGTGTTTTACCACCCCTGACTTAGTTTTGGGCTAATCTTCATTTTGGTGTCATTTGTGTTTGGATAACTCAGAAATTATCTGTGAACCTGTTGGTAGAATGCTTTTATGAGACGTGCAGAATGCTGTGAGAAATACTGATTTATTGCAAAAACCACTGTCTGTACCTGCGATAAGATTGTAATTGGCTCATTAAGGAAGGGAATGGCTCAGTTGCCTTTAGCCTACTGGCTATGAGCGGGTTAGGACTTCTGTTGGTCTTTTCTGTGTCGAACACACAGATTGCAAGCCCAACACCACTTTGAGATCTTTGGCAGCAGTTAACTCTGCAGCTCACACACAATTGAGCCTGTATGATAATGAGTATTCAGAGACGGGTAATGCCTGGGGGGCACTCACCAACCTGAGACAGAGTGCCTGTGTGGCCTGGGCAGGCGTCTCCATGACGGGTAAGGTGACCTGCTGACATCCCATGCAACCTAAGTCAGAAGCTCATTTTTAGTAAAAGGGGGACCTGTAGGGCCCTGCCCCCCCCCCCCCCCCCCGTTTTGGGTAACTGTTGCCTTGCTTGCTGACCTTGACCTTGATATCCTCCCTATGCTAATTCCCTGCTGGGTTCCACCCTCCTGAATGCTTAAGGAAAGATCCTTGTCTGTGTATCCTGCATAATGGGCGTTAACAGCTTAGATGAAAGATTGTAAAACATCTTAGCGAACTTCTGCCCTCCGGGTTCTCTCATTGTGCTGTGAGCCTGTATTTAAGACCTCCTCCCTTCTTCAATAAACGACATTCAGGGGAAAAATTTTATACTGTATCAAGCTGATAATAGAAAAATAAATAATAAATAAAAATGAAAAAAAAAAGATTGTAATTGTTTATTGTAGAAATTTTAAGTAAGCCTATTTGTCATTAGTGTGGTGGACGATGGAGGACTGCTATAACCCAGTCTGTACCCCTGGCTAAATCAAGATGTACTTCCACCAGGGGAACCACTTCTGTCTTTTCAAATTGTAAACTAGAACCTATGCACAGAAGTTCAGCAGATGCATCTGTGGACACTCATCACAAATAAGTCATACAACTGGGGGTGGGGTGGAGTGGCACACTTGGGAGGCAGAGCCAGGAGGATCTCTGTGAGTTCGAGACCAGCCTCATCTACATAGTGAGTTCAAGGCCAGCTGGGGTTACATAGAAAGACCCTGTCTCAAAATAAACAAACAGAGCATACAGTTCCCGCTACAAGTAATTCTTATGGAAAAGGCACAGAGTTGCCTATCTCCCACAGTAAGAAGGCTGAGCCAGGGGCAAACACAGCAGGGAGAAGAAACTGCCTCAGGAGTGAAGCCAGAGCCTGGAGGGCTAGAACGGGGTGGCTGCCCTGTTTCTCTTACTTTACATGCTATTTTAGTTCTACTTAAAATCAACATGGATGAGGAGATTACTGTTCTCCAGCCCAATGGGAAAGGAGAAAACAGGGCCCCATGTGCTCACATCTACTGAAGCTATGCAGTAATTCCTGTGTTCTGCAATGGCTTTGGAGCATTCTCATTGAAAAGCTGGATATTCAACCGGACGCGTTTGAAATAAATTAGATTTAAAGGAGCCAATTATATTGGCTCCTATTATATTGTGTTCCCAATTGTCTTTGCTCACTGCCTGTTGATAATGGATTTATTTTTTGATCAAATAGATTGAGGAGCTGAGCGAAATAGAATACATTGAAAATCTTCCTATCCTTCGAGTTCTCAATCTACTAAAGAATCCAATTCAGGTGAGAGTTTCTTTCCCTCAGCGGTGGAGGGAGGGGAGAGGAGCAAGGACCAGTCTTGGAATTCCTGTTCAGCCTGTACTCTTGATAGGGAGCATCAGGAATGGGAATACAGCACCTCTCCCCCTTCCCCCAGCCCTGAAAATATTTACAACAGCTACATGAACTAACACTTCAAACGGCTTGTTTAGAGAAGTATGAATCTCTTTCGTGGCTAGCAAGCTATCAACTGCCCCAGTTCCAGTAAAGCCTGCGTTGGAAAGCCCCTTCCCTGGTCCTTTAAGATAGATGGTGGGTGGAGCTAAACATTACAACAGAGAATGAATAATAAGATTGCAAAGCAGTGTCTTTTCATATCAGAGAATAAAGAGCCCAGAGGTCCAGACAGAATGTGGTTCCTATTTTATAACAGGAGAGGCTGTGTAGAGTGGACACCTAAAGTAATTTGCCTGGAGATAGCCATGGGATTGGCATGGTTATAAAATAACTATAGACTAAAACAACGCAGTCCCTAGGGGTTTGTAACCTTTGAGATCGCAGATCAGGGACAGTTTTCCGGGCTTCTCTTTTCCTCCATTGCTAATGCCCTTCTTCCTGCCCCTCCCTCCACCTGTTGTCCAGCTAGGCTTTGTTTGGTTTTTGTACCCATATTCTTTCCTTTTGCTTCCGGAGTCCCAACCATGTAAGCTTCTCTTATGTTTGTCTTGTTTATATCTTGATGAATATGTCTAGACAAATGAAAATATCAAGTCAGAAATAAAAAAGAAATATTGAACAATAAAAGCAGTTAGGAGACAGTGGCAGACAAGGTAAAGGCCTTTCAGGGGAAGTAAGGAGCGAGATCTGAAGTGGCCACCACACCCCAGACTCTGGCCCTTGGAGAGTGTTCTGCAGCTGCACAAACCCCTAACCCAGGTGAATTCACTTACAAACAAACACAGCACTTACACTTTGAAGCATGCAAGAGAAGCTTTAATGCTTTACTTGGTATATAATAATCATTCAGGTTTCTGGGGTGCAGTATGACAGTTCACTCATGCATACAATGTGGAGTGATTCATCAGGGTAATTAGCAGCCCATCTCCTGGGTCTCTGTGTTGGGACCCTAAATAAAGATCCTATTATATATTTACTTCTTTTGCATTCCCATCAATGAGAGGCATCTTACACCTGTGTCTTGCTCTTCAAAGAGATGAAGCATCTTATACCAAAACTCCCCCTCAGTTACCACTTTAAAGTCAGGCAATCCTAACAGTTGGCAGGGAGTAAAGAGGAATTTGCTCATAAGCGAGTATCATTTTATTACTGTAAGGCAAGTTCATAATGAATGATCCCAACTAATACAAAAGAACACACTAAATAATAAACCCATGATGAAATAATAAGACATAGTCAAATGTCATTATTGTCACTAATGAAACTCTTTGGCATTAGACAAGAAGGGTTTGGTGTCTCAGATGGGCTGCCCCACCTCTTCGAGGCTCAGCCTCTGCCCCAGATGATAATCCTGCCACCTTGCTTATCTCACAGGGAGATTAGTGAGATCCTAACGTTTGGAGAGCTTTATAAGTTATAGGGCACATTCTGCACCTTGGTTGTTAATTTAGGGGGGCTGGTGAACGTTGTGAAAATGCAGAGCCCTGTGTGAGGCGGGGAGACAGGGTCATGGCAGCAGGTCTTGAAAAGCCCTTGGGAATAGGTTAGTGCTTGGTGACCTGGGGAAGAGGAAAACCTTGAATAGTCTTCTTGTTTTAAATAGAACAAATCTGAATACTGGCACTTCGTAATATTTATGCTGCTGCGACTGACAGAATTAGATCAGCAGAAGATTAAAGTGGAAGAAAAGGTATGTAATCATGTTGCTTCATGTGTTTTCCAGCTAATGTGTTCAAAAATCTCACGCTGCTTGTAGCAGGACCAGTGTAACCAATCAGTGAGAAGCATGGCAGTATGCAAATTAGGTCTTTATTTAGGAGCATTTCCTTGTCCTAGGATTTGTCAGTTGAACCCTCTGTTAAGCTGGGTATCAACACGTGCAGTGGCAGGTGTCCCGTGGGTACAAAGGGAAGTCTGACAGTGAAGAGTACTGGCGCCCCCTCCTGCTGCCCATGCCTGTTGTGGCTGGTAGCAGTATACATAACTCCCTATCTAAGCGTAGAGTCTGAAATTCTGCCAGTATTGTTTTGAAAATTAACAATGAAATGTATCATGTCATTCTGTGTAATCCAAAGGTGCTCAAATCACTACTCTGATATCGTAGTTTCTTTAATTCTGCTCTTTACGATGATCCGTCTGATCCGCAGAGTTGCGGAGGAATGAGCTCTTGAGTGCCAGCTAGCCCTGCCTCCCTCCCTTCCCCAGCTGTGGGAGGCATTGCCGCTAATGAGAGGCTTCTTATACCAGATCCAATTTGAGATGGCAATGAAGAAAGGTATATAGGTAGGCACGCGTATTTCATCCCATAAATGCCTTACTGCAGCCCAGACTAAAAATAGTTTCACGTGCTTCCTCATCCTTATTTCCACACTCCCAGCCACCGGGAACAGGCCTTTTTTTTTTTTTTTTCTTTTTAACATTTTGCAAGTAAAATTAAAAGGAAAGTCATTATCAAATAAAGGGATAATGTATTTAGGAGGATGGTAAAGAAAGAGCCTTGACACCAAGGTAAGGGCCTGTGTCCTTGCCTAGAGAAAGCCAGCTGTGACTGACAGAATTAGATCAGCAGAAGATTAAAGTAAAGAGTATATAAAGTAAGAGTAAAGAGTAGCAAGTCTGGGAGGGCGAGAGGGGATGGGACCAGTCCTGGGCAAGAGGATGTCAGAAAACAGTTCTCTAGTGCCGACCATGTGGACTCTCGAACAATATGTTGTGTTCCTACTTCTCATACTAGCAGCTGGATTTTGTATTAAAATGAACCGAGTACTTCAGGGATTTTGTTTGGACTTTTTTCTTTAGCTCCCCACAAACCAGATAATATAAAGAAAAAGAAGATCAAAGGATCCCACTCAGCTTTTTACAGGAACTGTCATTATTGGGATTTTAGCAAAGTTAGAGTTGACAGGAAGACTGAGGCAAGGCTGGGAAGCACGTGACTTTCCTTGTTGATCTCGATTGCTTATCTAGTCATTTCACTAAGGACAGTCCAGTTCTTGTTTTCTTCTGGGAAACAAATATGTCTCCTTTTTACTTTTCTACTTCTGGCAAAGGTTTCTGCAGTGAATAAATATGACCCTCCTCCTGAAGTGGTTGCTGTCCGAGATCACATGACCCATGTTGTCAACAGCATGTCGCAGCCACAAAGGATCTTTGACAGGTATTTATTAGGACCCCTACAGGTAGAACTTGGAGTGGGCATGAAAGAGATGAGATGCGGCTGATGTGTTCCCTAGCCCTCTCTCCCATGTGACTCACTCCTGAGGTGCAGAAGCTGCTTTTTTAGGGGCTGGGAGATGGCTCACAGGTTTAGAGCATTGGGTGCTCTTCCACAGGATCTGGGTTCAATTCCTAGACCCACATGTCAGCTCACAACTGTCTGTAACTCCAGTCCCAGGGGATCTGACACTCTCTTCTGGCTTCCATGAGCATCAGGTACACACATAGTACACAGACTACAGACTACATGCAGGCAAAACACTCGTGTACATAAAATAGTAAAAAAAAATTTGAAGCTGCTTTCTTGTCTTCTCTGAGGTAGGGGCACGTCTTCCATCCTGGTCTGTTATTGTGCACTTGAATGTGCTTTCATTGTTGGCTTTCCAGACAGAATGGTGATCTGACTCACTTTTACTCTTTCCTCAGGTCCCTTGTCCTCTAGCTAGCCTGAGCCAAATGACAGTGAGTCTAAAATAACAATGGCTAGCGTTTCTGCCCTAGGATAGAAACACAGAGCTCCAGCTCATTAACAGAAAATTGTTATCATTTGCAAGCACATTGATCACTTTTCTTGTTGTGTTGATGGAGTGCTGAAGCATTCCATCAAAAGTGATTTAGGAGTGGAGGGTGAACTTTTTCTTAGGGTTTGAGAGGATGTGGTCCATCATCGTGATGCAGAACGGAAGCAGGAACAACTCCCAACAGCGGCAGAGGGGGCAGATCGGGAAGTGGGGATGAGAATCCAGGTTCTCAGGTGGCTTTCCCCTTTCCCATATACTCAGTCCTGGGTGCCAGCCATGGGTGGGGCCGGCAGTGGTTTGAATGAGAAATGTCCTCTGTAGGTACGTGTATTTGAACACCTGGTCCTCAGTTGGTGGTGCTGTGTAGGAAAGGTTATGGAGCCTTTGGGAGGCGTAGCCTTGCTGAAGAGGTCCATCACTGGGGGAGGGCTCGGAGAGTACAGGTCTGCCGGACTCCAGGTGGTCCTCCCTGCTTCGTATTTTCAGTTGAAGATGTGATCTCTGAGCTTCCTTCTCCTGCTCCTTGCTGCCATCCCTCCCCTGACCTTATGGACTCTTTCTCTAGAACCATGAGCCCAAAGTAAACCCCCCTTTTACAAGTTGCTTTGGGCCATGATATTTTATCACAGCAGAAAGTAACTAACACGGTGCCACACACATGGGCCATGTCCCCCTCAGTGAATCCTCTCTGGAAAACCCCTCAAAAATGCATCCACAGGTGTACCTCACTTGTATCCTAGACACCAGATGACGGTCCCAATTAGCCCTCACACCATCCATTGTAAACCCTTCCTTAACTGTGAGCAGAAGCTAAGTGCTCCTGCCAGAGAGCATTCTATGATTTCAGGTTTTTAGGAGAGTACCTAGAAGGAAGCCCAGCTCACCTCAGGGAAACCTGAGTAGTCTCTACTGAGCCGCCCAGCAGCGCAGCAGGGACAAGCCACCTTGCCTGGCTGCACACATGATTGAGTCTCTCACCCCCAGATCCAAAGACAGATTTACCATGGTTTCCCCATTTCTTTTTAAACAGTCTGTCAGAGCAGATGGCCATTTATGCCATAAGTATAACATAGAAATTCTATCAATACCCACAGGCATTTTAAAAATACTTGTAAAACTCTAGGATATAAGCGCTTCTTTTCTTCATGTGGTGTTTGCTTCTGCACCTCACGTCGGCTTCCCACAGAGAGCAGAATGCTCTATTTCCCAATCCAGGACATGGTTTTTACATATGATATAGTCATGTCGACATTGACAGTTTTGCATGTTTATGAGAGCCCTCCAGGTGAGATGATTTAGCCTTCCTTTGTGTACACCAGGAAAAGTACATTTGACTTGAGAGAAGGCCTCTTTTCTGATTGTAATGTCACTGCTTGTTCGATGCTTTAGGGTGTGTTTATGTACGAACATGCATCAAAGCCATCAGTAGTAGTGTTTGATAAACATATGTTTCTTGGTCATGTCTGGCCGCCAGACAAACAAGGGCAGAGGCCTTGTCTGGATCATGGCTCACAGTTCTGCTTCAGTGGCTGCCAGGAAGTCCAGCCATTGCCCTTCCCACTGTACCAGGGCAACAGCAGCCCTCACTGCTGGAGGAGGGCACCAGTGGGCTGTGGGCACCTGGCCTGTCAATGGAATATCGCATCGCTGGAAAATCAGTGTCCCCTCAGTGGGGTGGGGACGCCTGACTAAAATGATGCCGGCCAACTGCAAGGGGCCTGGTAGTCACTGATACCCTTTGCCCTTTAGTATGCGGCCTTCCCAGAACCACCTCATGTGTATGTGCTTTCTCCCAATTCTAGCACTAGGCAGTTCTTCAGGAGGTCTGGGTTTTGTTCTAGCCTACTTTGGATTTGGTGTATGCTTTCATAGGTTTTTGGTTTTGTTTTGTTTTTCTTAAGGAGAATTTTTAAGTTTTCTAACATTTTTCTTGTTCTGTTGATTTGATTTTCTTGGTCAGGAAGACTTCTCTTGCCTATTTTCAATATCTGTCCTTGTCTGCCATATATTTTTTTCTTGAATATTTACTTTGAGGGAGTCACTAATGCACATGCAGTTGTAGGAAATAGTACACATGGACTCTATATCTTTCCCTCATATTCCACAATGCCCTGGACAACTGTTAGTCAAGTACCAAAACCAGGAGACTGACCCAGAAGCCTTCTGAGTTACCAGGTTTCTCTAGCCCCTCAGGGGCTCCTGCATGCTCAGTCCTGTCTGGTTCTGTGTTTCATTAGGAGTCAGTCACCTGAGCACCACACTCAAGACAGCCTTCTCATCCCAAGCCCCCTGTGGTGCCTTTAGATCTTTAGATAGCTGTAACTCCTCTCTCTCTCTCTATCTCTATCTCTATCTCTATCTCTATCTCTATCTCTATCTCTCTCATCCCTGGAAGCCATGGATCTGCCTCCACCTCATAATATTGTCACTTTAAGAATATGATGTACATAGATCACACAGTGTAACTTTCCAAAGCTCTCACAGCAATTGGGAGGCAGAGGCAGGCGGATCTCTGTGAGTTCGAGGCCAGCCTGGGCTACAGAGTGAGTTCCAGGAAAGGCACAAAGCTACACAGAGAAAACCCTGTCTCAAAAAAAAACAAAACAAAAAACAAAGCTCTCACCTCCTAGCCCATGCAAGGTACCTTCCTGGAAATTCATCCATGGGGCTGAATCCTTTTTTGATTGTGTAGTATTCCAGGGCATAGGTGTATCAGCAGTAATTTAATCATTCACGTGTTTAGGCTGATTCCAGTTTGGGGTGCCACTAACAAAGTTTCAGTGAATCTCCATGAGCAGGTTTTTGCACATGTCGCCTTCAGCCTGTCTGCTCCCACTGGGTACCTAGGGTTGTTTGGAGGGTTCCTGTCCTTAGATCTGTCAGATGGCATTGGCTCCAGTACCAGGCAGTCTGCACATTCCTGGAGACACTTCATCTCCTTCTGTTGTGTGTGTTCCCCGTGGGTGCTTGTGCTTAAGCTTTCCCTATTTTTATGCGTATCCACAGAGATTATGCTGTTTCCTGGATGTCATAGAATCTTCACTGAATCCACACCTCAGCTATGCAATCAGACATTTTATTTTATTCTGTTTCTGTAGTTTATTTCTTGAAGTGTGCAAACACAAGGCTCAGTCTATGATGGAGGACACCGTGGTGGTAATTTCATTCTCTTGTTTTAAGGCCGGGGTCTCTCTGTGTAACTCTGGCTGGCCTGGAACATACTATGTAGATCAGGCTAGCCTGCAACTCACGGAGCTCTTCCCCTCTCTGTCTCTTGAGTGCTGGGATTAAAGGAGTGTGCCACTATGCCAGGCAATAATTTTACTCCTTCTTCTGGTCTTCCAGTGTGGAGTCACATACCAGCCCTTCCTTTCCTTTGAACGAGTCGGTCTGCCTTCCTTTACTCCAGCTTGTGTTAAGTGAGGAGTAATAGAAACCGCTTCCTTAGCCCTCTGGTGATTACACGAGGGGCGTGTAGAACGTTAGAGCAGTACCTGGCACGCGGTGATGCCTCAGGTGTGACTGCGTTGCTACTCTGAAGCCTGCTCTGTGTGCCTGTGTTCCCAAGCAGTGGATATGGATGCTAAACACCGACCTCAGAATTCACTCCCTTTGCTCAGTGGTAAATTCTGGGAGGAAGGAATACTTTAGCAATCAGAAGCTAATGTGTCCTACCATGTTTTTCCTTTAGAAAAGCTTGGTAAAGTAAATTGAGAGAAACTTGTATTTTACCTTATTTTCTATCCTTTGAATAAAAGGTTATATTTTATTGTATGTTGTATATGCGTGTGTGCCTGAGTATTTATGTATATGCATCATGTGTGTGTAGGTACCTGTGAAGGCCAGAGGAGGATATCAGATTACCCTGGAACTGGAGTTATGGTTGGTTGAGAGCTGCTAGATGTAGGTGCTGGAAACCGAGCCTGGCTCTTCTTGGAAGAGGACTAAGTACTCTTAATCCCTGGTCTGTTTCTCTAGCACCAAATGTTATTTTTCATATATTATAATCTTGTTTCTGGAGAGTGGGACCAATCTTCCACTTGCCCACATTCAGCAAGCACTTGTTAATGATAACCACAACTTAGAAAGCTTACCTGTGCATGTAGCTAACACAGCATCTCTGCTGGATCTTGTTGTAGCACCCTGCCAAGTCTGGATGCCCCTTATCCCATGCTGATCCTAACTGGTCCCGCAGCTTGTGGGAAACGAGAACTCGCCCACCGCCTCTGCAGACAGTTTAACACTTACTTCAGATACGGGTAAGTGTGCCTGTCGGCACGTAAGTCTAGGAGACTCTTCTGCCTCGTTGGGGGGCATCAATAGTTTCTTTCTGTTCTCAGATGCTGTTAATTCTGTCTGCTTTAAGCACATTCTTTCACAGACACAACAGTTTATTTAAGTTATATTTAAAAGATAGAAGTGGTAAGCAAAGTGAATGTTAGGTAGATGACAAGTCCTCAGAAATCCCAACCATCATACCCTACAACTGGATCGGTATGATTACCTGGTCTTGCATGATGTGGAATCTTTTTTCTCCTGCCATCCTAAAAGATGATGATTATTAATGTATATTACAGTTACAGAACTTGTCAACTAGCAAAAAGAAACAAAAGATTTTGTTTTTTCTGAGACCAGTAGTAAATATATCTCAGTCCAGCTGACCAGCCAAAGACATAGACAAGCAGGGCACACTCGTTCCTTTATACACCTCTCCCATGGAAGGTCTCTTAGCTTCTTCGCCATTAATTACACTAGAATCTACACAGGGTTTATATTTAATCCTTCAGAACTCCCTGGGTCTTAATGAGCTTCCCTCCAGGACGGACTGTTTCATTTGGGAGGGTGTTGCTAGACAACACATGTAGTGTGAGTGTGCTGTTCCGGTTACCTGCGGGGCTGACTTCCAGGGACAGCCTTCCCACAGCCGGGCTTGGGACACATGCTGGCAACTCTGGAGCTGTGTGTCTCCTCTCCAGGACCACACAGCAGCAGGGAGGGGACAACACAAGTGTTTCTCATCCCTTCCCTCAGGTGGCTCAACAAGCTCAGGGTTCCCTGTATCAGAATAGAGGAATATATGTATATGTGTGTATGTATATACGTATATATACATATGTGTATGTATATATATATTCGCATATATATACCCATCTGAGAAAACCAGCCCACTGGACTTACAGGTGTTTTAGAAGTTTCTAGAAATCACATTTAGATGGAACTGTCTGCCCTGATTCCTCTTTGTTCTATACATGTGGCAAAGGAATTACTTTGGAATTAGCGGTGCCTGCCAGAGACTTGAAGATGTAACTACAATGCTGTATAGGCCATAAGCCAGTAAAAAAAAAAAAAAAAAAAAAAAAAAAAAAAAAAAAATTAGTTTCTAATGCTATTACAGAAAAAGCCCCCTCCTGAAGCTGTATGTGTTCAAACAATGTAAATACCATCTTTAAAAGGTCTATTTAGAGACTTAAAATTGCAACACACGTTTGGACATTTCTAGACATAAATGCTATAGAATATAAATATCACAAAGTAACAACAATAAGCTAAAAGTTAATACCAGCATTAAAAAGCTTAGTGTGCTGTTATGTTCATGTGGGGGCACCCAGCCTGCTTTCAGAGATAAGCTGAGCACAGTGAGCAGAAGGTCAAGCTAGGGCGGTAGGGTATATGCTGACCATTGTGCCAGGGTATAAATTTGGAACCTTTTAGCAAACCAAAGTGACCTAGGGAACCGGGGCTTTCTCTTATTGCTGTCATGTCTGTAGTGGCATCTGGCAATAGTTGGTGGCCTGGTCCTTTTTATTTACCAGTGATATGCTCTTGCCAAGGTGTGTTTGGTCTGATATGTTTTTGGAAATGTTTATTGACTTACCATCAAGATTTCTATTTCAGTCTGCTCATATGTTCTTATCTGGCTCAGTTACTCATTGCCGCCCAATCCTACATGTCCCTTATTAAAATGCTTACTCATCCTGATTCGACTGGTTTCCTTAGTGTCTTTTTTTTCCCTGGCTTGTCTAAGCCAGGTGGAGAGGTGGCCACATTAGCCTTGTTCACCAATGAACTCTTGCTGTCTAACATATGACCAGGTGCTTAATACATGTGTAATAAACACTTGTTAAATGATGGACAGACTGACTGACCAAATGGACAGCCAGGTTAATGGCCATGCATGCAAATTTAGTTGAAATGGCGGTGATAGGAAGCATAGGTGACTGATGGATCTGTGGAGGAATGGATGGATGCATGAACTTGTTCAATAGGTATTAATCGAGCTCCTCCCATGTTCTAGTCCCCGAGGACACAGTGAGAAAGACTGCTGAGGTCCTCTCCTTTGTGCGGTGTATAATCTGGTGAGGACTCTAGCATCTGTGTGCAGGTGTGAGGTGGCAAAGCAAACCCCTCACAATAGACGCTGCATCTGTACTGCTGGTGCCGCCACTGACTCTTCTCTCCTGACTGGAGTTGGTGATGAGCATCAAAATGCTACCACCTGCTCCTACCACCTTCCCCTTCACCCCCGCCTCAGGGGCTCAGAATGAGTCCACCCACTGTTCCTCAGCATCCTCATGGAGGCAGAGAGCCAGGCATGTTCAGTGGCAAATCATTCTAAGAATTCCACCCAAGACCTTGGATCTCAAAGGCGGGCATTAGATAGCTAGTGATTTCATCCATCTAGAAAGCTAAGATAGTTCTGTCATTATATGAAGCCACTTTCTGATTAAAACTATAGAGAAACATCTTCAGGGACAAGCCATTGCTCTTGGTTAGAGGATTTTTTTTTTTATGGTTCTTATCCCACATAATTGTAGATTTTTAATTAAATGAAAGAAGGCATGGATACAATCTCATTGTGCAACATTTTCCTGGCTCTTTGTTCGGATCTTCTCTTTCTCTATTTCTTTTCTTTTCTTTTTAAATGACATTCACCAAGATCAAGACATTCCGTGACATTCCCACATGCTAAGTTGCATGTATAGAGTTATGAATAAAGAATATAATTCTGCCATATAACAAATGTTGGTGGGGCTGAGGCATTCTACTGTGATTAGCCTTTGGTTTTACTATTTCTTCTTGGCCTAGGAATAGGTCAGGTGTCCTTTATTTATGTTAGTGACTGGTGACTGAGAGATAAAAGTGTACTGCTTTCAAAGTCTATTTCTTTATTTTGGTTTTTTGAGACAGGGTTTCTCTGTACAGCCTTGGCTGTCCTGGAACTCACTCTGTAGACCAGGCTGGCCTCCAACTCAGGGATCCACCTGCCTCTGCCTCCCTAATGCTAGGATTAAAGGCGTGCACCACTGCCACTTGGCTGTCTATTTATTTCTAACTTCATATTACCATACAAGCCAGTGACTTCCTGGGAAAGTGTTGGATGAAGGAGGCCCCACTAAACTAGACCATCTTCCAGTTTTAAGGCCAGTCATGTGATCTGACATCCTTGAAGACAAACTTTATTCTTCCCTCTCTCTCTGTTTTATAATAATCTCTATTGTCACCTGGGCTTTCATAGCTGTACATTAAAAGAAATCATAACAGTGTGGAGTACTATCACGTGCTTGAGTCACGTGCACACAGCCGAGCTCTGCCTGAATGTTAGTACGGAACTTGCTGTCCTGCTCACCATTTCCTGAGGCACTCTAGTCCAGAACTGGGGTTCTTATTTGTGTTTCTGAGTCACACTGGTCAACCTCCTCAACCACCTGCTCACTCTTTGTTCTTAGACATCTTTTCATCTTAGCACCTTGTCCTAGATACTTTCGAATGCCATTATTACAATTCCTTTCCTTCCTAGCGGGGTCCCTTCCATGGGCGTGGTTTGTTAGGAGCTTTGGGGAGAGCTCTCTCTGGAATGCCAAAGCCTCCTTAGTCCTTTATCACCAGACATGGTGTCCCTAGCTTACTCCTTTCGTGGTAAAGAGAAACTAACACGGAGTGTGGTTCCCATTAAGCCATGATATAATCACACATCATGATTTCATTAGTAAATAAGTTAATTAGCAAGTAACAAAGTCATAGAAATGTGCAGAGGGGGTGCTCGATGCTGAAGGGGAGGGCCCAAAGAAATCCATGTTCGTTAAACTTGGTGCTGCTTTTCCTAAGTGAGCTTGGCAACAACGTTGCTTTTACTGTGAAATATTTCCTTTTCAGGATGTTCATAATTGGGCGGCACACACACAGTGGAGGTTTCTATGTGTAAAATTGGATGACAGATTGAAAAACCCACAGGTCATCTTAGGTCCTTCTTAATAGAAGGTCCCATAGCCGTCAACAGTCATCATCTCCATTCTCCACATGACTGGAGCCGTCTCTTTGTTTACCTGCCCACACGTTTCAAATTGCTTCTTTGTTTAGTCTCTTTTTAGAAATTCTTCAAAACTCCCTGCCACTCAACCCCTTTGTTGGGAAATGTAAATTCAATGTAGCGTGTAAAGACTTTGCTGAGGGTATACAGCCACAGATGCCAGGCCATAGATTTATCTCCGCTGACTGTCAGGAGCACCAATAGACAGAGGGGCCCAGGTCTCCACCCAGGCACAGGGAGAAATGCCAGTGTGTTCCAACAACAAAACAAATGTCACCATGTTTTGAATGTACTCTCTTTCTGGCATCTGCATGTAAATGTAACACTGAAACCTGAAATTTTCCTGCTACAGTTAATTCTTGATTATAATATAAAGGGAGCCGTCATATGAATTTTAAATCTGTGTTTTTGACTTTGTAATGTGGAGGTTTTGAGGCTCAGCTTTACTCTCCTAATTGGTGTGTTGTTATAGAAGTTGACTAGAGTCATCCTGGCATGGCTGCTTAGTTCCATGTAAATTGCTGTGTTCAGTTCTTCATCTGTAAAATAAGAAATAATCTCTGCTCTGTGGGTTTGTTTTGTTTTGTTTTGTTTTTGTAAATGATTTAACATGTCAAGCATCTATCAATTCTCATCTCCTATTTTAGAAGTATTAGATAATCTAAATTCATTCTATTACCAGAACTTAATACTGGAAAAGCAGAAGGATGTAGTTGGCTTTTTCTCTTTTGGGGGGCTTTCGTCCAGCTCCCAAATAATGACATGGAGACTTATTCTTAGTTACAAATGACCGGCCTTAGTTTGGCTTATTTCTAGCCAGCTTTTCTAACTTAAATTATCCCGTTTCTCTTCTTCTATGTTTTGCCTCTGGGCTTTTTATGTTTCTTTATTCTATATGTCTTTCTCCCCTTCTTGCTCTGTGGCTGGCTGGGTGGCTGGCCCCTGGTCTCTCCTTCTTTCATTCCTCCTTCTTGTGCCAAGATTTCTCCTCCTGTTTATTCTCTCTGCCTGCCAGCCTCGCCTATCCTTTCTCTGCCTAGCTATTGGCTATTCAGCTCTTTATTAGACCAATCAGGTGTCTTAGACAGGCAAGGTGAAACAGATGCAATGTATCTTTACATAATTAAACACACATCCATCATTAAAGAAATGCAGCATGAACAAATGTAACACACCTTTACACAGTTAAAGTAATATTCTGCAGCATAAATAAATGTAACACATCTTTATATAGTTAAAATAATATTCCACAGCAGAAGGATATGAGATCAACAGTCTTGGGGAGTTGAGAACTTTGTGTTCTGGTTTTCTGGGGCCAGCACCATCCTGCAGGGTGACCTTGGATGGGTCACTTCGGTAGTCACCTTTATAATGGTGGGCTTTATCCTTTCCCTTGATGTCACAATAAATTCAGTGAATGCCTGCTCTGCACCAGGTATTGGGAATACAGTGACAAAGTAGGAGTCAAAGGTCTTCTAGCTGCGTATTTGTGCTGGGAAGACCTGAAAAACTGTGAAAGAAGGTTTCAGAGTAAGGGTGTATGTCTGTGTCTGTGTGTGCGTATATGTGTGTGTGTGTGTGTGTGTGTGTGTGTGTGTATGTGTGTGTATACATGTGTATGTGTGTATATGTATGTGTGTGTATGTATGTGTGTGTGCTTAGAGATGCTATCTCAAGACAGTGGATAGACAAGGCCTTTCTGGTTAAGAATTCATTCACCACTTGAACCATGTGTTTCCATAGATAATTCTAATACAAAGCCACAGTTCAGGGAGAATGAGGTGTTGCTGCCCTCATGCAGGGGGGGGGGGGGGCAGGGAGATTGGCCCTGAACAAGCAGTTGGGAATGATGGTGGTGTAGGCTGAGGCTGCGGGGGTATAAAGACCTGCATACTACACCAGGGGACATTAAAAAAAGTATAGGGAGGGCGACACTTAAACCTGGTCCTGACAAACAAGTGGCCATGTGGAGAGAGAGAGGAGGGGAACCGACAGAAAATGCTCATAGATCAGGGAGAATGTGAAAGCAGCTGGCTGAGCAATCGATACTGTGATCCGTCTCAAACTGTCATTATGTGATGGCAGAAGGGGGTGATTCAGAAGGCGATAAATAATGTAAGTAAAAATGGGATATTGATGAGCCAAAATTTGTATAATCCTCATAGAAGATAGTGATTAAATATAGTCTAACCCTTCTAAGGCACACTGTTTTCACAGTATCATTGCTTTATGATTTATGATCTGTGGGTCAATTTCATTCCTTAACATTCTTCACAATGAAAGCATTTCTCTTGTGACTTTCAAATTCCCAAGAATAGCGGGTGCTCTCTCTTCCTGTGACTTCAGGGCCTGTCACACCACGAGACCGCCTTACTTTGGTGAAGGGGACCGAGTTGATTACCACTTTATCTCTCAAGAAGTTTTTGATGAAATGCTGAACATGGTAAGGTTGCTCCCTGCTATTTTTTTAATCACAGAAGAAATTCATGTTCTTTGTCAGAAATATGAGGAAACAGTGATTTCTACAAAGGTAAAGATTAAATGTTGCGTACTTTCTAAATCTGTTTCAGTTTGAAAGTTGTCTACACCCCAATGGGCTCATCATTGAGGGTGGTGCAAATCCCCTAGGCTTCGAACGCATTTTCTTAAACAATAGTTCTTCTTTGCCTTCACATGGAAGGGAATCCTCACTCCCAAGTATGTTTTACCAGTTGTAAGTCTGCATTAATGTAATATGTACCCACCCCTGACTTCATTACCCTGAAAGAGCATCTCTGATTGCCACAACTCCTAGCAAATCTCTGCCTCGTACTCTTCTTCCCGTGAACCTTAGTCTTGTTTATATCACAGTCCTTGCCATCACCACGTGAAGCACACACGACTTCATCCTTTCCTGAAGCTCACTGAGGACCAGATGATGGACCAGTCTTTGTGCCATGAGCGGTCAGCATTGAGCCAGGAGTACTACATCTCCTCACCCTCTTTTCTCTTCTCCCTCCCTTCTTTCTCTGTCTTCACCCCAGAACAATGGACCTGGCCTAAACCTCCAGTATACATATCATGGAACATTTAAGATTGGGCTGTGCAATTACATTAGCTTAATTTTAGACAGCCAACTCTACTATGGTGCGTGTTCTCAGGCTCGTCTTGTACTCACAGAAATGCAAGCGAGTCCCATACTCCCTAGGCAGCTCTCCCTATAGCCCTGTCAAAAGAACGTCTTGGACATCAAATGCCTTCTTGTAGGACTGTATTTTGACAAGTCTGCTTGATTTGCGAGTTTTCTGGAAATTTATATTTCTAAAAGCCTTTAAAAGAGATTTGAGATTTGTCTTCACGGTACTAAGAAGCATTTCCTCAGCCCCTCCATCCTACCATGGATGTTGACTTCCGCTGTTAGAGTGGGCATTTTCTCTGAGAGTTCATCTGTACTCCAGGTGCACCTCCTACTCTCTGAAGTTCATAGCTTATCAGGTCTATAATCAAGTTAGTCTGGTTCAGTCCCCAGTCTAAGAAATCACTGCACTTCTAGGCTATATTTAGCTTTACAGTTTAATGCTTCACAGAAATCCCAGGTATTTGAGAAGAACTCATTTTTCCTGTCTCTGCCAACATACATTACTTTGATGTAATTTTCATCAACTTGAGTTTCACCTCCAATCTCCTTTTCTTTAGAGTGGGACACTGTTACATGAGCTAAGCCCAGAGAGTCATAGATTCATGCATGACACGTTGTCAGCCTTCCGATCATGCCCATACTGTCAGCCTTCTGCACATGGAACACTCCTCCACAAACCCCCTGCCCAGACAGCCTGGTTCTCCTGATAGACACTCTGGCCTAGCCACCCCGCACGCCTACTGTGAGCAGCCATACCCAGCTGCTAGATAGATAAAACATACGGACCTCCACCCTCTCCCATGTTCGCATGCCTTTTCAGCCAGCACCTCCTCTGACCAGCAGATCATCCCCCCACCTGTCCACAGATAGATACGTCAGCCCTTTCTAGAGGAACCATGCTTAGTCATTTTCCTACAGAGGCACTCCCTCTCCTGTGGAAAGGAAACCACTGGAGGTTTTGTTGTGTGACCATTGCTACTTATTAGGAAACCCACGTGCACTAGGAAATGAAGGGAGTGTGACTGGCCATAGCTGGGGGAACTGCGTCATCTCACTGCTTAGCAAATCAGTTGAATGGGGTCTCTTTTATGTTACATGCACAATGCAAGGTCTCTGCCAACCATGCATGCTTCCAGAAAATGTTTATGAGACCCACAGAGGAAGTAAACAAACATATATCCGAAAATAATTCAGATATGCATACATTTTGGAAACAGGGATCATGATAGAGTATTAGAGTTCTCCAGAGAAACAGGACCAGTAAATAAAGTCTGTGTGTGTGTGTGTGTGTGTGTGTGTGTGTGTGTGTGTGTGTATGTGTGTGTGTGTGTGTAATCTCTCTCTCTTGCACACACACACTCACACACACATATACATACACACGTATATGTATACACATACACACAGATTGGTTTGGTAGAAGTATCACATGGCTGTGGAGATTGACAAGCCAGAACTTGCTGTATGGGTGGGCATCATGGAGACTTAGGAGATCCAGCAGTGCCGGTGAGTTCCAAAGGCTTACCTTTCTTTTCTCTACAAACCTTAAAAGGATTGGATGTGCTGGGTGGTGGCACCCACCTTTAAACCCAGCACTCGGGAGGCAGAGCCAGGCAGATCTCTGTGAGTTCAAGGCCAGCCTGGTCTACAGAGTGAGATCCAGGACAGGCACCAAAACTACACAGAAAAACCCTGTCTCGAAAAACCAAAAAAAAAAAAAAAAAAAAAAAAAAAGGGTTGGATGCAGTCCACCCACATTCCAGGACAGTCTGCTTCTTCCAAGTTCACCAATTTCACTGTTAATCTCTCCCCTAAATATTCTCTACATTGACCCATGAACTTAACCATCACACGTGGTAAATTAGGTAAAGCATGAAAGGCAAGCCATAGCTACATCGTCTACATTCATAGATGTACATACTTAAATACATGCACATATGGAAAAGAGAACAGGTTTTTTCAAAGAACAAAGAGATTATGACATCAAAAAAGTAAAAAAAAAAAAAAAGGGCATATGTTGTTGGGTTTTAAACTTTGATTGTGATGATTGCCTTCATCACCCCCCAGCACCCATACTCCCTAGAAACTCACCCAACCTCAGAAGACCCTGTGTCTCCTCCTAACACCTCTCTGGCAGATAGCCCGTCTGTCATCTATGCTTGTCTCCAGAATGTCTGGACCAAGAGGGCAGCAAGAGACTCCGAGGCTGTGGCTGCTCTTAATGATGGCAGTATTAGCCTCCTAACTGCTTGCTATTTTTAATGATGTGCCTGCCATTTAGCAGGGTTGGATGCATCCCTGAACATTATTTAGTTTGAAGTCATGCCTTTCAGAAGGCACATTTACCAAGGTCAACCACATTTTTGTTCTTTCTACTGTCACCAGCTTCCCAGTTTAGGTTAGGCCTAATGGTTTAATAAATAGTCACAATTTGAAGGGTATATATTTACCTACGTTTTCTTTCTTTTTTTTTTTCTTTTCTTTTTGCAAGAGACTACTGCTGTCATGGGAAATGAGTCTCCAGAATATACAGAGAGGGTGATATTTATAGTTAAATAAGCAAAGGGCGGGCAACAATTCTGTTGACTAACATTTGGGGCAGTTTTAATCAAAAGCCATCTTTATGAGGAAAACCAGGCTGGGTCTACTTTTCTAAGCTTTGAGGATGCCCACGGCCTTTGGGATCACCCATTCCTCTCGGTTTATCTTAAAACGCAAGGAGTTTATGATTGGGATCCTTTTCTGGAGGCCAGGGATGCTGGCATAGCTACAGCAGAAGGGGAAGCCATTGGTTTTACTACCTCCATGGGGAAGGTTTGTGGTGTGGATTTGGCAGGAAAAAGGTAAGCAGTCATCACGGTCTGTTCTACCAGAAGCTTCCACACAGAACCTTCCTCAAACATTGTGTCAATCGATTATTTCAATAAACCTTATTTTCTTCGGGAAGAATTTTGAATAAGCGCCATCAGAGTTTGATGTTGCTCCACTGTCCCATTACTGCTGTGTTGTTCTTCCGGGCTTACTAACACTTTATAATTTTTATGGAATTAGATGAAAGTAAGACATCAAGTGATTTTATCATTACATTACAGCACCTGTTATGTGTAAATCTTTGTATTTTTCTAATTCCAGGGTAAATTTATTCTAACATTTAATTACGGTAATCACAATTATGGATTAAACAGGGACACTGTAGAAGGTATTGCAAGAGACGGATTAGCAAGCTGCATTCATATGGAAATAGAAGTAAGTATTTTTCATTCAGCTGTGAGTACATGTGCGCGTGCGTGCGTGCGTGCGTGCGTGCATGCGTGTGTGCGTGCGTGCGTGCGTGTGTGTATTGCTGTCTGAAGTTGGGGCCACAATATCTGGATAACATACTGCTAGGCACAAGAGAAACGCTACAAAACATGAAGTGTTAAGTATATCGTCAGTGTGGGGGAGGTAAGACCTGGGAAAGTTAAGTGACAAGATTTAGGTTACAGCTCCACTCAAGACGTTTGTCTCTTGTTTCCTCGCTAACCTAGCCCTTTGTTATTGTTCTTTTGTATGAAGTGCTGTCAGGTGAAGTGGGTGCAGGCGTGGGTGGCCCCCTGTCCCCTCAGGACTGCGTCAGCCTGAGTGGACACCCTGCTCCTCATTCTTCCCAGGGGCTGTGTGGGTGGTGCTGTCATTTAGCACTGGCTGTTCACTGGATGCAGTGTTCTTATATTTCTGCAAGTCAGACTTGCAGATTTCAGATTTTTGTCCCTCCCCCGTGCCCCACCTACCACCACCAACCTCAAATTAGAATGTACAGACCTTTTCCCAAAATTGTGAACCAGAGGAAACCTACAACTTTCCTACCCACTTGTTTGAAGATGAACATGAAACTCAACTAAATGAATCAGGTCTTCAGTGATGGTTGTTTTTTTTTTTTTAATTACTTTTACTAAGCAATATAAATCTTACAATCAGACAAAATAAATTAACTAAAACAAACATAAAACAAAACTTGACAAGGCGGTTCTTTGCTGTTGACTGAATGTTAGCTTCACTTTCCTTTGTAATGCCACAGAGGAGGAGACTTTCGGCTTCTGGTGTTGGCCAGCTGCTCCCCTTAGTGAAGCTGGGCGTACTTACTTCATTAACACTCTGCATCACTATCCATTCTTATCTTTTTGCAGTTGACTGGTTCTGTATCTTTAAGAGAAGTCTTCTTTACTCATATATATATATATATATATATATATATATATATATGTGTGTGTGTGTGTGTGTGTGTGTGTGTATATATATAAAGATATATGTATATCTTTTACATATATATATTAAAGATCAGTTCTAAACATTGTCTGCCTTGGATGGAGGAAACAAAAACTAATATGTGTTTGAGTGCAGCAGCGTTTCCCAGCTCGACAGTTTCCTGAGTGACAGCTCCTTTTTTTCCTTCCTGAGAGCTTACTGCTCCTCATCTCCAGGAGGTCAAGTCTATAAACTGTTTTATTCCCCTGTTCCTCCCCAGCTGAGGTATTTTTCCCAGACTGCCCTTGTCACCAGCTCCTCCAGAAATGGTTTTAAAAGCAGCCTGTATTTCTTCCCACTGAATCGTTAAAACAAGAATTCTGAACTTGAGTTAAACTTGACGCTAGAACTGACATGGAAGGGACTTGACAGTCCACTTGGAACAACTCTCCCACTTCACATATGAGGAAACTTCTGCCCAGTGAGTTGGAGGGATGTGTGCAGAGTCCTTAGGAACCACAGAGCTGAAGTCACGACCCAGACCTCCCAGTGTAAAGTCCCCACCACCTCATCCTTTGGTCACCCGGTAGCAGGCTACGCTGACTCTGATCTGTATCCTCCAGAAGGAGGCTGGAAGATGTGGAACCACAATGATTTGGGCAGTTACTACAACCAGTCTTTAAATTTTGCATCTACAAAGGGAGGAAATGTTGGAGGCAGAAGCTCTGGCCCCTAGATGGTGGAGGCCAATACTTTAACAAACCATAAAAGCAAGGTGGCTTTGGTGGTTCCAGCAGCTGTGGTGGTGGCAGGAGAGTCTAATTACTGCCAAGAGACAAAACTTAGCAGGAGACAAGACCCAGAGAAGTGAAAAGGGAGCTACAGGTGACATAGATATGTGATCTGAGCCAAGTACAGTGGTAGCAAGGTCTGGCTGCTATGAAGAAGACGTGTTTTGGACAACGCTCATGTTTGGCAACCCCTTCCCCAACTCCCGCAGGCTCAAGGGCTGTATTTGTGACTGTAATAGTCTGACCATGGTGCTAAAGTTCTCTCTCTCTCTCTCTCTCTCTCTCTCTCTCTCTCTCTCTCTCTCTCTCCTTCTCTCCCTCCCTCTCTCTGCCTCTCTCTCCATATATATATATATGCCTTCCTGGGTTGCTGGTTTAGAAACAAGAATGGTACCGAAGTGATAGATGATGGAGGGGTGCCGGGGAGCCTTTTTCCCTGGGAAGATTTCTATCTTCTAGTGTTTCAAGGATGCTTATTGAAATATGGAATTGAATTACCTTTTGATAATAAAATAGCAGTACTGCCTTGAATATCCCTATTTTATGTCCAGTAATTTTCTTTTCCTAACAGCCATTAGAACAATTAATTTGAGAACAACCAGGTGGAATGAATTGTAATGGTTCCTACAATAATTTAATATTTGATGAAGAGAGAAAAGTAATCCAGCCTTGAAGTATTTATAGGAAAATAGCAGCTGATTCTACAGATAAAATATGTTCTTCAGTGTGATACTGTGTGCTACCCCTGAGTTGTAGCGTCCTACAGTGATGTCCAAAGTGGGGGCTGCTACTGACTTACCTTTTCTGTAAACATCCAGGGTGTAAGAAGTTTGAAGTATTCCTATTTCGAGCCTCGATATATCTTGGTGGTGCCCATGGACAAGGAAAAATATGAGGGATATTTGCGGAGGAAGGGATTATTTAGTCGAGCAGAAATTGAATTCGCTGTCTCCAGGGTGGACGTTTATGTTAAAATTAATCGGAAATTTCCAGGATATTTCGATGCAGTAATCAATGCAGGTCAGTAATGCCCAGCATAGTTTTATTTAATTTTTAATGTGCTTCCATGTTTGAAGTATACAATCACTGCATTTCCAGTTTATGTCATGGAAAGAGAATTCTTAGGAAACAGAGGTATTTGTTGTAACTAGAAGCTGCAAACAGGTACAGAAGGGAGTGAGAACCTGAGAGATCCAGTCTCCTGCTGCTCCCATCAGAGGCCTAAGTTGTATTACTTCACAAAGTTGTGACTAATGGAGTTGGTATAAAATGGGCCCACAGAGATTCCTTCCCCTGGGGACATTGTGAGAACAGAGATGGGTAATATCTCATTTGAAATATATGTTTAAACTTCTTCAGGCATATGAAGCTCAGGTAATTTTATCATAATCTACTTCTACAAAGAAATGCAACTACTGAAAATATTGGAAATTTGAAATTTGTCTGGGTAAAACATTTTCAAAAACTACCTTAGAATAAAGTGTGCCATTTTTTTACCCAGATATTTCAAATTTTATCACCACAAAAAAATAATGAATGTTTGAGGTAGAGGATATGATAATTACCCAAATTTTATCATAAATACAATGTATTTATGTGTTATGTTCCATAAATATGTACAGTTATGTCCATTAAAATTTTATCAAATAAGCCGGGGGTAGGGGGTGGCGCATGCATTTTTTTTTTTTTTTTTGGTTTTTCGAGACAGAGTTTCTCTGTGTAGCTTTGCGCCTTTCCTGGGACCCACTTGGTAGCCCAGGCTGGCCTCGAACTCACAGAGATCCTCCTGGCTCTGCCTCCCGAGTGCTGGGATTAAAGGCGTGCGCCACCACCGCCCAGCGGCGCATGCATTTTAATCCCAGCGCTTGGGAGGCAGAGGCAGACGCAGGCCAAAACAAAACAAAAAAATATCAAATAAAAAGGCCACTGATTTGGAGCAGAAGCCAGAGAGAGAAAGATAGAGAAATTTTTGAAATATGGACCTTTCCCTGTGTTTTTAATTGTACTGTTTGGTACATTGTGAAGGAATGGGAAATACGGTGTATGGATAAGGAGGTTCTTAGGAGTGGTAAGATGACTGAGCAGGTAAGGGCACCTGCTGCCAAACCAAATGACCTGAGTTCAGTCTCTCGGATTCATGTGGTGGAAGGGGAGAACTGACCTTTTTTGTTTGTTTTTTTGAGACAGGGTTTCTCTGTGCAACCCTGGCTGTCTTGGAACTTACTCTGTAGACCAGGCTGCTCTTGAACTCAGAGATCTGTCTGCTTCTGCCTCCCATGTGCTGGGATTAAAGATGTGTGCCACCCACACTATAGTTGTCCTCTGATTGCTGCATGCATCCCCTCCAACAAATAAATAAATGCAGTAATTTAAAAAGGGTATGTGGGGGATGCACGCCTTATAGTCCCAGCACGCGGAAGGTACAGGCAGGCAGATTTCTGTGAGTTCAGGGCCAACCTGATCTACATAGAGAGTTCTAGGCCAGCCAGGACTACACAGTGAGACTCTGTCTCAAACAAACAAATAAATAAAATGAATAAATTCCTAACAGCCTTTTGGTGACATACTGAATAGGAAGGGGGGGGGGACATTAAATGGAGCCATATGATATTGATGGTATTCAGCTATTATACAAATGACAATTTTTTTTTTTTTTTTGGTTTTTCGAGACAGGGTTTCTCTGTGTAGCTTTGCGCCTTTCCTGGAACTCACTTGGTAGCCCAGGCTGGCCTCGAACTCACAGAGATCCTCCTGGCTCTGCCTCCCGAGTGCTGGGATTAAAGGCATGAGCCACCACCACCTGGCACAAATGACAATTTTATATGGTTCACTTAATTATTTTTCGAACCTCTAAATTTGTACTGTATTGCGTATCCATATTGTTTTATACTGCTACACACAAATACTCACAGTTAATGCTTAACCCAGTACCTGGTCAGCAGGTTAGGACAGCATAACAGGGCTCAAAGTCAGTGCCGTGAGGCTGAGATTAAGGAGTCAACTGAGCTGAGATCTCATCTGAAGGCTCAGAGGAAAAACTGAGCTCTCAGGTTCCTTCTCATTGGCAGAATGCATTTCCTTGGGGTGTGGGCCTGAGCTCCCAATTCTTGGCTGGCTGTGTCTTAAAGGCCGCGCATGGTCTGCTGAAACTGTTCCTTGGTGTTATCTACACGGTGCTGGCCCTCTTCTAGACAGCGAAGAGTACAGTGAATCCTCTCTGTGCTTTGAGCCTCTGATTTTTATTCTGTCACCGACTAGATGAATCCCTCCTTCTGTGGATGTGATTTGAGGGGACCCCCTGGATAGCCCCTTTCACAGTCGCCTCTATCACTTGTACCATTAGCAGCTGTCATTATGTCTGCAGGTCCCTTTGTGTATAATGTAATGTAATCACAGGACGAACTCTCTTCACCTCCATAGGTTCTGCCCACTCAAGAGTGGGCGGAGATTATAGGAGAAGGGAGTGTCTCTAGAATCATCTTAGAATTGTACCTGCCATAACAGTAATAACACGAAGTGTAGTGAGCAGACCAGTCTACTCACCACTGAACGCTGACTGTGTTTTGACACGATGCTACTATATGAAAATGTTCTCTTGTTTATTGTAGATGATCTGGACATTGCCTACAAAAAGCTAAGTGATCTCATTCGAGAATACCTGGGATTGACTGAGGAAGCTACTAAGGGCTTGGCTCCAGCTGCAGGTACTAGCCTGGCTCCTTTGTACCAGGTTTATTCTCCATGGAAAATTCGGCAGCTCTGTTGTTCCTTGGGTACTCATTAGCTAGGCAAAAGCTGGCTCACACTATTTAATTCCTACATTTTTTTTTCTGGGATGTATGAATTGGTCCTTTGGATCTGTAACTCTGCTTGTCTCCCTGTTTATAGTAGGACACTCCCCCCACCCCAGGGACACACTTGGCAATGCCTTGGAAGTGGACAGTAGATAAGAGTTGGTCTCATGGTTCAGAACTCAGCCTTCCAGAAGTCTATTCCCTTATGGAACTAGAGTATTGTACCTATCAAGTATATGTTTAGTCCAAGAATTTTAGTGTGAGAGTTTTCTTAGTCTTTCTCATTGAACTGCCAGTCCTGAAACTGTTGGGCCGCAGAGAATAGTGGGAAGCTCACTGGCCAGAACACGTGACGGGGGCCTAGCCCAGCTGCTCACTTGGCCAAGCTGCTTAGCTGTTCTGGGCTTCCGTTTCTGGTCACAAAGAGTATGACACCACACTTCCCTCCTGCCTCATGGATCCTGAGCAGCAAATGGTGAGGGACGTGTAGGAACCTTGACTTGGAACCTAGAAATTCTAAGCCCAGAATTTGGAGGCATGACTGTTTTGAGATGTATTTGAAATGCTCACTCCTCAAATTTGCCTCACACCCACGAAGATGGCTACTTACTAAATAGTGTCTGGAGAAATTAGAACCTTGTGCTAAAAGAAATATAAAATACTGTGGCTGCTACAGAAATGGTATGTAAATTCCTCAAAAAAAAAAAAAGACAACTTTCATGTATTCCAGCTGTTTCACTTCTAGATAAATGCCCTAAGTCACTGAAAGCAAAATCTTGAGGAAGTAGTTATTAGACACCCTATTCATCGCAGTGCCAATCACATTAGCCAAAAATTGAAGCAACCACCGAGTCCAGTGATGGATGAATGGATAAAGAAGGTGTTGTATACAGTCTTTGATGTTATTTCATCTTTAAAAGGAGGGAAATTTTGACACACAATATCCCATGAGCCTCGAAGACAGTGTGGTGAATGAAATTAGCTGTTCAGAATAGAACAGATACTATACAAATGCGTCTCTATGAGGCATTTAGAGCAGTCAAATGAACAGTCAGAAAACAGAAGTATGATAAGCAGAGGCTAAGTGGAGAATGGAGTATTATTGTTTAGTGGGTAGAGTTTAAGATTCTAGAAGATGCCAGGTGGTGGTGGCTCATGCCTTTAATCCTAGCACTCAGAAGGCAGAGGCAGGCGGATCTCTGTGAGTTCGAGGCCAGCCTGGTCTACAGACTGAGTTCCAGGACAGCCAGGACTGTTTTATAGAAAACATCGTCTCAGAAAAAAAAAAAAAAGATTCCAGAAGATGAAATGAGTTCAGGAGATGGACGGTGATGAGTCCACAACAATGTCAATGGACTAAGTGCTTTGAATAGTATTCTCAACATGGTGAAAGTGACAAATTCTATGTTTTGCTGCTACAACAAGAATCTTTTCTAAAGGCGCCTCAGCGGCTGAACTCCAGTCACACAGACATATTTGCAGACTGTTAAGCCAGTATTGTTGCTGTTCTGTAGATGCCTTGCAGCTTGGTGGTCCAAATAGGATTCTGTTTGCCTGATAGCATTCCGACAGACTGAGAAGGGAGACCAGGCCACGACTTTGACAGAGTTCAAACACTTAAGCTCACTGCGCCATTTGCAATTTGAAGTCTTCCTAGGTCCATGAGTCCTTGTGTTTTGGACCGAGGTCAGTGCAGCAGGAGAAATCTCAGATACTAGCTGATGTGTGTCATACGTTAAAGTAACTAAGGGGTGGTATGGTAACCAGAAAATGCTCGAAGTAAGCTTGGTCTATCAAATTAGGCTGCAATGCAGTGTACCTGGCGAGGTTTGGACCTCCATGGAGCTTTCTCTTGAGGAAATATGGCTCCCTTTGCTTTAATTCTTTGCTATCCAAGCAACCTTGTGATCTTTAATTTGGTCCCCTGGGTGGCCCTGGCCCCTGTGGGGGCTGAACCTTACGTGAGAACACACTGCCCTGCTCCCTGAACCTGAACCATCTCCCATTGTAAATTAATAAATTGGTGTGTTGGCTTTTACATCAGCCTTTGGGGGATTTGGATAAACACTGACTCCCCTGAGTAACTGAGCAATGTATGTATCTGTGTGGTGCTTCTGAAGAGAGGAGCAACGGGCGAGACCTAGCACAAGAGCCCACGGACTCCATCATCGTATTCTGTAGCTCTTCTTATTTCTACAGTGATCAGGACACTGACTGTAGCGTACAGTTACTATTTGGCAAATTAATAGGCAAGATAATATGTGCAGAGGAAAACAGACCCCCACTTTCAAGTATATAATAAAATCTTACTTATTTGGAATAATTAGGTTAGGCCTATCTGATTTAATGAAAGGTATAAATTATAGAATTATAAAAATGTTATAACTCTCAGAAATATTTACTAATCGAAACTGAAGCATCTAGTTATTGAATAATGGAATTCTAGCTTGAAAAGTAGACAGGATGGATTGCAATCAATCATCAGATCTATATCCTCAACAGAACTTTATTTTCTAAACGGTTTAATATTCTGAAAAAGAATGTGTTTTCTTAAGGCAAAAGCCTTATCTCATGTTTACAGTTAATTTGCAGAGGGAGTTCTTTTTTTTCAGTTGATAATTAAAGATAAACTTCCACTTGGGTGGAATTGTACAGATCAGACGGTATTCAAGTGAGTATATTTGAAATTCTAATGAATATACTCCTTATTAATAGCTTTTAGGGTATCTCTAGCAGCCCAAGGAGTCAAGCCAGGGGCTTCTGTGAAATCTTTGCCAAGGGTGAGGGTCAGTACAGGTGAATGGGGCCTGTTCTAGTTTCTAGTTTTGTTTCTGCTGTAAATTTCTGGTAAACTGCCCTGACAAAGAAGCATTTGGGAAAAAGAGTCTCACAATTTCAGGTGACAGTTCATCACTCTGCAAAAGTCCAGGCAGCAGCAACTTCAGCATCTAGTCACATCATATCCACAGTCAAGAGCAGAAAGCGACGAATGCATGTGTGCTCACTTACCTGGTAGTGCAAGCTTGACTCCTCTGTTCTTATGTGGTGCAGGAACTCCTGCCTAGGGAATGGGGCCACCCACAGTGAGCTGAGTTTTCTCACACAATTAACATAGAGCCCCCCACAGACATGCCCACAGGTCAACCCAATGTATACAATTCTTCACTGAGACTTTCTTCCCAGGAGAGTCTAGGTTTGTATCAAATTGACAAAAGTAATTATCATAAGGCACAGACATAATGGCCTCCCTCTGAAACTGTAAAGACTCCCTAAGAAGGGGCAGCCCCAGCAGAAGTACCATCCTGGGCCTCTGGTGAGTTATTCTGATCTTTTTCCTATGATATATGATATATATCATATTCTATGACTATATCATATGACATATAGTCATATATATGAGAAATCAAAACAAACAGTATAGTGGGTTTAAAAAAATAATTAAAATGTCAAAGGAGAGAAAGTGAAACAAATATTTAAGATTCTGTGAGAGTTTAATCTGAACAATTGGATAACTGGGTGGGTATCTGAAGCCTTACTTTTCTGTCTTAAATCTAACTGTGAATTTGTAAAATCATCTTTTCTTAAAACATAAAAGAGCCAGGCAGCAGTGGCACACGCCTTTAATCCCAGCACTCGGAAGGCAGAATCAGGTGAATTTCTGTGAGTTCGAGGCCAGCCCGTAACCAAAACTACACAGAGAAACCCTGTCTTGAAAAACCAAAAAAACAAAAAACATAAAAGAAAATGCATGTAATATTGTGGCTCATTACTGGCCTGCCGTGGAGAGCCGAGGCTTTCCCCAGCTGGATTAAGAGCATCTGTGTTGAGTTTCAGTCCAAACAGAAATCTTACGTCAGTAGCATCCTCTTTCCAAAAGAGATAATCCTGTGCCAGTGCAACCTAAAGACAATCCCCAAATATTTGAAGTAATAATATCCAGCCTCATCCCTCATAATCATCAGCGGCTCACTTGTCACTGGGAACACAGTGATGATGTCCACATAACAATGAGGATGAAACAGAAAGCTGAAAGCGAGCCCAGGAGCCGTCTGCTCGAGGCCAGCATCCACCCACCTAAGCTTAGAACTATGAACCTTCCTCAGGACGGGTTAGTTGAATTTCCACTGAACGCATGCATAAAAAACTTTAGGTATTCAGTGCTGAGAAGCTCGTACGACCTTAGATGTGCCATTAATTTTAAATGCATACCAATTAAGTACGGCACTGTCCTATTTCCCGGAGCAATGTAGGAAGTATTTGTTTCCAAAGCATGAAATTAACAGTGCAGTTTCTATGAAGTAAGGAGAAACTCACTCATTTTGCTTCTCAATGTAAGTGTATGTTTACCCTCGGTCTCTATAGCCCACTGGTTCTCAGCCTTCCTAAAGCTGAGGCCCTTTAACACAGTCCCTCATGTTGCGGTGACCCCCAACCATAAAATTATCTTTGTTGCTACTTCATAACTGTAATTTGCTACTGTTTTGAATCATAAAGTAAATATCTGTGTTTTTCAATGGTCTTAAGCAACCCTGTGAAAGGGTCATTTGAAAAAAGGGGTCACGACCCACAGGTTGAGAAATGCTGCTCTAGGTCCTGTGTCTTGGTCTGTCGCTGTTTCCAGGGAGGCTTTAAGGAAGTGGAACTAATGAGCTGCCTGAGCTCTTGCCATAAAGGTTATGAAATGGAATTATATTTTTCTTAATTCTGATTAATGGTAAAGGGAAAATGGAGCAATTTGCCAGCCCATAAAGTGGTGCTTTTATCTTCTAGTAAAGGGCATGGTATCATTTAACCAAATATCGTGAACTGTTAAATCATCAAAGCAGCAGAAGAAAACCTATCTGTCTGCCCGTACAATTAGAGGAGAGTGCCTTCAGCGCTGAGTGTCACTGTCCTTTGCCTTTCCTTTTAAGTTGTATACATGAATTGCATGCATCATGTAAGCATATATAATTTGCCTTTTTTTGTGCTGTAGAATTTTTTACATTCATTTACTTGTGTGTGTGTGTGTGCGCACATGTGTGTGTAGATTAAAGGACAGCTTGTGGGAGCTGACTGTCCCTTCCACTATGTGGGTTTCAGGGATCAAACTTAGGTCATTGATCTTGGCAGCAAGAGCTTTAACCACTGAGCCATCTTGCCAGCCCTAGTTGGCCATTTTAATCGTGTTAAGTGTGAGATTCAGTGCCATTAACTACATTCTCAGTGCTATGTAACCACCACTACCACCTATTTCCAAAGTTTTTCACTGTCTACAATAGAAACTACTCATTAAGTAGTCGTCCCCTGCCTGGTGGCCTCTGGTCTACTTTCTGTTCTCTGTAAATTTGCCTGTTTTGGTTAGTTTCTTTTTTTTTAATTTAACCTCGTTTCTTGTCTAAAGTTGTGTTTTAGTTTATATCTGTGATAAATTTGGTGATTAAAAACAGTGAACAGAGGGTGCCATCAGAAATCTTACCGCGGGGGAGGCTTTTCACTCAGCCCCCACTTGTCTTTCCACTCTCAGGAGACATCTAGTTTGACTGGATACAAAAGAGGGCCAGACTAGAAGGCTCATTGTGAATCTAGAGTAGCGCACACCCACCCTTCCTTAGGGGAGGGGACAGTGGCCAGGGACACATTTGCTGCTGGAGATGGGTCACTCTGGGGTCACCAAAGTCTCTTCCAAGTTGAACTCAGACTAGTTTTTTCAAGGTTGTTCCAGACTCATGCGTCACCTCTGACCACTGCACGGTTCAGAGCTGTGCTGTCTGGGGTGGATTAAGATGGTAGGTAGGTCACTAGAAGCATGTCAAGGCTTCTATCATTTATAAGCCAGTGCCGGATGGGGTGACTTTGTCCGGGAGACCAGAGCCACTGACTGAGAAGGTGTGACTCGGGGAAGCAGGCCCTCTCTGGAGTACCTGTATTGCCAGCGGCCTCTGGGGAGCCATTTCTGTAGCCAGGGAGATCTGGGGTGATGGAGGGGTGAAGATAGCAACTTGGACCCTTGGTCTTCAGGAGCAGACACTGGTGTCTTACGATGGATGTCCTTGAATCCATGCCCTCCTTCCTCCATTTCTTACCCACTGAGTTCCTGCTGGACGCTGAGCCTCGAGGGTATTAGTAAAGAGCCGGGGCTCCTGTCAGCACTCAGCTTGTGTCTTAGCCACCAACAGCAAAACCAGTCTCCTTCATTTGGAAAACCCCTTTACCATCCGCAGATCCAGACTTGGTTTTGAGCAAACATCTGGATGCTTTCTCGTTAACGTTCTTTTTAGTTCACTAGGAATGATCCTAAGTTCTATCCATTAGAGACTTGTAGCCACTTCGTCTCCACAAGAAGGATGGTCTAGCTGTGGTGTTCTTTTTAAGGTCCTTTGTGCAACCCAAAGGGAAACAGGGTTTTGTTGTTTCTTTCCAGCAGTAAAGAGCCTTTGTAGCTAACTTCTCTTTATATTAAAGCAGGCGCTCCCTCTAGCAAGAAGACCATCTCTGGGGTCCCAGCACACCTGGTCCCCTCCCCCAGGCGCTTGGCAAGACTGCAGGCAGATGGCCAAAAACCAGAGGCTCTCCCAGAAGTGCAGACTCATGAGAAGACCTCTGATAGTCAGAACTCAGCTCTTCCACAGAGCCAAGAGTTAACTGAGGAGGGAGAACACCCTAAGAAGGATCCTTCTTCCAGCAGCCACCCTGCTCCACCTCAGCAGGTCAGTTCTTCAACACTTGATATTCCTCAGCAAGACCAAGACACATCACCAAAGGTGAAGGAAGGGGATGGTCAACCAGCCAACCTCCCTCCCAAAATAACCACTGAGATGGACGGCCCCGAAGATGAGCATGAGCCACTTGAACTAAAAGCTGGACAGTCTTCTACTATTGCAGCTCAAGAACCCCCTCAGCATCCTGGCCCCCCTCCCCCACACAGCCCTCAGCCAGACCAGGATAAGGAACCTGGAGAGATCAAAGGAGCCCCTAGCAACCCACCCCCAACTGAACCCTCACAGGTACCTGACCCAGCTTCCCTCAGTCCTCAGAGAGTGCAGGATGAGGGAACTGAGCCAGCCAACCCTGCACCCAGCAGTTCCCCTCACAATCTTCCAGAAGATCCCTCCACCTCTGATGTAGTGAAGCCTGCTGGGGGTTCTCAACCACCTCTGAAGGAGGGAACCCCCAAAGCGGTTGTCCGTGCCAGTACTCCTTACCCAGAAATTCCACCTCCCCAAGACTCATCCACAAACTCAAAACATACCCAGATCAGGGAGCAGCCAGTGGCCTTGCTGCCTAAAAGTCGGCTAGCTCCTACCAGGTTACCCCAGCCCCAAACCCTGGCTCCTCTCCAGAGCAGGAGACCCACACCCAAGCTTCTTTCTCCCAGTAGGGAAGAGGCTTTGGGGACAAGCTCAGATCAGACCCCAACTCCTTCTCCCAGGTCTCTCCCAACTCAGGATGGAGACCCCAATAAACTTCCTCCCATCAGCCCTCCCCAGTCCAAAGCACCCCCAAACCCAAGCCCCCAGGCAGCCCATAGTCCACAGCAAGCCCATGATGGAAAAGCCAGCGAGGTGAAGCTCCCACTTATTAGCCCCCCGATCCAGGAACAAGCCCAGCAGCACTCCACCAACCCTCCCCAGGAAGAGGAGGCATCCACAGTCCGGCTCCCTCATATTCCTGCTCCCTCTGTGGAACCTCAGCTGCCTCAGAACACTAGGCCAAGGCCTGCTTCGAAGCCTGCAAAAGAAAGGAAAACTCCCAAAGTAGGCCATGCCTCCAGCAAGAAGATTCCAGATCCACAGCTGTCACCTCACAGGCAAGAGGCTGCTAAGCAGAAGGATGCTAGGAAAAAAAAACTCAGGCTGAGAGAGACAGCTAAAGGGTCGCCATACCCAAGAAAGACGCCAGGTGTAAAGTCTCAGACAACCCAGCAGTCGGAATCCCATAGCAAGACAACTCCTAGGAATGTGTCTGACCCGCTTGACTCCAGGTCCCCTCTGAGCCACACTGAAGCAGTATCAACAGACCCCCAGAACCAGGAGGACAAAAACCGCAAAGCACACAATTCCAGAAAGAAGGACCTGGCTCAGTCTGTAGGTGCGTCCCAAAATGGAGAAATGTTAGAAGGATTAGCTCAAGAAAACGAAACAGCCCTCAGTGAGAATCAACCAACCCAAGAAGCTCAGCCCCTGGGGGTGCATCCTGGGGGGAGAGAGGAGGCTCACAAAAAGGAAAGGTCTCAGAAGAGAGAGGTTGTGGGGAAGCCTTCAGGGCAGGAGGTTGCAGCCCCTAGCCAGCTGCGGGCCAAAGAGACACAAACCCATAAAGACACCAGTCAGATCAGACAGGGCTACGCCCAGAGGCACAACATACTTATGTCTAAGCAGCAATCCAAAGAAAAACGAACTCGGAAAAATGGGGATGTACCACAGAACAGAAGCCCTACTGCTCCCCAGAATCAGGTGTCAGAGGAGGAGCAGGGTGGCCGGACAGGAAGACTGCGAGCCAGGGGCAGCCAGAGCATCAAAGTATGAGCCCTGGCTCCTGAGAAGCTGTGACCCCCGAGAGCTGTGCTATCGGGACACCAAGGTGCACCACTGGTTTCCTTCTGTGACCACCAGTGAGCACCTCGCTTTGGGGACTTTGTAGCTCTGTTCCTCTTGTGGCAGCAGCCGGGCAGACAGCTGGTGTGATGCTGGTGTCATCAAGGGGCTCTTGTGTTCACCTGTGAATTTCAATAGGACTTACGGCTGAAGAAGGGCAAATTACCATAACGTTTTGTTTTCTTCATTAGGAAAATTCGCTTCTAGACTAGAACATTTCTTCATGCTTTTTACATGATTGGAGGAGCCTGCAGCAAAGAGGAACGCTGCAAAAAGAAACCTTGCAGGTTTCAGAGACTGCCAGCCTGCACTTAACTTGTGAGGACGCATCTCTGTAAGCCAGACTCTGGCTGGCGAGCACTCGAGGTCTGAATTGGCCTATGTTTTGCTTGTACGCTTCAAAATGAGTATCTTCCTTCTGTCTTTGAATAGGAATCTCATGGTCCATGGCTTCATTATGCCAAAGCATCTGGTTGAGTCACTTAAAAGAATTTGTGGAGAGAAAACTCAGGGGAATCAGGTTTTTTCATTTGTCTCTCCATATTATTCTATTATATTCCTGGCAATGACTAAGGGATGGCCAGAGCCAGCCTATGGAAATCTATTAGAAGGAAGTATGTGTGCATCTCACACAACCAAACTGTGGGAAGGGCCAGGTGCAGCAGGCTCTCAGAGAGGCAAGGGGCCAGCCATTGAACATCACCAAGGTTCTTGTCCTCTTCTGGACTAAGCAAGAGTCTAGGACTGCCATCACTTCTCACCTCTGTCATTCTCCATGTTGGCTCCATTCTTTGGACTACAAATGGTTATATGTCATTCTCTCTACATAGCAGGGACACGCCCATCAACAATTCTCAAGCTACATCCGGTGGCATCTCTCAGCACTGCTATAAAGGGATTCATCTAACTCATCCTTAAGGTTGAAAAGAAAATCCAAAGAAAGGCTTATTGCCCCTTTGATCAAGCATTCATTTAGACCAATCAGCTCTGGCTTGGGCATGGTTATCATCATCCATATCCCACTGGGTTCACTGATCCGTGTGGAGACGGTGTTTCCAGAAAGGAGGATAAGTTCAGTCAAGGTCATCAGCTCACGATTCCACTCTTTAAAAAAGTTAGAAGATAACTATTGAGTACTTACTGAAGCCGTGTTTGATATCCCATATTTCATTATATAACCAATGACTAGTGCCTGTGTTTTACCTTATGCAAAAGACATGTGCCCACAAACCTGTATGAATGGCAAATGTTATCTCGAGTGCAATAGAGGACACTGATATTTTTAAAATCAGGGATATAAGGAGCGAACAAGACTCTTCTTATAACTGAAATATTAGTAGATATCCTCTGATTTACCTGCCTTCTCCAAGATAAAAGTTAGAGCATGATTTTTTAAAGTAATTTATGTTTGTTAAGTGAATCGTCATCTAGAAGGCTTTATTGATCATTTTCTGTGTGCCAGACAAAGTAATGGTTGCTATGTATGTCCTAAGATGATGCTGATACTTCAGGGAACTCTGACAAAATGGTCCATTACTACATCATATAATTAGGGTGTCTGGAGATCCCAAAACAAGCTTACCTGTATTTGGCATTCCACAGATAAGACAACCTGTTCATTTGCTTTTCTAGACTGTAGTAAGGGCACTGAGTTCAGCCTGCTAGAACTGTACCAGCAAAAACCTCAAAGAGAAGTTCATCCCTCAGCTGAGACTTCAGGGCTGCAGAATTGCTCAGTGTATGGATGTAGGAGGGGATGCTTCCTGTTGCTTAAACACACAGACAGGAACAGCTAGTGTCTCCTAAGGACCCAGCTGCCAGGTGAACTGTAGGCCTATCTAATCTGTGCCACAAGAAGGAGCTCTGGAAGCCTCATCTTGTAACAGCGTGGGGAGGGGAGGGTGCTTAGATTTGTACTTTAGGGATAAAGTTAAGGAAGAAAATACTAGAAACAGAATGACGGGCTCATCATGACAAGAGGTAGACAGGGCCAGCAAGGGCCTGAAAGATGGCACTGGTGTCCGGGGAGGTCAAATCCAGTTGGTGTTTAGCTTGGCTGTGGAGAGGGTAGATTATGAAAGACAGCAAGCAAAGGATCGGCCTCTCTCTTTTTTTTCTTGAGAGGGTCTCATTATGTAGCCCTGGCTGGACTGGAACTTGCTATATAAACCAGGTTGGCTTTGAACACACAGGGATCCACTTGTCTCTGCCTCCCGAATGTTCCGATTAAAGGTGTGCACTGTGATGCCCAGGACACCACTCATTTTCTGTATATGGAGTTTGGGGTGCCTTCGTGGGCCAGAGCCATGTTGGGTGTCCTCTTTGGCTGCTGTTTTGGAGGCCTGTGGAGCTGCATTTATCCTTAGTGTTTGAGTGGGACACATTAAGCAAGTTTCCCTAGGCTGTGGAGGAGGCACTAACCCCTGGAATTCATAATAATAAGAGGGTTTTTTCTTTGTGGTTTTCTGTGTTTTGAAGTTTTATGCCTCAGATTCACTGCTGTTGAACATTTTGAAAGGAGAGGGAAAGACTGTTGTCTCTGGCCAGAGGCTTTTACTCTGGTATTGGTTCTCTTGCCGCAAGGAAAAACTTCAATTTTTCAATGCAGAACACGAATATATAAAATGACCGTTTTCCATCTACACCAACAGGCAAAGTTCATATTGCTTCCATCTGAGGTGTGTCACAAAGCGACCTTTAGAGAGAAAACAAAAATCCATGTGGGCTTTAAAAGTCACTGTCCGCATACTACCACATTCTTAAGGAAGTCTGGTGTTTAGTGTTCAAATCAACAGAGAGCATTTCCGCCAGGCATAAGAACCTTCTTCAAGGACTTTACGTAAAGAGCTGAGCCCCCAAAAGACAGAGAAGGCATGATCAGGCAACTCACAAAAGAGGAAGTAAAAATGTCCAATAAACATGTCAGAAACAATTTAATCTCACTGTAAGTGAAAACAGAACAGACTTTTTTGATACCATTTTTTTTAAAACCAGATATAAAACAGATTAAGATCTATTTGGGTAAAGTATCGGTGTCAACAGTGAGGAAACAAATTGGCATACCTTTTCTGGAGAACAGTTTTCCAGCCCCTGCCAAAGAGTTTACAGACCTTTAATCTGATCATTTAGATCCAAGAATTATCATGAGGAAATATACACGAGAATGTTCATATCAAATTTTATAATGAAGGTTAGAAATACTCCATGTAATGGAATTTTTGAAATACATTTACAGCACGGCCATCTGCTAGAGGCATCTGCCTTATGTTGCCCTTATACTAATGAATCTTTACTAGGAAGATAGTGCTCACTCCACATGGGAAAGAAAGAAGGTTAAGGAGGTACAGCCAGTATGCCTCTCATGTTAGTTCTGGGATGCTAGGTTGTGATTAACGTTTTTCTCTCATTTATGTTTTTGGTATTTTGCAAATTTTCTACAACGAGTTCATGTTTATTCTAAAAAGGAAAACAGAATTAATGCACTTGTGTGCATGCATACTCACACGTGCAGACATACACACACACACACACACACACACACACACACACACACACACACACACACACTTTGAAGAGCTGCCATGTCTATTTGGTGTATTCCAATTTGACATAAGTCCGAAGTGGCTTGCAGAAAAGCAGAACAGCCTCCTCCTGACATTGGATGTGTCACCTCACACAAGAGCCTCCATGTGTTGGGTGATTCCGTAGAGTGGATAGAACTCAAGTTTCTCTTTTTGATTTATGATCCACTTAGAACAACTGGTCCACTTGTTGGTTGTGAAGAATCCAGCTGCCTTTTCCATTAAGTAGCATGCTTTTGTAGCAGAAAATGCTTTTGTGGTTCTCGGTATTCATTAGCTCACTGGCTTAAAATATTTTTGAGCAAGCTCCATAGGTAGAAGTGCATTTTACAGTATCATGGTCCAGTAAACACATTCACAGATAGGAAATAAAATATCATAAGACACCTTTCATAGGTGATGGACTCCCGTTTTCTATGGTGCTGAGTTTAAATTTTCTAGGTGCAGGTTGTAGCTTACTAAATCAATTTTACAATGTAGTTTGCACTCTGCTGAGCCTCTGGACCTCAACCTTGTCCTGTTCCCTACTCGCCAGATCACCTACTTTCTCTATCTGCCTTCAGGTTGGTTCGATAGGCTTGCTTCAACTTATACTGAATTCTTCTCTGAGAGCAGGATCTGGTATGTGGGCAGTTAAGCCCTTTGTTATTGTTTGGCCTCAGCCTGAATTCAAATTCAAATAGCCCAAGTTCCTATACAAAGCTATAAGCTCTTACTTATATAAAGCTTACAAAACACTTTAAAGCACTCTTGATCAGCGGTGATGCTACAAGTAAGTAATCAGCCAACTCTCTTGCCCTTAGCTCCATGACAACCCTATAAACAACACTGTTACAATAAAGGGGCCCCCAAATTCCACTTGAGGTCCTTGAGGTGTGATATGGGGTCTAGCACTATATGTCCATACGTGAGTTTACATGCATGGTAGGGTTTGAAAGACTAACTTTAGTAATAACTTTTCCGTGTTGACTAAGCATCCAAAGAAGAAAGCAAAAAAAAGCACACTGCCTCTCTTTCTGTGTGTTGATGGTAGGTAATGTTAGCAGAGCAGACCTCTAATCTGAAAGTTGACTGTGGGACGGCCATCACGAGCAGCAAAAGCTGAAAGTCTTCGGTTAATGATAGTAACCTTAGAAAGTCTTGATTACAAATAACACTGACCGTCAAAATAATCACTGGAAACTCCCTCTAGTCGGGAGTAAATGAGTGAGTATATGAAAAGCACCCAGAATAATGTCTGCCCTGCAGTAAGTACTGAGATGAGCGTTTGTTAGCACTAACATGTAAACAGCAAAGAAAATATTGCATTTGATCATCAATTAGAATAGGCCAGTGTGTCCTATTTAAACTAGGTGGAAGTGTTTGTTAAATGAAATCGTCTTCTCTGAAAATCCCTTTATGACTTCAGCCTTGACTAATTTAAGGAGCTTAAGCAAAATTAGAATGATATTAAAAAGAATTGGTAGTTCGGCATAATATCCCTAAGTTAGAGGGCTTCTTCAATAGGCATTCACAGGCAGCCTGCCGCCTGCCGAAGACAAGGAGAGGTATCAAATCTGAGCTGATGGTGAATTTCCTTGTGACACAAACATCAAACCCTTAGGATAACAGCTGGCACGTAGTACATGCTCAGTAAATGCTATCTGTTCTTTTTATTGTTATCTCATTGTTGATAGAGATCAAGTCCATTCTACTGTGTAGACAGCACATGCTGTCACATTACGTGTCTGAGTAACAAACAGACTCGTTTATTTGTTTTCTGTTTGTGGTGGGTTGAGACAAAACCTTTTACTTCTGGATCTACCAACCCTCAGTTTCCAAGAACAAAACTACATATCCAAGGGAAGAGAAGTAGAAAAACCTTTGTCAGGGAAAGTGACCGATGAAATGGTGACTTGGAGACAGTTGCTCATGAGGCTAAATTATGGCCAGGTGCAACAGCACGTGCCTGGGTCCCAGCTACTCAGGAGGCCGAGGAAAGAAGGTCCCGTTGAGTCAAGGGAGGCCAGTAAACAAGGGACTCTGTTCCAGTTGGTGGCATTGTGGTACACCAGCAAGATTTATTCAAATGTATTGGCCTAAGTAGCAGAGACTTTAGACCTGCGCTAAAGCCCCCTGCAGGCTTCTGTCCCCTCCTGCCTGTCCCCTGCTGCTTCTCCTTGTCCCTAACTTTTCCATATAATGCAGCTCTTTTATGCTAAGCTTCCAGTCTTAACATTTTCTCCCTTCTGTATTTTATTTCCTTCAAAGCTTCAGCTAGCAACTTCATGATAAACTTACTTATTTTGTTAAAAATGCCCTGGCATTATCATTTGTTTTAATTGGAATGTTCTGGAGTCGGTGTCTGAATGCTGGCTTGTTAGTTGAGCTCCACAGAAGACATTACAAAACATGAAGTCCAGAAGGAAGAAAAGGTTTTGAACTTCATTTTCTCTGTGTATGACTATATCTTCACGTGCATTCTTTTTTTCCCAGTGTGGAATCCATTTCTGTTTAAGTAGCTGGTTATCCCTTTGATTGGACACCGAAGAATACAGCATCTCACTGTTATAATAGTTTTGCAGATGTATTCATTTTGCCTTAGAAACATGAACATTATTACTCTATTTCCTTGGACTTATGAGATAGCTTTCTACGTACTTTCCTATTTTACTCTGGAAAATTATCATGGGAATTATATGAAATGATTTTTCTGCTTGCTGTTATTCCTTTCTTAGAACACAAACAGGCATGATGTGTTGAGAAGCAATTCTGTCTTGGAAAAATAGCTTTTTTTGGTACCTTCAGCTTTGTGAAAATACTCCCTAATGAACTCACTGTTTTTCTTCACTTTCTACCACAAATTGTGTAACTATTCTGTTAGAAATAAAGTTTACATTCTATAGCACATTATTGTGTTTTAAGTTGTCTTAAGCCCTTGTCCACGGTTGTATATTTCATAATGTATATTTATATGTATGTTTCTTGTAGGGGATTGTGAGAACTTGTGTGTATGTTTTAATCATGGCAGGCATAAATTACTCTTAATTTAAAAAAAAAAAACTGCATGTTTTTAGAGTTGCCCTTGCATGGGAGAAAAAAAATGAATGCCTTTGAAGTCAATGGGTGCTGAGAAATTTTTTTCCTGAAAATTGGAGCGTATTTCCCAAGTCATCCATTCCAGAGACTGTTTCTTTCAAAGAGAGAAAAACTGGTGGGAATACAATTCCTTTTCAAATTTTTATTTAAATATTCACAGACTTTCCTATTGAAAAACGATCAGCCTTATGTGTATGGAGAGCGGCCACATGGATATGCTACACAAGTAATCTTACTACCATAGAATCATTGGTTATTAAAATGGGCTTTCACTTTTCATATTGTTCACAGTCTGGCTGCTACACGGCAATTTCATTAGTACTTCCTGACCTGGATGTTTCCCTGTGATAGCACATCCTTAACATAGATTATTTTCTCCTTTCCTGTATGTAAAATATCCTATGTTGCCTGTATGATACAATATTAAACACGTACGTGGTTTGTTCCTCGTGTGTTGTCTCTACCACGTTTGCTGTGGTTATTCTGTGCTTATTCCTTTAAAATGCTTTGTCCAAATAGTATTTAAGTCATTTGACTTCAAAGGAATGTGACTAAATACAAGGTGGAAGCTGATTGGAAAAATCATTCCAGTTGTTCCATATCCTTCTGCATTCTCCTGCGTCTGGTAATGATACTATCCATAAAGCAACTTGAAAATCCGCCATGCTTCATTAAACTCATTTACGCTCCATTGTAGGCATTTAAATAAATTTAAGTGGCCTATATAATGAAGAGCTTGTGTCTTTCGTGGACTATAAAATAGTTTGCATGCTTTTAAAGCATTGCCTCAAGGTACACCTAAATTTAGATACTTTGACTGAAGATGACACCCAGGAAGTTTGAGGCAGTGCATTGGAACATGGGTAATTCTGTCAAGTTTTAGCTGAGAAGGAAGATCTTTTGTCTTTTGCTAGATTAAGACATTAAAAAATATATTTTAAATGACATGAAACTCTAGTCCATATCACCAAAGTGGTGGCATTCTAATGTAGTTTAAGTGATATAAACATATTATCTCTGCCTCAAACATTATGTAAGACATTAAACTGTTGGAATTCCAGCTGCACTGTAGCCTCAGACTGAGGGTGGCTTCCTTGTACCATAGTACTGATGGCTTATGTCTTAGAAAGCTAGAAAAAGGAGCCCATATGAAAACCATATTTTGAATTAGCTTATATACAATATATTTCCATAGAAAAGATCAAGTAGGTAGGAAAATATATGTATACACACATATATATGATCTTCTCTATGGCAGTTATTTCAACGACTATGGCCTCCAGTCTTTTAAAATATTTTTATTAATTCTTTGAGAACCTCGTACACTTTTGATCATATTCACCTCCCTTTCCCTAGCTCTTCTCAGACCCACGGCCTCTTCCTTACCCACTCAGCTCTGTGTTCTCATTAGTTTTTACTCTTGGGCATGTGGCCATCTGCTGGAGCACAGTCAACCAAAGAGGGGCCACACCCTTAAAAAAACTATTCCACTCCCAGCATCTGCTCATTGCGCCAGCTCCCCAGCTTGGGCATGGGACTTCGTGCCCATCTCCACTTCCTTCCTGGATTTTATCTGTCTTGACCTTGTGCAGGCTGTCACAGACGCTCTAAGTTCGTACGTACGACTGCCCTCTTGTATCTGGAAAACACTGTTTTTGTTTCAGTCATCCACTGCCCCCGGCTCTTACGGTCTTTACACTGCCCTCTTCCACAATGACCCCTGAGCCTTGGGGAGAGTGAGTGTGAGACAGGGGATTCCATAGTCTCTTATTCACTACATCTTGACTGATCGTGGTCTCTGTGTTAATCACCATCTACTTCTCTGTGGAGGTTTGAGGCATGTACTAATCTATATCACCTGAAGTCAGCTTCCTACTATGTCGACTTAACAGAGTAAATCAGTAGGTTCTGCCCTGACCTGGGATCTGTCTAGCCACAGGTCCTGATAACATCGCCAAGTATGGGTTCTGTCTTAAAGAGCAGGCCTTAGATCCACCAGAAAGAGGTTGGTTATTGCCATGACATTTGTGCCACTGTTACACAACTGTGCCCGTGGGCGTGCCTTGACAGGTCGTTCATTATTGTAGCTCTCAGGGTTCACAGCTGCATAGGTTGGGGATCACTGTTCTCCTTTGGCAGTGTGATTAACACCTTCCAGGACTATAAAAACTAGCCAGCAGCGATGAAGCTTCTATGTCAGCCACAGCTTGGTTTCTCCATGCTCTGGCTTAAGTTCGAGGTGTCTTCAGCAATAGGGTCGTACTGCTATGGGGTAACCATAGCCTTTAAGGTTTGGGAATCTAGCAGACCCCACTGGTAACTCCAGAAGAGGTAGCCCATTCCTGACACTGAGCTTTTTTTTTTTTTTATTAGCCCATGATGTCTGTTAGTGGATGAAAAGATAATGAAAATATGGAGCATTTATATTTAAAACTAAAATTTTATTTTATTCAATTTGTTCAGAGTCATCTTGTCTTTTCCATAATGTTCCAATCAAACAGGACAAGTGTTTTATAGAGGAAAAAAAAAAGAAGCATGGTGTGTACCTCTGCTATTACCCATCTTCTTAGCTGCAGTGAATTTGGAGGGTGCTGCTGGAGAGTGTATATATGAATACATATTTGTGTGTGTGTACGTGTGTGTGTGTGTGTGTGTGTGTGTGTGCATCTGTGTATGTGCATGTGTGTACACGCAGAGTATGACTGGCCACCAGCAAGCACCAGGCATCCTCCTGCCTGAGTACCCCCACACCCAGCATTGGGGTTACAGACATGTGCTGCCACAGCAGACTTTTATGTGGGCACTAGGGAAGCAAACTCAGGGTTTCATGTATCTGTAGCAGACACTCACTGAGCTATCTCTCCAGCCTAGCAGTGAATTCTATTTTTTTTATTGAAAATAGATATTTTCATACAATATAGTCTGATTAAGGTTTCTCCTCCCAAATCCTCCCCATCTCCCCACCCACCCAAGTGTGCAACCGTTCTTTCTTTCTCTCGTCAGAAAACAAATGGATATCTAAAAAATAAAAAACAAACACACCAGAATAAGGCAAAACAAATGAGCCAAAGAAAAAGCACACGAAACACATGTAGCTCCAGAGGCAGACACACTTGCACACTTGGAGATCCCATAAAAACACAAAATTGGAAACCGTAGAATGTATAATATGTGTAAGCAATAGACCTGTAAAGAAAAAAAAAAAGCCCAGACAAAGCATTATGAGTCAAAACAATAACAAGACCACCCTCTAAAGTTTCCACTGAGTTCATTTGTGCTGGCCATCTACTGCGGGGCATGGGGCCTGCCCATAAGTGTGAATTGTATCCCAGTGAGACTCCATTGGAGAAATTTTTCCTTTATGAGTGATCATCAGTTGGAGATAGCTTCTGTGTCCACTTTCCCTCGTAGTGCTGGGACCCTGTCAGGCCCGGACCCATGCAGCCCTGTGCACGCTGCCAGTTTTGGGGAATTCATATATGCCACAGTCCTGTTGTGTCCAGAAGACCTTATTTTCTTAGCATCCTCCATCCCATCTGCTCTTACAATTTCTGCCCCCTCTTCCTCAGAGTTCCCTGAAGCCTGAGGGGGAGGGATTTGGTGGAAACCCATTTAGGACAGAGAGTTCCGAGCTGCACATTGTCCAGCTGTCTGTGCCCATTCCCATCTACCCAAGCACTGAATTCTTAATGCTAATACTCAGGTTAATCATGTTTCTTGCTCTTTATATAAAATTGATTTCCCTGCCTAGTGTTCACCACCCACCTGTCAAAGTGTTTAGATGTTTTATCTCTTTATACCTTTAACTCCTGACAATCTCTTCCCCGTCCCATCCCCCTTCAGAGGACTTCTTTTGATCACTTTGCCATCTCTTTCTGTCCTTTATCTAACGTCATTGTATATGTTAACTAACATTTTAAAATGTGTTATTTGCCTGTCTCCAGCTTTAGTTCAGTCCCCACAGGTCAAGGAGTTTCTGTTTATTGCTTTATCTCCAATGTCCAGAACTACATCCACCACATGGTAGATGCTCAGTAAATATGAATCGAATGAATGTTACCAAGAAGACGTAACAAAGGATGCTCCCACATACAGTTCCTTTTGATCAGTTTGGTTGGGATAAGTATGGTTACTTTCATGTTCCTCTCGAGATCCCTCCTTACCTAGAATTCCTGGGATATGAGCCCAACCATCTACTGCATGAGAATCACTGTCCGCTTTGAAGACACGTGCCGGGATGTGGAATTCTAGATTCTCCTGCCGGGATTACTTTGCAACATTGTTCACTTTCTTTTATTGGTTTGGTATTAGCACAATTTGCTTCAAGTCCATGTTCAGTCCCAGTACACAGCACAGAAGAAGAGAGGTCACTCTTCTCCCCACCCGCTGCCCTACCTCGCCCACTCTCTGCCCCACATCACCTCTTTTCTCCTCTTTTTTTTTTTTTTTTTTGGAGAGACAATATCTCATACAGCTCAGCCTGGCCTCAAGTTCTCTTTTAGCTGAGGATGACCTTGAACTTCTGGTCATCCTATCTCTACCTCCCAAGTGCTGGCATGACAAGTAGATGCCACCGTGCCTAGCTGATGAGAGGGGGTCATACCCAAGGCTTTGTGCCTGTTAACTTACCACTCTAAGAATGAGCCTTCAGGTCTCATGTTTCTACAGGATTTCTATCTTCAGGCCAAGTGAGGCTCTGTGTGTAAAGTTCTTCTGTATGTGGGCTGAATTCCAGATACATCCTTGGCAGCTTCTCACCAGATTCAAGAGCCCAGGCCTTGTCTCCCAAGCTAAGCAACCTGCCTTCCCTTTTAGTTCAGGGACACAAGCTTTAGCCCCTGGTACCTCTGACTTCACGTCTTCACCTAGAAGTTTTCTTTCTCAATTCTATTTTTTATATATATTAAAAAACAAAACCTGCTTCTGTGATACATTAATGATTCCTTTTGTCTCTGGGTGGGGTGGGGTAGGGTAGTGTCCTATATCTGCTCAATCAAGCATATTAACTAAAGATACTTGGGGAAGTTATTTATTTTAGCATTTTATAAGCAATGCTCCTGAAATGCTTGATGCTTCCATACATCTTAAAGGTATGTGAACCCAGGACCTATCTGCATGAGCAAGACCAGAAATATGTATTCTATACCTCTGGATATTCTGATATTTTGAGGAAAGGCTCAGTGTTAATTATGAATAATTCTTATTCCATTGACCTTTAATGCTTCTTAGAATTACATGTTTTAATTTTTTTCTAAGCTTTTTGGAGACTTTTGTCAAATGGAATGTAATTATAATGGTGACTTTAAATATTAAAAGCCATTTTTTATGTTTTACATGAATGCTATTACCAAACCTGTTATAACTGAGTCTGGTAACCATCCCAGGGGTTGTACCTCCTGGATACTTTAGGCTGACTTATTAATATTATCAATACTGTAAGATAAGTCTTATTTATTTTCAAGTTGAAACACACACAGTGTATTTTATGTGTTTGAACAAATAAAGTAGGAAACATTGCTGTCATATCAGGAAACTTACTCTGTTGTTTGCTTTTCATTTACAAATTTATCTTTTCCTCACCAGATATTAAGAAATCTTACCTGAAATCTGGAGATTTTCATAGGAAGTCCACTGCTTCCTATACTGGTGAATTCTTGGATTCAACAGACAGAAACTACTATACTAAATTATGGGCCAAACTTTCATCCAAAAAGTCACCTGTGGTAAGGGTGGGGCAAGTGGGGTAAAATGACTATAAAAACTTATTCTGTCCCAGATTTTTGAAAAAGGCGGGGGTGGGGGGTTGGGAACCGAGCATAGTGGTACATGCCTTTAATCCCAGCACTCAGGAAGCAAAGACAGGTGGATTTCTCTGAGTTCAAGGCCAGCCAGGACTACATAGTGAGACCCTGTCTTATGGGGGGGAGGGAGGAGGGTTTACAATTTGGAGATTGTTAAGTTTTCCCAAACTGTTCTCTTACACCTGTGAGCTGAAGACAGAATTCCTTCTCCCTCCATCTCTAGGAACAGTTACTTTTTCTAAAATTGAATTTTCAATGTAAGTAAAGTTTTTGAGTACCTTTCTCTCAGGCTCCCAGTAAAAACACTGGCATTCAGCTCTTTTGTTATGCAATAGAAAAACATAACAATAAAACAAACACAGTAAAATGTATATTTCAAGGGTCAAGGTGCTCTGAGTTGGGATATGACTGAGTATCTAAGAGCTGAGGCTGAAAAACAAGCCCATTACAGAGTGTGTTTCATGGCAACAGCATTTAAAGCAGGCCTGTAACTTTACCCCAACTCAGCCCTCTGGGGATGCCCAGACATTGGCCCAGGTAGGAGTGTCTAATGCACAATAGGGCCTGTGTTCAGAGTAGGTTCTGCTCATTTCCATAAGTAATGATATTTTTATGTGATGATCTGGGAATGCAGAGACTTAAAAAATTGTAAGTTCCTGGGTATCTTTTCAAGCCACTGGCTCTGGTATTTGCCACATTCTCTCTTCTCCAGCTGGTAGGTTGGTTTTCTTTTTTCCCACCTAAGTTTTAGGTATCCTTGAGTGTGGCAGGGTCCTGTGCTGTGCTCTTTGGGGGAAAGAGGCAAGTAGGCACAGATTCAATGACCCAGACTCCAGGAGAATATTGGAACAACAAGCTCAGTTTATTTGGGAAGAGGCAAGCCTTATATACCTTCCGCCCCACCCTGGGCGGGGGGGGGGGGGGGGGGGGGGGGGGGGGGGGGGGGGAGGTCTGATGAATATGCATCTGCTGGTATGACATGGCTGCTTCTCATTGGTCCAGGTCATCTCCAGATCATGTCTCAGCTGCTGTTGCTAAGGCCCTTAGGCCGACCCAGGTTGGCTCTCAGGGAGTATCTTATTACTGGTTTGGGCCAGCTGGCCCTCAAGCCTGTTAGGGCCAAGTCATCCCACGCTTGAGATCTTGCCATCTCCTGGGATATATAAGATAGCCCCGGAACGGCTACCTTAACATGAAGTGCCCACTGCGCTCTGTCATTCCGGTTCTGGGACAATCAGGACCCTTCATGTCAGTCTGTAGTTCTTCATCTGCCCTCAACACCCTGGCATTCTTGAAAGGTATGGCTTGTTGCTTCTAAGAGCTGAGTCTCCCAAACCTAAGTTTTTAAATCTCCCTTTGTGGCATTGAACATCTGGAGTTTAAAGATTTTTTTTTTTTACAAAAACATAATTGGGGCTAGGCATGGTGGTGCACACCTTTAATCCCAGTACTCAAAAGGCAGAGGCAGGTGGATCTCTGAGTTTGAGGCCAGCCTGGCTTACAACAGTGAGTTCCAGGACAGCCAGAGCTACACAGAGAAACCCTGTCTCAAATAAACAAACAACAACAAAAGAATAAATTTAATAAAAAAAAAGTGAACATCCTCTTCAAAACACTAAAGAAATAAATTAAAAAGACACTAGAAAGTGGAAATGCCTCCCATGGTCATGAACTGGCAAAATTAATATTGTGAAAATGGCTATATTACAGAAAGCAGTCTCTACATTAGATGAAATTTTCACCAGAATTCTACTGATAGTCTTCCCAGAACTAGAAAAAAGATCCCAAATCCATATGGAAGCACGAAGACCCTGAAGAGCCAAAGAAATCTTCAGTAGAAGGAGCAGTGCTGGAGGTAACCACAGTGACTCATCTCAGGGAGTACACACGGAGCCAGAGTAACAAAACCAGCATGCCTCACACAAACCCACACACAAACCGAAGGGACGGAGCAGAGGACTCAGAACTAAAGTGACACAGCTAAACTGCAGCCACCTGACGTTTGACAACGGTGTCAGAAACAGACCGCCAAAAAGACAGCCCATTCGGGAAAATGCTAGGAATGCTGGAGAGTCACGTGTAAAAGGATGAGGCTAGTGAGCTGGGAATGTGGCTCAGTTGCTAGAGGGCTTGCCCAGCATGCATAAAACCTGAGTTCAATCCCAGCACTACATAAAACTGGCCAGGGCAGCACATGTCTATAATCCCAACACTCGGGAGGGTGGGGGAGGAGGAGCAGACGTTCAAAGTCATTTCTGTTGCATAGTAAATTCAAGGCCTGGACTACATGACACCCTAAAAAGGGAAACTAGATACCTACCCCTCACCCTGCACAAACATCGATTCTAAGTGAGTGAAAAAAATCTGAATATAAGATATGGATTCTGGAACTGCTAGATACACAAGGGAAAGGCTTGCGGTGGAGACACAGGCCGGGGCTTCCTGAAAAGTTCTGTAGTGGCCCAGGAAACAGCCCCAAGAGTTTACTAGTGGGATTGCATGAAATTAAAGCTTTGACACAGCAAAGGAAACAGTTATATTCAGCAGAACAGAGCGTCAGTTACAGAGTGGGAAACAATTAGCCAAATGGCTAGTGAGCAATTGGATTGTTATCTAAGATCTTTTTTAAAAAAAAACTCCAAAAGTTAAACAGATGCACACAAAAGCAACCCATCCAGTCAATAAATGGAATAATGGAATAAACAGGTAATTCTCAAAGAAAAGAAAGTACACATGGCCAAATCATATTTGAAAAAATGTTCCACATCCTTAGTTTAGGGAAATGCAGACTAAAACTGCTCTGAAATTCTCTCTGGTCCAAATCAGAATGACTAGTATCAAAGAAACAAATAACAGTAAATGCTGCCAAGGATGGGGATTGATGGGTCCCATACATGCTAGTGGGAATGTAAACTATATCTGTCAATATGGAGGCTTGTCAAAGAGCTACAAATAGAACTACCATATGACCCAACTATTCAACCCCTGGCTGTATACCTGAAGGATTCCAAGGCAGCATACCACAGAGATATTTACACATCTGTGTTTATTGCCACATGATTCACAAAAGCCAAAATATGGTCCCATGCTAGATGTCCATCAAAAGATGAGTGAATAGATAAAGAAAACGTGGTGCATGTGCACAATGTAATTTTATTCATCTCTAGAGAAGTATGAAATACTGGCATTTATAGGAAATGGATGGACCTGAGGTCATCATGTTAGTGGAACAAGCAAGACTCAAGACTTAGACAGTATTGAATATTTCATATGTGGAATCTATAGTATGCATGCGTGTCTTTCTCTCTGTCTCTGTCTCTACCTCTATGCACATGCATGTATATGTATATGCATGTGCGTGTGCGTGTGTGTGTGTGTGTGTGTGTGTGTGTGTGTGTGTGTGTGTGACATGAAAATAGAAAGGGGATTGTGAGAGGAGGAAGAGGTCTAATGACGCAGGAAGGAGGAACAAGAGAGGGTCGTGGAATATATGTCATGAAAAGCAAAAGGGGAAGGAGGTGAGAGGGCCGAGAGAGAGAGAGAGAGAGAGAGAGAGAGAGAGAGAGAGAGAGAGAGAGAAATAAGAGAAGGATAAGAACTACTTATATGAAAATGTTATAGTAAAACCCATTGCTTTGTATACTAACCAAAAAACTATCTTCATTTAAAAAGAAAAGAAAGAAAATATAAAAAAAAGCCAGGCATGGTGATGCATACCTTTAATTTCAGTACTTGGTGGGGAGGGCAGAGGCAGATAGATTTCTGTGAGTTAGAAGCTAGCCTGGTCTAAAGAGCAAGTTCCAGGACAGCCAGGGCTAAACAGAGAAACTCTGTCTAAAATAAATAAATATATATGTATACACACACACACACACACACACACACACACACACACACACACACGGAGAGAGGGAGAGGGAGAGAGGGAGAGAGGGAGAGGGAGAGAGAGAGAGAGAGAGAGAGAGAGAAGACTAGAAAAGGAAAGCCCTTGACAGTGATGGGCCATGTAGAAGTCCCACCACACTTGTTTTGGGGTGTTTTTAAATTCTATTTTTCTGAAGCATATTTCCCACCTGTGTCGAAGATTGCATTCTTGTGGTTTTGATCAAACCCATCTTGAAATGCATTGTTCAATGAGGCTTCTGCAGCACAACCCCTCTAGTTCAGCATTTTGCTCTGTCTGGGCTAGAGTTTGGCTGCAGTGTGCAATACATGTGTGTCAAGGTGTGGTCACAAGATGAGGAGGCCAGTTTTGCCTGTGACATAAAATTAGTCTGACTCCTTAGGCATTTCTCATGGCACATGCCATAACCAGCTGAGTAAGATATGCATACGTGTGTACTTTGGTCTGTGCTTGTTTCCACTGTTTATTAAATATTACCTTTTTGATATAAGACAACAAATGCACTCACTTCTGTGACAGTCCCTTACAAAAGAAATTTATCTGCCACACAAGATGTCACTTTCTCTTCTGAACATTGTCAATGCTGTCTACTTTATGACGTCATTGTCCTAAAAGAACATGAAACACCTTCATAAATTAATGACTTATAAAACAAACATTAGTCATTACTCTGTTGTGGGTGATGGTTGGCAAGAAGTGGGGAAGAGTTAAGGCCTTCAGCTATACTCATCCACACTCAGAAACAGCAGCTCTTCCTTCGTGAAATCGTCCGCATCCTTGTATCATCCAGGCTTCAGCCAGTTGGCTGGATTTATGCTTCTGCCACAGCAGGCTTGGTAATTCTGATAAACCTTCCTGCCCAAGATAACTAGAAAATCTGGATTTAAAAAGAAGTCTATTTAAAGGCATCAGAGAACAAACAGAAGAATGGAAGATGATCTGGCCTGGAATTGGGGGAAGAAGATCCTGAGAGGTGAGCCTGTATCAGAGGTCACTTAAGCTCTTGTGACCTTTGGTTGAGGGTTGGACTGACACTGTTGACATTCTTGTGGAACTAACAGCAGCATTGAACTCTGAGAGCCACAGAGAAATGAAGCCTAGTGAAGCAGGCCTGGGTTGGTAAGTGAAGGGCTTTCACTTTGGGGAAGAGGTGAACAGGAAATATACAGGGCTTCATAGGCACTACACTTAAGCACATATTCCTGCAAAGCACATCAAATACAGATTTTGAAACCTTCAAAATTTAATATTACTGTACTTACAACCTCCAATGTACAGGAAAATTAATCCAAACAGTGGAGATAATGAAGTATGTAGAAATTAAGAAACCTGGGACAGAAAACAGTAACTGAAATTAGTACCCAATTAGATACAGCTGAGGATAGAATTACTAGACAGGAAAATTAGTAAGAAGAATTATTCTTAGACAATATAAAAAAAATATGGTGAAAGGGAAGACGTAAAGTAACAGTGAGAAGTTCTGGCCATGTTACTGGATCCTAAAAGGAGAGACAAGAGAACACAGCCACACTTGTGGAAGTAAGGGATAAATCCTTCAATCTGATGGAAGGAAGTCATCAAGCTATACATTGGAGAATTCTAAAAAAAACAACTTAGATACATACTTGTATTGAAATCCTACTGTACTAAAATGAAAGATTCCTTTTAATCTAAAGAATAATCAGAGGGGGAGAGAGTGTTGTCCAAGGTGCAACAGTCAGGCAAAAGAAATCACCAAAGATTGTGAAAGTGATCAGTTGTTGCTAGCCAAGAATTTCGTACCCAGTGAAATAGTCTTCAAACAGGGAGATAAACTGAGGATATTTCCAGACAGCACAACAAAAGGCCGGACACAGAAAACCTACATGAAAGGGACCACTTGGGAATGTTACTCAGACAGAACGCAGGGGCCAGCAAGATGGCTCATTGGGTAAAGGCACTTGCTGCCATGCCTAACAAATGGTAAGTTTGATCCTCGAGCCCACATGATAGAAAGAAAGAACTAACTCCAGCAAGTTTTCCTTTGACCTCACATGTATGTCATGCTATACAAGCATACACAAATTGATAAATAAAAAAATGTTGATATGAAATACTAATGATTTTTCTTTAAATGTACATATAATTAAGATGTTTGTTTGATATAAAAATTAAAGTAAACTCTTTATTTGTTGTACCTCAATTATAATGATGAAAACACGAGGGGTCTAAAATTTAGACCCTTTGTTTAGACTCTAAAAGAAGGGACTGTGGAGATGGCTCGGTGGTTATAAACAGTTGCCATCCTTGCAGAAGGCCCAGATTCACTTCTCAGCACCCACGTGTTGGTTCACAATCACCTGTAATTCCAGTTCCAAGGGATCCAATGCCCTCTTTGGCCTCCGAGGACACTATGCATGCATGTGGCATATGCACACACTCAGGTATTCACACATCCACATAAAATAAAAAGAGACCTTAAAGAAGAAGGAGGAGGAGAAGGGTCTAAATGGAGGTGTGATGTCCTAGGATCTCTTATCTGAATTTCAGGTAGAGAACAAGTGCAATACCTAACCTCAGCCCATCAGACTGTGGTGACTCAAGGACACGTACTTTTAGCCTCTGGAAAGTCACTAAAAGAGGAGTGAGAGAAACAGTTTTTCATCTAATTGGCTAAGGGGATGTAATGACAAATAGTGTAACATTGTACTGGCGGTGCTAACCAGTGTAACAAAGAAGCATGAAATAAACCGTGTCGCATTCAGAAACAGTTCAGAAATGCACCTGACGATCCAGGCTGCCTCGGAGGGCCTTGTCCTAGTCTGTGGCCCTACTGCAGCCAGGGGCCATGTCTGTGGTGTGTGCTGTCACCAGAAACCCTGTGGAGACCCATCATCTGGAAACTCCTGCTGACTGTAAAGTGCAAGGGAGCTACTTTGGCAGTGATATCAGGGACTGCAGACTCACAGTTGAGAAAGAGGAACATGGAAGGCTTCTGTGACAACCCCTACCCCCACCCCAAGCCCCCAAACCCCTAAAAAAGTAGCAGTCTAAACAGGAAGCCATCGAAGAGAACTCTTAAAACGTGTGCTAAGGAGGCTGAAGTGTAGCTCTCCACAAACGACGGCGGCTCTGGCGGGTGTGTGGGCGGGAAGGACGCAGTTCTATGTTAGGGGCTGGCCACTGAGAGTTGGACCGTGCCCAGTGAGTATACAGATAACACAAATTGGACTTGGTTTTTTTCTGTTTATTTTTATTTTTTGGGGGGAGTCACAACAGTAGGGGGGCAGACATGGACGGACTGGGAAGTAAGTGTGATTGGGGTGCATAATGTGAAACTCCCCAAGAATCAATAAAAATACTGTGTTAAAAAAAAAAGAAATGCACTTGACAAAGCTATTAGATATTCAAAAAGTATTAAAAAAAGTACAAGGAATTTCAATATAATAGCAATGATTTTAAATACCTTTACATTTGAAGAATATTTTTCTTTCTTTTAAAAAAAGAAAAATTCTTAGCTAGGTGTAGTGGTACCTAACTTTAATCTCAGCACTCAGGAGGCAGAGGCAGGCAGATCTCTGTGAGTTTGAGGCCAGCCTGGGCTACAGATCGAGATCCAGGTCAGTCAGGGCTACACAGAGAAACTCTTTCAAAAAACAACAGCAAAGGCTATCTTTTTATTTTATGCACTTGGGTCTTTTGCCTGCATATATGTAGTGCATCACATGTATGCATTGCCCGTGAAACCCAGAAGGAGTGTCAGACCCCTTGGAACTAGAGTCACTCTGGTAGTGAGCTGCCCTGGAGTGCTGGGAACCAATCCCAGGGCTTCTGCAAGAGCAGCAAGTGCTCTTAACCCCCAAGCCATCTCTGCAGCTCCCTAAAATATTTTGACTAGCATCTAAAAATAAAAAGGTTAATAATAAATCTGATAAAAAGATGTATAACATCTCTACATAGAAAAATATAAAACTATCATTTAGAAAAAAAAACTAAGTAAGTGAAGAGGTCACATTTATGAATTACAAGAATTGATACTGTGCACATGCCTGCTCTCTCCAAATCTGTAGTTATGATGCAAGCCAGTCAGAAATTCCCACAAGTTTGTGAAACTTGACAAGTTGATCTTAATATTTCTATGGAAATGCTGGCATTATCGCAGAGCTGTAAGAACAGACTGAACGAGAGCCCTGAGATAAACTTCTGCACGCGTGGGATGGACTTATGAAGAGGGTGGCACTGGTGAGCGGAAGAAGATGAGGTCTTTACATACATAGAATTAGCTGCATACAAACGGGAGATTAAGTTGAATCCCAGCCTTATACCATGTGCAAAGCCTAAGGGGTGCAATATGTAAATATGAGAAGCAAAACAATACTTCTAAAAGATAATTTAAGAGAAAATTTTATGACTATGACATGGTGAATAGTTTCTTAAATATAAACATAAACAGTGCTAACTACAAAGCAATTTGGAAACACTGAATTACATTAAAATTAAGAACTTCTGATCAGAGAAATGGCTCAGCCACTAAGCCTGGGGACCAGAGTTCAATAAGTGGGTCCCATATGGTAGAAGGAGAGAACAACTCCTGAAAGTTGTTCCTTGAGCTCCACATGTACCCCGAAGATGCATGCATACATACATACACACATACATACTAAACAAATAAACAAAGGTAATAAAAATTTAAATTAAGAACTTCTGTTAATAAAAGTGCCATTAATTTTTAAAAAGGCAAACCACACAGAGATACTTGTGAGGTATAAGTGACAGACTGTTTGTATTCACAATATATAAAGAGCTCTTACAGGTAACTAAGAACGAAACAGGTAGTATACAGGAAACCTTTACAATGGAAACACCCGGATGACCAGTGATGTTATGACAGATACATATCACCATCAGGCAATGCGAATTCTAATCATAATGAGATGCTCATAAGAATAAAATTGCTGAAATTATAAAACAGACTCAACACATAGGGAAAATTCTTATACTACAGATGGGAGGTTAAACAGCATGTTTAGACAGCAGTTGGACATATTTACTAATGATGAACATATACATGTCCTATGCTTGTTATGACATTCCTGGACATGTACTCCATAGAAAAGAGATGTGCACACCAGACCTGTACGACAGCATCAGTCACAGTGGCCCTAAACTGGAAATCCAAACGTCCAAAGGTTAAATATATAATGAACTATGTACCATAATGTAAGTGAACGTATTTTGATTTAAACATATTTGAAAGACACCGACTACTTGCAGTTTTAATCCATATCAGACTTCAAATAATCTCGCCTTTGGTCAGTGATGATCTCTTTTAGTTGCCTCTCTGAAATGGAGTCTTGGATGTCACCTTGCCATTTGGTGTGACAAGCTATTTCTTGCTCTTGTATTTGACCTGGTCCAGACCTGATTGTACAGTTTGAATGTGGTATGTCCCCCATAGGCTGTTTGGTCCCCAGCTGGTGACACCGTTTAGGGAAGTTGTGGAAACTTTCTGAGGTAAATCCTTGTCAAAGGAAGCGGTCACTGGTGCAGGCCTTGGGGTTTACAGCCTGACCCCCCTTCCGTTCATCCTCAGCTTCCTGAGTGTGGATGTGATGTGACCAGCCAGCTCCTACCCCTGCCCCCAAGCCATGCCTGCAGCCATGTCTTTTCCCTGCTGTGATGGAGCGTTTCCCTCTGGAACCAAAGAGACCCTTTCTCCCTTAAGTGTATTTTGTCAGGGAATTCTATCACAACAGCAGAGATGTAACTATGATAGCTTGGAGCTGTTTTTACAGTAAGCTACCTTGGTTTCCTAAAGTGAGAGGTCATAGTCCAACAACACATTGCGGTCATTAGATCAGTGTCCATTGCTATTGGAGTGGCCATTACTTCAGGAACTCTTTTTAGGAGAATAGACACCAGGGCCCAAGCCCAGGACATTGTTCTTGCTAGGCAAGCTCCCACCCCTGGGCTATAGACCCTACCTTCCGCTCCTTTGGCTAGATAAAATATTCCATGAGCTCAACCTGATATTTCTAATTAAAATTCAGAGCCTCATGAGTTTTGCTTTTTCTATTACACCTTTATCTTTCTTCCACACTGAGAAGCCTTCCCAAAGGCTTCTCAACGACCTAGGCAATGATAGGATTATGATAGCCCGTTAAATTACTCTCTGCTTTATCCCACATCATGAGAACAGCCTCTGAATAGCAATACTAATACAACCAGCCTCCATTAGGAAAACTGAAACATTGTTTTTAAATGTCAATTTTTTCTCATTTTTATTAGGTCTTTGAGAATTTCATAGAAAGCATTTTGATCATACCCACCCCCTGACTCCTCCCTGATCCATCCCCCCTTCCCTGCCCAACTAATTTTGTGTCCTCTGTTTATTTTTCGAACCTCATTAAGTACAGTTTGAGCTGCCTACATACTCTTGGATGTGTGCTCTTCACTGGAGGGCGGTCAGCCCACCGTGAGCCACACCCTTGAAGACGCTCCCTCTCTCAGCAAATCTGTCAACTACAGGCATCTTCTCAGCTAGGGGTGGGTTGTTTTCATGTTCTGCTACATTATTTAAGGCTGCATGATTCTGTATTCTTCATTTGTGTTACCTCTGAAATATGCATACACTTAGATACAGCTCAGTATCTGGCTTTTGTATGACTTGTTCTGTATACAAGAAGTGCTCTGGAAACAATTCCCTGAATTCTCGTAGGCTGCTGTCAGTCTGTCCCACTCAGAGGCACTCTATCCAAATGGTAGTTTTCCTTGTTCATTTTCTTCACGTGTTCTTAGCATCTGTATGTTGGATCTCCACATCTGAAATATTTGTCCTTTTCTCCTGAATCCTTTGACCTCTTCTTTTTTTTTCTTTTGGATTTTCAGGTTTTTTTTTTCTTTATTCCCTTTCTAGTTCTCCTAAGCTATTATTCTCTTGCTCTTTTTATTAGTCTTTATTTCTTCTGGGTTAGTTGTTTCTGTAGGAATCTTTTTCCTTGTATTTCTAGTTCATCCTGAGTCCTGCCACCTCATTTGTGGGTTTTAATTATTGTGTATTTGTTCTTTAATGGGTCTTTTGCTTATGTCTTTGGGTTTACTTTGAAGCACAGGATTACAGATTTTATCTGTTTTATATGTAAGATTTGTCTTTCCCCCCCCCCCCTTGGGATAACTGCATATGAAATTTGACTAGATACTTTCTGTTGCTTGTCTATATGAAGTTAGTTTTCTCAGAGTTTCTGAGGTGACTATGGTTCCTTCAAACAACCCTAAAATACATGGCAGTTCCCTTCCCAGAGATCTCCTGACAGTGTCTGCTACCTGAGCTCTACCTCAGTCTAGAACTTCATTTTTTCTCTATTGATGCTGCCTTATTAACTTTGTATCCCATGCTCCTCAGCTTCTCTTGGTGTGTGTGGTGGTTTGAATGAGATGTCCCCCCCACCCCCAACTCCCACCCCCACCCTCCACCCCCACCCCCCTACCCCCCCCCACCCCGCCCCTTCTCAGGCATCTGAATACTTGGTTCTCTATTGGATCCCTCTTGGGCAGGTTTAGGGGGCGTGGCCTTGATAGAGGAAATATCTCCCTGGAGGCAAGCTTTGAGGTTTTAAAAGGTATGTGCCATTTCCAGTGTCCCCCCACTTCCTGTTTGTTGTCTAAGGTGTGAGCCCCCCAGCTCTCAGCTTCCAGCTCCCACCAAGTGTCTGTCACCTGCTGCCCTGCTGTTCTCACAAGGACCCTCTGGAGCCATAAGCCCCAAATCAGCCCTTTCATTGGCCATGCTGTTTTATCACGGCAACAGGAAAGTAACTAATGCAGCGTGGGAGCTGTCCTCAGGAAAGTTTTAAAATTCTAGTTGATTCGATGCCTTGAACTTACTGTGGAGGTCCATCCTCACCCAGTGTACAGTGGGGGTGCCCCTCCTGTGCTTCAGCTATGGGCTTAAGAGGATATTTGGGCACCTGGTTTTCTTGCAAATTGTTTGACATAGTTTTGATTTTGCTATTTGGCTCCTAGTTTCTTATCCTTTGATGCTTTCATATAAGGCTGTGATGAATTTCAATGGTTTTCCCCCTCCCCATCCCTCCTCCTTCCCCACTGATGCCTTTTCTCCTAACAAGACCGTCTCCTACCTCCAAGTGTACTTGGTATGTGTGGCCCACTGAGTGTAATTAGAGCTGTTTGTGTGAGTGCAGATCGGAAGTTACGGTTGCCACGTATTTTTATGTGGAGGCTGTGGGAGATCCAAAATTTGCTTTGGGACTTGGAGTGGGGAGCAGTTAGCTCAGAGATTGAGCATGGCCTGGCATGTGAGCCTGCGATTTTATCCCCAGCACCTCACAATAAAAACAAAAATAAAACCCATGTTGACATATTACGGGGAGGAGTTATCTGCCCAGTTACGACATAGTTTACATCAAGCATTAAATTATCAAAATAAGAAAAGGAGCATAAGAGAAGTTACCGCAGTAAATGTTTGAGCCTAGAATGATTCATTAGGGCAAAGGAATAATGATTTTACATGACACTGGATAAAAAAGGAGCCGGCAAGGCTCCTTCAAAAGGCTCAGTGGCTAAGGGCACGTGCTGTACAAGCCTGGGGGCCTAAGCTCAGGCTCTGGAATTCTTGGGAATATGGAAGGAGAGACCATTGGCTGGGACTCACTCTGATCAGCACATCGCTTGGCTCCAGGGAAGCCTCTTGTGGCAGTAGACGGTAATTAACACAGAGACCCACAACTGGAGGACATGCAGAGAGTGAGAGACTTTGGAGCCCTCAATCCTGAAGGGGGTGTCCTCGCCAAACCTATCCTCTCAAGGCTCAGGGAACTACGTTGATGAGAAGGCTGAACAACTGGAGGAGCCAGAGCTGGTAGATGAGCACAAAGAAACAGCATCTTCCAGACACAGCAGGGCTGGTGCACATAGGAACTCACACTGTGACAGCCCACACAGGACCTGCACAGGTTCCGGCTGGACAAAACCCCAGCACAGAGAGGGGGACACAAAGTCCCACCCCAACCAAGAAGCTGTTTGGCCTTAATACCTGCTGGCAAAGGGAAAATCCGTTTTCTCCAAAGGAGCATCCCTGGGTGTATGGACCACACTCAGGGCAGGCCCCAGGCCCAGGAGAAACTGGCCAACACAAAATGGACTCCGTGTTTTTTACGTGCTTCCTTTTATGTTGTTGTATTTTTTTTGTCTTATTTTTTGTTTTGATTTTAAGTTTTGTGGTATTTTAAGAGATTAAAAACCATGAAGTTGGATGGTTGGGAGGTGGGGGGAGCTGGGAGAAGCTGAAGGAGGGAAAAGAATATGATCAGAATATACTATATAAAAAAACTTTTTAAATAAAAAATATGGAAAGGGAAACAACTCCACAAAGTCTTTCAACCTCCACACCCCTTTCAAGTGGCATATACATACACAACAACAATAATGTAAAACCTAAGTGGTGAATAAATAACCCTAAAAACAAAATATTCACAGAGTTTGCTAGAGTATAGATAGTTGTTTTGTACTCTGTTTTGCTAGTGTATAGTTCTTTTATTTCACTGTGATGCTATGAGATGCATTTTTGGAGTTATTTGCAGATTTTACTTGGTCGGGTTTGAATAGAGCTTGTTTCTTCCTTTCTCATCTTGCTACAGCCTCCTTCGGCCTCTCAACACACATTTGCTTCTCTTCCTGCCTTTCCAAGAGACACAGAGCACACACCAGAGAAAGAGGAAATGCTCTTGGTAAACCGGTACCCATCAGAGAGCCTGTGTCCAGTGAGCTCATGATAACGGCCATGAGTCAGGCTCTAAGACTAATTTTAAATACAAACACTCAACCTCAACTTTATCGAGATAGGAGCAGTTGACAGCAAGTTCCACTCCAGATAATTTTAAAAAGGGGAATAGCATCCATTCTGTTGTACAGTAAAGATAATTATTGAGCCTCCGCTTTGTGCTGTGTGCAGGGCATACAGTAGTGATGTAATGACCCAAGGGGTATCTGGTCTCGGGATGTGCCAGCTGAAACATGCTGATTCTGACATTAGTGCACTTATAATAAAAACACATTTTTTAGAATCACATGAGTGTCATTCTCAAAAAAATTTAATTGTAAAAAAAATTCTCCGCCAAGACATTAAACACTTGAGCCCCTCTCAGTTCCCAAGGCTTACTGCTGTAACCAACCATAGCTTGTACCCTGGCATGCCTGTTTGCCATTGTTTCCTCTGAGTTTTAAGTGAAAGCCGATTTACAGTGGGGGTCTTGTCATGAAATGGGAAACCAAGCATCTAGGCTTACTTCAGATTAGGTTATTGTAAGAAATGATTAATGTACTTCAAATGCATTTGCTGTTAAAGTACATGCTATAGTACACTTCTTCCTAAATAATAGTCTTTTATGTAAAACAAATAAGCACTTGCTAAGTTTTGTTTAGTAAAGGGAGAACTTTATATCTGGGAGTGGAAAGTGGGGTGATCCAGTAGTTGAATGGTTGCTAATCAGGTCACATTCCCTGGTGGTGAGGACAGGGGAGAGCTGGCCAGCTGACCAACCCTGGAACTACCCAGGCCCAGGACCAGGGTTATGAGTTGGCACACCCCAATATCCACCCCATCTGTGATCTGCTGGAGCACATGAAGGGACTGGTCCTGCTGACCCAAAGTTGCAGGAGCTCCACTACAAAGGGCAGTAATAGGATATCCAAGAGGAGTACCAGTGAGGGTCCAGTATCAGTAGTGTAGCAGAAACCGGAGGCCTCGAACCAGACCAGTGACTCTTTGCAATGAACACTTGCAAGTAGAGATATATGGACAAAAGGGTTTACTGAGTGACTCACTGTGTCACAATGCAGCTTCCTTGATGAGATCTCTCCCCTCCCCCTTTTTTTCTTCTATTTTTTTTTCTCTTAAATTTCATTGGGGAGGGGGCTGCAAGGGCAGAGGGCAGATACACAGGGATGGGAAATTAATGGGATGAAGATGCATGATACGAAAGACACAAAGAATAAATAAAAAGGAAGTGTTAAAAAATGTCATATTATGGGCTTGGATGTGGCTCGGTTGGTAGAGTGTTTGCCTAGCATGCAGAAAGCCCTGGCATGAAACAGGCATGGAGGCACACACCTATAATCCCAGCATTGAGAGTTGGAAAAAGGATCAGAAGTTCAAGGTCATCTTTGACTATATAGTGAGTTTGAGACCAGGCTAAGATATATGAAATCCTGTCTCTGAATAAATAAATAAAAGTAAATTACAAGTTAAAGACCTTGGCATTATTATTGGTCAAATAAAATTTCCCTATTATATTTTAGTGTCTGAAAAGTATTTGGCTTATTTATAAAATTTGTTTCTGCCTTTCCACTAAATAAATATCAGTTGTTTTTTATGCCTATCTGCCCTGCCCCCTTTTTCCCTTCGTGTATTTGGAAATCTCTAGTAAGGAGAAAATGATTATGGCAATTTTAATCATCTGACATCTTTTCCACATTAATTTTCTGATCATGTATCTTGCCTAGGAAAGAGATTCTCTCCAAAGACAGCATGAGACAGCCCGGCAGGCACTCATGGGAAAGACACCCCGTGGTCACACACTCCTGTTTCAAAGGTAGTGATTTATCACACTGGCTGATGCCCGAGCCATCTTAGATTGATGTTCCAGTGTCTGCATACACCAAATGAACCCTCAATCATCAATATAGGCAGAGATCTCTGCACCCAAATGGATGCTTGTGGTCCATATTAAACTCTGTCTGAAAGCTGTAGATCTTCATTTATGTATTATTGTTTAAAGAGGCACACTATGCCTATAGCTACTGGAATTGATGTTTTTTTTTCCTGACTGAAAACAAAGCGACATTTCTAGTTGTGTTTGAATGTAAGTGTCCACCTGTACCAAGGCTGTTCATGACTGAAGGTTGGTTACATCCTGTTCAGTTCCCTGTACTTGTCTGTCTGCGCTGTCCAAACAATGGTCATTATTTGTGGGGTTTTTTGTTCAGTTCTCCTTTCCATACTAGGCCATAAATCCCAGAAGTGTGAGGGCCACAGTGTCTTTATTAATCCATGGATTTTTGGTCTTGAGTATAAAATGTTTTACTTAGTGCCTGCCACATAGTGAGAGCATCATAGATATTACTGGCTGTGATACTTATTGTTCAATTAATTACTATGTATGAAAAGGCACACTCAGCCTTGTTAGGTTTTACTCAAAATAACCAAATCATGAGCTGGTTATATATTTCTTGTTATTTTCTCATTAATGTCATGGGTTTCAGTGTTAGGAATTCTACTATGTGACCTTTTAGAATATTTGAGTAATGACCATGTCTTGGCCTTTTGGCTGAAATCAAGTGTAGAATGTTTGAGTAATGAAATGGAGAAAGTCCCAGATTTTTTTAAATTGCTAAGATCAATAACCAAATCTCAAATATAGCATTCAAAACTGCTTTTTAGGGAAGTTAAGAATGCAAAGACCCAGGAAGCTGAATCTTAAAAGCCATTTGAAGTTTTCTCTGTGTTGCCTCTTTTATCTGTGATACATGTTGGAATCTTTAGTCAGTATAAATGAAATTAAACTTTTGTCTATTTGCTATAACATCAAAGAAAGTATAATTAATTTTCTCCATACTAGGTTATCTTTGGGTAGTCCTATTCAAAATACAAGGCTGTATTTATATATAAAGTTCTGCTGGGGTTTTGGGCAGGTGGTAGCCAGAAGATAGTGCCCCCACTGCATTGGAAGCCATCACACCCATGATCAGAGAGCTTAAGTAGTTTTAAATATGGTCCAAATGGACCATCACAGGCAGATGGGTGCTGGGAACTTATGTGCATTTCAGTGGAGTTTGGTTGCTGTGTACATAGCATCTCTAGCAAGGCCGAGGTGAATGCAGCAGGGTTTATGCCTAGTTAATGATTATTTTTCTTTCAAGACAATCTGAGGGAGCAAGCATATAAATCCTACACATTTGAATAGATGAAAAACAATATTTCATAACTAGTATTTAATTCAGAATATAATATTAGAATTTTCAGAAATGTTTTACCTGAAGACCATTTCAAAGAATTAGATTATAAATGAAATAGGGAAATATCTATTTCAATTTTTCTAGCAATTGGTATATTGCTATGTGGTTAGACCTAAATGGACTAGGGTTATAATGGAGTACACACAATTTGCAAGGGAGGTAATTTGCCAATATCAGTAGTTTAATGGATGAGGAATGTTTCCAACAATATATGTGCATTTCACCTTCAAGTTGGGCTGCAATGATGCCACCATCCAGGGCAAGTTCTGAAGTGAGCGATTTCAAGTAGATTCCATTGGCATTTGTAGTTCTGTGGATACAACGGTCAGTGTTTAGATTTTGAACGTGTGCATACTTGACAGCACTATAGAATTCTTTCTGCTTGCAGGGGTCCGGTACCAATACCTACAGTCAGTGGCCTGCAGTACTTTACGACATTAGAGGAAATACAGAAAAATTTTGAGCTCTGTGAAGATCACACTAAAATCCCCTTTGGACCCTACCCTGAAATGAGGTTAGTTGGATTGGAACAGTTATTTTCTGTAGGTTTGTTAAAATGGTGGTTTTCATGTGCAAGCTGCAGAGAAATTCTGAAACTGTGCAGCAAGCAGGTCCGCCTGTGGCTATGATGCTCGAGGAGCAGATCCTGCAGTGAGCACGTGGCACAGTGGGAACTTCCTTGCATTTTGAGGGAGGGACACAATAAGGCAGAGCAGGTGGAGACAGTCCATCCAGCAGCAGATGAAACCAGAACCCGACAGTGCCACAAGTATCTCTTCTGGTGGAGCAGAGGGTGATAGCCTGTAGTCTCGTCCTGCTGTGACTCAGCTGTGACCTTGACTCCTGGCTTACCTTTGTCCTTGTCCAGTATTTAATGCGGTTCTCATGGTTTCCACTGATTCTGAAGTCATCCAATAGCTTTTCAATAACATCCTCTTTAATATCAGAGTGAGCCAGATCGGTACCTGTAATTTGCAGCTAACATCCCTGACTAGTGAATGCATCTTCGACTGGTGGCTGACATTTAAAAGGCCATTTCAAGGTCCTAATGTTCTAATATGTCAAAAGGCAGTACAAATGCTGCATAGGACAGGTTGCATCGGATTTCATTTAGAGAGGGCTAGGGAGGTGGCCTAGTGGGTAAAGTGCTTGCCACACAGGCATGAGGACCTGAATTTGGATCGCCAGCACCCAAACACACACACACACACACACACACACACGCACACACACACACACACACACACACACACGTTTTTAAAAAGAGTTAAATGCCGGGAAGATGGCTTAGCAGGCAAAGCTCTTGTTGTGCAAGGCTAATGACCTGAGTTTGACCCTCAGAACCCCCAGAAAGGTGAAAGGTGGAAAACAACCCCACAAAGTTGTTCTCTGACTTCCACATAAGCTCTGCAGCTCATGCATGCACATCCATGTGCTCTCTCTCACACACACACTGAAACATGAATTTGAATGTTACTAAAAGGCTGTTGGAGAGCTGAAAAAATATAGATGAGGAGACAGAAAATGTTTTGATTACTTAGGAACATTCAAGATTAATAAGGAGTCCGCACAAAGTGATTGGAAAAAGTACTGACGTCCTCAAGGAATAAGAAAGCAAAGTTGCGCCCCGTTTACAAAGGGAGTGGGCTTGGGGCTGATGAATACATAAGAGGGACAGTGCTCAATCTTGCTTGTAATTGGAAAGCAGTTTCAAGTAATGGAGCACTCCCTGCTCGGCGAGTTAACAAAGCCTCTTATTAATTATTCTTAAAGCAGAGCAAAGACAGAGATGCTGTGAGAGGGCCTCGATTTTGCTGGGGAAAAAGAAATGTGCAGCCTCTTGAAAGTCAGCTGGAAATCGTCTTAGTTCGCCTCTTTGTCCCTGTGGTAACCCCCGGACAAAAGGCAGCTCGGGAAGGAAGGAAAGGGCTTCCGTCGGCCTCACATCCAGGTGGCAGTCCCTAGCTGAAGGAGGGCAGGGCAGCAGCCTGGACACAGACAGGAGCTGAAGCAGAAGCCATGGAAGGGTACCGCTTACAGGCTTGCTCCCCATGGCTGACCAGATTGCTTTCTTATACAGCCCAGGACCACCAGCCCAAGGATGGCCCTGCCCTCAGTGGACATCAGTCCTTAATCAAGAAATTGCCCCCATAGACATGCCACATACCAATCCGATGGAGACAAATTGTTGTTCCCTTTTCACAGGTGACTCTAGTTGGTGTGCACTAAGCAGCACAGATGCTTACACCAGAACCCGAAAAACTGTATTTACTATGGGGCCGGTTATCTCACTTGTGGGAGCTGATCCTGTCTTCATCTACTGAGACTGCTATCAAAACACCATGGATTGATATTATATAAAAACATAAACTTACTTCTCATACCCACATACCCATATGGACACACCTGCACATGCACACACACAAACACACACGAATTCAAAACAACCGCACTTGTTTCTGAACTCCTAGACCTAGGCTCTACACTTGCTCATCTTGTTTTACACACCTGCAGTTACATCCATGCTTCACCCTTTGCAGGCCCTGCATTATGCTTGCACAATGGATAAGGAGTGTTTGCTGTTACATACAGTACTTAGCACACATGAAGCCAGGTCACCTGCCGCAGACCCTGCTTAGAACTGGGTCAGTGGAGGTACATTTGTCAACTACTGACCTTACTTGACAAAAGTAACCCATAAAGTCGTGGGTGTAAATTTTATGACCATTAGGAGTTTTGAATCTCAAAACCATCTTCATTTTTCATGTTTTCTTTAGCAAGGATCCCTATATTTCTATGAGATACTCTACATTATTTCACGCTTGTCCGTGGGCCAAAGAAATTCCTTTTCAACTCCCAGAGGGAGGGGCTTCTTCACGCCCAGGATCAGCAGCAAGTGACGAAGTAGACAGGGCTTTAAAAGGTATGCATCGTTCTATGTGAGGTCTATATATACTACCATAATTATGCTTCTCGCTCTTCTGCCCCTTCCCAATGATTAGAAGGTACATGACTGTTTCAAGTCAGAGGCTCCTTAAGTTTTCTGCCTTACTGTTACAGATGAGAAACAGAGCTCTGAATGGTTGGAAGTTCACCCTTGGGCACTTAGTAACTTAGAGTAGAAGCCACTAGGATGCTTACCTGGGTCTGGACCAGAAAACATGGGGACATCTGTGGTGACTCCGTCTAGTAAAAGCGAAGGGAAGCACAGAGTGTTTCAAACTGCTCTCCAGTCTCCTGTGTAGGAGGGGGTTGGTTGGCAGGATTCTGACGGGGCCAGGGTTGAAGGGTCTGGCCCAGTCTTCCCCTTCACTCTCTCTCTTGCTCTTAACACACATGTGAGTGTGCAAATTCATGCAAAGACAGAATGGCCATTGCCCTTTCCCCCAAGGGGTGTGTGGCCATGTTCACCAGTAACACTGAGTAAAGCCCTTAAGCAGTGTGAAGAAACTCAAGGGCTACAGGTAAGAATGGGAAGGCCCCAAAGTCAGGATGGAAGGGGGCACTTCCTGAATCACTGATACAGGAACGCTTAAGTTGGCAGAATTCCCTAGAACCTGGAGGGTAGGAAGGAAGGATCCACGTACAGCCCCTGGGAGATGTTCTGCCTGGGGACAGAAAGGGAATGCTCTGCCTGAACCCCTGCTCATGAGTGATTAGAGGATCTCAAAAGAACTTAGAGGTCATAGTTTGCTTGGCCATGAGGACACAGTGGCTGGTGTTACCAAAAGGAAGGAAAGACTAAGGCAGGGACCTGCCAATCAAAAGTAGACATCTTCATCTCTGAGTCCATCCAGGAAGGAGAAGAAAGACTAGGCCAGCTGACTGCTCTCTCATCTCGCTCTCACCTCTAGCTCCCTACCTGTCCCCTTCCCAAATCCATGACTTTGGTTTTGTTTTGTGATGTGGTTAGTTTAACCAGAGCCATTTGTGTGATTGATGGATTGGAACTATCCACTGGAGCCTGGTAGAGCCTATGGACCACAATTGAAGGTGGTGACTCTCCTCTTTTCCTAGTTCTGTCAGTAGGAAATAGTTCCAAGAAAATCTTAAAAGAATTAAAATAAATAAAAATTTAAAAACCAACTGTGGTAGATCCCTTACCTCACATGCATGATACCCTCATTAAAACCCCCAATGCCGCCTCCTCTTCCCAAAAGCTTCTGGTCACTGGGCAATTCTGTACAATCCTGTCCAACTGTGTGCATGAGATGTCTGCCTCCTGCCTGATCTTAGGATGGCGGTGAAGGAATTCTAAACTTATTTTCTTCTATTTCAACGGATTCATGGCATATACTATCTTTTCTTTTGATGTTTTACAGTGATGCACATACCAGCATCTGCACAGGAAAAACTATTTACCCAGCACAAAAAGTTCTCTGCAGCTCCAATAAGTAACCCGGGTGCCAACACCAAACCTACCCTTCCTCCAATACCACATGGCCGCAGATAGACTGGCACTGTAAGCGCTGATCTTTGCAAATAGACCAGCACTACTGACATTGATCCATGAAAAATGGAAACCTTGTTCTAACAAAGTCTGGTCCTTCCTTCCATCTTATACAGCCGTGGATCTCAGCTGTTTCTCATGTAACCAACTCATGACTGAAGAAAGAGTCTAAATCTCTCCATCAATTTAAATTGTGATTCTCTGAAGAGCATCTTTTGTATATTATTTTTTGTTTGCGATGTTAAGTTATTCTTAACTTGAAAAATGTCATTTGAGTTTTTCTCTTCCCACAACTGATTTCCTCAGCTGTTTCCTGTTCTGAGATCTAAGATACCAAAATCTCCCAACATTTTTTCATTTTATGCACAGTGTGACCTTTGGGTATATCCAACTGGGGTTGTATGGTTCAGATTTTCATGACTATGATGATGCACTCAAAATATTAAGTTTTTTATTCTAATTATGAAAACAGGGTAGAATACCATTTAACTTGTGACTAACATGGTATCAACTGTACCTCTCAAAAGAATTAATCAATATAATTTGGGGAGCTCTTTAGTACCACTAAGGAATAAAAAAATCGTAATTATTTTATTTCATCCTTTCCAGACTAATTAGGTACTGCTTGTTATTAGAAATATTTTTTAAAAACTTACATTATCCTTGTGATTTCACTCCATGGTTTTTGCAGGAAAATAATATTGAGTATTTAAAGCTGGTTGTCAGTTAATATGTGCCCACAAGGCAACCTCACTATGAAAATGTCAAAATACATCCTTCTGGATTGGTAAGTGGTCTTTTTGCCATGTATTGATAACGAGTGGGACCAAAACCCTTTGCAGAATACTGTGGTTATTGTTGATTATTTTTATTATCTGATGACATCCCCATCTTAAAACATTAGCTCTGCCAATAACCTTCTCCAAAACAGAAACTCAGCTTCAACATGATTTACCATTGGTTCCCTTCTTCTACCTGCTTTAATTTACTCCAAACTAGAGCAGATTAAACTCTCTTTTAGTTAGCTTTCAGCCACTGTGACAAAATACCCGAGGTAAACATTTAGAGGAGGAAGGATTTGTTTCGATTTCCATTCCACACCATGGTTATCTGGTTCCGCTGTTTTTGCCCTGAGGCAAGACAGAATTCTGCTGCTACCGGGGCTGAGGGAAAGGAGGTTGTTCACCTCAAGGTCACCAGCAAGCAGAGAGAAGGGAAAGGCCCAGGGACAAGATACAGTCTTGAAGAGTGTTCTTCCAAGGACCTAATCCTTTCTACTAAGTCTTACCTACTAAGTGTCTATCACTTTCTGATAGCCTATCAAATTACTAACCCACAGATGAGATCAGAACCCTGAGAGATCTTGTGGAAAGCTAGCACTGACCTTTCTTCACAGAATTGGAACCAGCCATGTGGAAATCAGTAATGAGGTACTCCTCCTCACCTCATCCAGGATGATACTGAGGTACATGAGGAGACCTACCTCTTCCTGGGGTGCTGGGAAGATGCTACACATTGATTTTAAAAAAATCATTGTTGCTGGGTGGTGGTGGTGCACGCCTTTAATCCCAGCACTCTGAAGGCAAAAGCAGGAGGATCTCAATGAATTCAAGGCTAGCCTGGTCTACAAATCGAGTTCCAGAACAGCCAGGGCTGTTACACAGAGAAACCCTGCCTTGAAAAACAAAAACAAACAAACAAACAAATCACTGTCAGTGCTAATGGTAAGATCCATAAGTTCATGTTATAAGCACTCCTTCTGATGTTCATCTTTCTGTAATGAGAGATATTGATTGGGGGAGGATCAATTTCAGTCCATAATTGGCAATTTGGCAACTGCTGAACTCTCCCTTACTATCCTGCCTGCCTTGAACAAAAAGACCGTCCGTACACAGATACCTTGAGGAAACTCCACCATAATCACAGCTGCTTGCTCTGGCTCCTCAAGGTGCATCCCTGGTCAGCACTGCCTCAGTTGGCACTGGACTTCCTGCTATTGCAAAACTTGATGACTTTAGATGCTGTCAGAACCGTTTTCGCCCGGGCCAAGGGAGAGAACTTGGTGTCTGACAATGTCCACTTATTCACAAAGGCGGAGCCTTGTCCGTCTCCTCTCGTCTCAGTCGGCTCCACATCCTAGCACTTCCGCATTGGGGGGTAAGTTCCCGGCATGTCTGACCATAGCACATGGTAAGTACAATTACTTAAGCTTAAACCCCAAAGTGAAGGAAACAACCTTTATTCCCTAGTCCATTTGGAACAATCACAGTTCATCTGAGGTTTCTCCTTCTCTAGCTTTTCATCTTGAATCAAAACTAGCTTCCAGAGAGCCACAGTTGTTCAAAACATAAGGAAGTATCACTGGCTCCTGAGAGAACTCACTCTTGAATATGTGCTGTTTTCCAGAGTCTTTTCCCATAGCACCGTCTCTTCTACCATTCCAGGTCAATTGCATCAAGCCTCTTTGAAAGGTAACTTTAGTCCCCTTCATAAAAGTACATAGTAAGCCACACGCTCCCTGCTCCGGGGTCCGTCTCAGCTGCCCTCTGCCTCGACACTCACATAGTCACCTTTCCTTGACTGCTTCCCACCAAATGGGTGCATTGGTTGCTATGCCATCCCACTGCCTGGTAGAGCTATAGGTGGGAATCCAGCCTGTGAATGCCCCGTTCGCCATGCCCTGCACTCAAATGGGGTTGTCTCTGTCCCAGTACCTGTGCCTCTGGCTCCCTGGTGCTGACCTTGTTCTGTGTATCAGATTTTCCATAACATGAAAAACACCAGTGTCCAGACTCTGTCTGAAGCCAATTAAATGAAGGTGTCTGGGGATGGAGGCTCGGGTATCTCATTTGTTAAGTCTCCAGAGCGATTCCAGTGTGCAGCCAGGTTTGAGTTTAGAGGGGGCTTTCTAGAATGAGTTTATCAGAGCTTTAAGATATTTTTGCCTTCAGTAATTTATGAGCAGTCCTCTCACCACACAACATCATTATTTTATCATTACTGATGTGCTATTTGAAAATATGTTATCTGACTAAATAGCCTTACTACTTGTTTTAAACGGCTGTATTTGCTCGCATGTATGTCTGTGCCCCATGTGAATGCAGTACCTGCAGAGACCAGAAGAGGGTGTCAGATTCCCCCGGAACTGGAGTTACTGATGGTTGTGGACCACCATGTGGGTGCTGGGAATTGAAGCCAGGGTCTCTGGAAGAGCAGCCACTGAGCCATCTCTCCAGCCCCTAGGGTTACTAATTTTATATACTTTTTTTAAAATTAGTTTTTACTATGTAGTCAATCCACTAGTTCACATCCTTGTTCTTTCTAGTCTAAGGTATTAGTTTTTTCCTACAGTTTTTATGAACTAGTCTATTACATATTAATTATGTAGTCCTTCTTTGTTATACCTATCCATCCATTCGTTATACCAATCCATTGTTATTAGGCTTTTATGTCTGTTTTCTTATGTGATATTTGCTTTGGTGTGTTCATGAATTCTGATTTCTGGAAACAATCCTCAGTGTTTAAGAAAGCTTCTTGTGGTGAACTATATAGAGATGTCTGTGCTGTTCATATGACACCCATTTGCTTAGAGGAACTATTGAGCACGAGAATATGACAAGTTTGACTGAGGAACTTAACTTGTATTACTTTAATGTAAATACTAAAGGAGATTGATGGCTACCATATTGAAAAGCCTAACACTAGAAAGTTCATCATAATTTCACTCTGTGGGTCCCTACAGCTACTTTCAGACTTTGGGGTGGGGGCAGTTACATTATGAGTAAATAAAATTGCTTTTAAAAATAGCTTACATTTGAAAAAAAATCTCTATCAATTTTATGTGCTATTTCCTTAAAGATTTGAAAAACCTTCAGTGGAATTGGAAAAAAGTCTAGTATGTAAAAATGTTGCTATTTCTTCTGATTAAGTTTTGTTAATTGTGCTATTTAAATGGCCAGCTACATCCCTTACTTTTTTTTTATCAATTTGCTCTAGAATACATAACAATACTTAATGCTACAGTATAATTATGTTTCTGTCTCTTTTATATGTATAAAATAGTTTTTGTTCTATCAATTTTGATGTTATGTTAATCAGCCCATAAATGCTCAGAGCTATTGTTCTGAGTTCACAGATTTCATCTGGCTTTAGTATCAAAGGGTCCTTTGGGTCCCTGCTCTAGTGGATGGTCTTACTTTGAACTTCCCTTGGTGAGGCACCATGTGCCTCCTTCCTCTGCCCCACTCACCTCTCCTTTTAATCTGCGTCTTTGCTTGCGATTTCATCTTGGTCTGTCTGTGTTTCTTTAACCAAGCCCAAGTCTGACTTTGACTTCAATTATGGAACAATACTGCTTTTATTTTAATTTTAATATAGATTCAGTCCCCTTTCTATCATATTGCTGAATGTTTTCAGATAGGCTTGAGATTGCTGGGGCTGCATTTTTGGTGGTAGTGGTGGTGGTGTGTTTGTTCGGTTTTTCCATTTCAGGGATGAGTTTGTGTCTTCGTTGCACACATTGCTCCTTTCACTTACAGTAATTTATGATATATTTTCACTACCCTGCTATTTGTCATGTAAGTTAAAATATCTTTACTTCTTCTTCCCAGTCCTAAAATTATACAATTAATCAAGAATTATAGGCTCTGTATGGTATGGTGGTGTATGCCTGTAACCTCATTGATTGGGAAGCTGACAAAGGATGATTATGGGATTGAGCCTAGCCTAGGCTACATAACAACTTCAAAGCCAGTCTGTAGCACACAGAGAGATCTTGTTTTAAAAACAAAACAAAACAAACAAACAAACAACCCAAGAGCTGGGAATATAGTTAAGTGGTACCGTGCTTGCTTATTATGTACAAGGCACTGGGATTGATCCATGATAGGGGGAAAAAAGACTTATAGATTTACTATTTTTCCCAAATAAGCCTTTAAGACCTGTTTTTATATTAACATTTTATGAAGCCTGAAATTTTCAAGGAGAAAGACCAAATCCATGATAGTCCAATTGAAGCAAGCTTTATTTTGGAGTGCCCCTGGGACTGGCTTGTCCGGCTGACTCTCCCTAAGTCAAGATTTCAGAGAGCTGCCCCTGCCGGCCTTTTGAAGTCCTTGTATAGGAGAGATAAGGTGCGCACAGGGGCAAGAGTGGGCTGTTATACACTGTTAGAAAAATACAGTGAAAGGGAAGGAACAAGGGTCAGGATGCACATCATGTGAACGGGGTCACAAGTTTAGTGTAGCTTGGAAAATACGCTTTGCAGTTCACATCAGACCTAGGAAACAGGGACTTATTCTTAATTACCAATAGAAACCTTAACTTGCAAGGACTTGGCACAGGACAAATGGCAACTTATTCTTAAACTACAAACAGAAACCTTAACCAGCATAGGACAAACAGGAACTTATTCTTAGCTGTCTTAATTGCAAACAGACATCTTAACCTGCAAGGTATGTTGTTCCTGTTTTGGTCTCAAAATCTGTATTACTTTATAATAAATATTTGTATTGTTTTATTCCTCTCTGAATTTTTCAATAGTTTCAGTGTCTTTAAAAAAATTTATGTTCATTGGTGTTTTGCCTGCATACATGTCTATATGAAGGTGTCAGAAGCCCTGGAACTGGAGTTACAGACAGGCATGAACTGCCGTTGTGGGTGCTGGGAATTGAACCCGAGTCTTCTGGAAGAGCAGCCAGTGCTCTTAGCTGCTGAGCCCTCTCTCCAACCCTTCAATGTTTACTATAATACTAATCATTTTACTCTTTCATTGTCAAATTCTTTTAAAACTATTTTATTTTTTATGTGTCTGTGTACCTGGTGTGTGTGTGTGTGTGTGTGTGTGTGTGTGTGTGTGTGTGTGTGTGTGTTTGAATGTTGATGTCGGGTGTCTTTGTCAGTCACTCTCCACCATACTTTTTTTTTCTTTCAAGACTGGATTTCTCTGCACAGCTCTGATTGTCCTGGAACTCACTCTGTAGACCAGGCTAGCCTTGAATGCAGAGATCCACCTGCCTCTGCCTCCCTAGAAAAGGAATTAAAGGCATGCACCACTATGCCTGGCTTCCACCATCCTTTTTGAGACAGGGTCTCAAAGGGTACCACATTTTTGGTAGCTTAGACATCACATAGGTTCTGAACAGGCAAAGCCATTTATCATGTCTTCAAGTGTAGTCTGTATAATAAAAGCATCACAATTCTCCTCTCACCTCCACCAAAGCCATTGTTAGAAAGGCTGTATCTGAGTATGCACTGATGCAATGATTTGCTATGTGCAAGTGTGGTCAGAATTCCCGAGTTCAAATCCTGCACCAGCCAAGTTTTATTTAGAAAGTCTCCCTGGCTCTTTGTTTCTTCAGTTGTTAGGCTGAGGCATGGGGATTGATGGGTATTTCATTTGATAGAACCAGGGGTTGGGGAAATGTAATGAATCAAAATGTAATGTAATGAAGCAGGTAGGCCTCCAGCTTCAAGTCCCAACCCTCTGTGGCTGAGTCTTGAAAGAGAATTAATAATCAAATGGTATGAAATGGAAAGGAAAAAAGTATTTTCCTGCTGATTCTAAGAGACACATTTGTCACATTTTAATATCTGTAAAGTCAGGCTACATTTTAAAATTGACGGCATGCCATGGGTGAACTGACGGCATTGTTTTTCTTTCTTGGTAGAATGTAAAATGATGTTATATATTATAAGATCCTAGATTTGATAAAATATGGTGGGGATAAGTATCCTAAGGAGCCATCTGTCCCTTAGAGGCAGCTGAGATATGTTAGGGCAGGCAGATGGATCCCTCCAACGTCCTGGCAATCCATGAGGGCTAGAGCTGTCCAGTGAAGGTCCAAGGATGGCCAATAGAAGAGAAAATTGTCAGCAGGAGCAAGAAGCCTTACTATGGCTATCTCTCCCATTAGCCTTCTCTTTCAGGTCCCAGTAATAATGGAAAGTCAGAAAATTGCATGGGGCAGGAGACTCCATTCCTCTACCAGGAGCCTGCCAAGATCCCATTGGTGGCCACTTATAAATACACATGTTTATTCCACCAATCACATAGGTCTGCCCCGAGACCACTGCTCCTTCTTTGAGGATACCCTATTGAAAGATGTCATGCTGTTAAGGAGGATTGCCTTAAATTCACTGGCCTGAGTGCATCTGGAGGCCAGATGTTGACACTCAGGTCTCCCTTGATCATTCTCCACCTTAATTTTCAGACAGAGTCTCTCACTGAACCTGGAGTTCACTGGGCGGAGTTTGCTCCACCTCCCCCAGGTGCTGGGATTACAGGGGCACACCACTCTAGGATTTTACATGGGTGATGGGGATCTGAATCCAGGTCCTTATGCTTGCATGCATGGCACCTTACCCACTGAACCACGTCTCTAGCTCCAAGATCACTGGGTCTTGTGTGTCTAAAAACTCACACAGGAAAGCAGACTATGAATAGCTGCTTCACTCCGGTTTTGGAAGAAACTATGTCTACCTTCAAGAGAAACTTATACCACATTCTTCCCAGAATTGTCCAGGAAAGCACTCTCCAGGTAATAAATTGTCATTGGCTATTATTATATTTGGGAAGAGATGTCTGGAAGCTTTGAAATTGTCGATGAGGGAGATGTGGAAATTCTACCACATCCACAGTGCCTGGGGATGCTGAGGAAGGGAGAGACCCAGCTGGCCTCTGTTGTTTGGGTGATCCTGCACCGTGCTTTGCTTAGGGCTGTCCCATATGAGCCTGTTTTGCCAGCATAATTATTAACAAGGCTTCCATTTCACTTCGGAAACATGTAGAGAAGAATTTATATCACTTCTCATGGCTCATATGGATCCATATTTTGTTTACACATGTGAGAAAGTAAAAATTTTTCACAACAATAAAAGTTTGAATAAATAAGATAGTTGAGGGTTGAAAAACAAGAATTTCAAGCCAAGAAATAAAGAGTAAGGTAATAATCCTCAATGAAAAAAAAATAATATCACAGAGTAGAAAATTTCCAAATGATAGATCAGGTGAAAACATTAACTTCCCAAGTTCAAAATTAGTATTTTTAAAGAATTGCATTAAGACATGTAATCATAAATCTTAAAGGAAAAAATAGCCCTTAAAATTAAAGAGTTTAAGTTTATGGATGAATGAATATACATGAAAAAGAAGGACTAAAATAAATCAAGGAAGACCCCAAGGCCACACAGATCTGTACCTAACAAGCATTTGTTACCTGCTTCCCTGTCCTTAATATTATCTCCCTAGGAAAACACCAAAACCCAGAAGGAAATGGCTAGGCTTGAAAACAGGCCTTAGCTGAGACAGGGAAGAGCAATGACTCAGAGAAGACCTCAGATGCCTCACAGTGCAGGGCCCATGCAGAGTCCACGGCAGGAACGAAGGGGAGAAGGCTCCCAGGGAATTACCCCCTTCCCCTAAACCATGCCAGACCCCTTCGACACCTCACCCCTTAACAAAGTCTTCTCGTGATGGGATGGATGGGACACTGTGTATTTACAAACGCACACAGCAGGTTACATTTTTGATGCCCGTTTTGAAAAGTGCTCATGGGTGAAAACTCTTCCTTGAAGTTTGTGATTAATGAAAATAGACCAGTCCTCAGCCATATTGCTAGCACAGGGAGCCGTATAGGAAGATGATGAAATCGACAGCGGAAGAACATCTACTCCATACCATAATCAGCTCAGCATCAGATGGAATCTCTGGGAATACCGCTTTAAAAGCACAGGCGGCAGTCCTGTTAAACAGGAACTATGAAACATGAGCGCAGTGTGGTCCACTAATTAGAATGCCTCCATCACATCCAAGGGGCTCCATTAGGGTCATATGCAGCCTGTGCTCAGGAAGGAGAGAGGTCTGCAGTTTTTATAGTTTCTCTTATTTATTAACATGCAAACTGCTTCAGGTTTTTTATTAACCCAGGCAGTTGTTGGCATGAGAGATTAGTTCAGCCATTTGATGCGGTGAATTCCACAGCATGTTAAATTAGAATCCCAGCCACTAAAGCCCCAAATCTAATTTTCACCCTAGTTTATAAGTTTCTCTTGAAAACTCTATTATCCTAATGCATGTTTCTAATGCCTCAACTCCCAGAAGACACAGTACTTCCTACTGACTGTCAAGCCAAAAATATTCTCAATTGCCACAGTAGGATATTTAAATTTTATATTTACTGGGTCATTGAACTTAGGTACAGCTATCTAATCTATTTTCTCTGAAATTGCAGTAGTTATAAATCCTAGCAAAACCCCTGATCTGACTGTGAGGTTTACAAAGTACAGACTTTACTCTGGCCACTAAGTTACCGAGAGAGTAACTATGGGTTGGGGATGTAGCTGGATAGAATGCTTGACTGGCATGCACACAGCTCAGGATTCGAACCCCAGCATCACATAAACCAGGGGTGGTGGATTACACCTGTAATCCCAGCACTGGGGGAATGGAGCCAGGTGGACGAGTTCAAGGTCATTCTCTGCTGTATAGTAAGTTGGAGGCCAATGGGATCCATGAGAACCTGTCTTTAAAGGGGAGCGGGGGCTGAGAGATAAGAGCATTTGTTCTTCTTGCAGAGTATTCCAGTTCAGCTCCCAGCACCTACCTGGTAGCTTCTAACTATCCTTAACTCCAGTTCCAGGGAATCCCTTTTCTGACCCCTACAGGGAACCAGGCACACATGTGGTGCACATACATACATGCAGGCAAAACAGTCAAACACATAAAATAAAATAAAATAAAATAAAATAAAATAAAATAAATTCAAGTGCTGGGATCACAGATGTGTACTACCACCCTTGGTTTTCTAAAAAAAGATAGGAAGGAAGAAAGAAAAGAAAGAAAAGCAACAAAAACTCAAGAATAATTATACTTGCTTTGTCTAGGGAAAGTCTTTAAAGACTGTCAATACAAAACATGCTTTAGAAATGAGGGGAAACAACAGGAAGAGGGAGCTAATGTCAGGTGAATGAGGCAGCTTACGTCATTGTACAGTGCTGATACATCAAGCATGGAATCAAGTCTACACACGTGTAACGCTAAAGACACTCCTCACCCAGACAACCATGGGGCTTGCTCCCTTTTCAGGCTTTGCACACACCTCACCGTCTCAGATCTCCGATCAATTTATTTATAACCTGTCTCGAGACCCGCCACTATCCCACTTTATACATCACCTCCCACTTCTTTTCCTTATTGGTCTTGTAACCTGCGTTTCCCCTCGTTAACATGTAAGCCCAGGAAGACAACTTAGAGTTTCCACAGAGCCATTAGAGAGGCATTGCTTGATATTGCCAAATTTCAAGCTTTAGGAAAATGCTATCATTCTTCCGAGACTGCATTTTGGTGTTCATCTTTGTTGGTAGATAAAATTATAGTTAGCTCATTACTTTTCTGTTTTTTTCCCCCCTAATGCTCTTGTTAATGCAATTGTGGCCTCTCCAGCTTTGGTTTTTTAAAATGAGCAGCTTGGGGCTGGGGAGATGGCTCAGCAGTTAGGAGCACTAACTTTTCTTGCAAAGGACTGGAGTTCTGTTCCTAGCACCTATGTGAGGTGGTTCACAGCCACCTGTAATTCCAGCTCAAGGGGACAACGCCCTGTTCTGGCCTCCACAGGCACCTATATTCATGTGTGTGTGCGAGAGCACTCTCACATGCACACACACGGGCACACACCCAATTTAAATAAATAAATATAATCAAAATAAGCGGCTCAATAATGAACAGTCTTACACGTGTCCGATTTCTCCATCATTATGGTCAGGAGTGATATTTATGGTCAGAAAAGTTTTCTATCTGAAAGAAAGTGTCAGATTATTTTCCAACTCAGCATTATCGAATTGCAAACAGCTTTTGAAGATGCAATGCTTGTCTATACTTAGTATGTTCTGGCTTTTCAATTTCAGCCAATATGATATACATAATGCAGTATGCCACTTTGAATTCTGGACACATCCCCCTGGTACTGAGACTAAGTGTCTGAACACATCCCCCTGGTACTGAGACTGAGTGTCCTTTCATGTTTTTTGACCACTGAATGTTTTTTATTCTGTGAAATATGTCTTGTGAAATATTATTCATGTCTTTTTTATACCTTTGTTCTAAAAAATGAATTATTATTTCTTTGGTGGCCATAAGAGTTCTGGATAGATGCTGGGTGTTAGGGCTCGAAGGGTGTAGTACGTGGATATAGTATGTGGGTATGGTACATGGGTATAGTATGTGGGTATAGTACGGGGGTATAGTACGGGGGTGTAGTACAGGGGTGTAGTACGTGGGTATAGTACGGGGGTATAGTACGGGGGTATAGTACATGGGTATAGTACATGGGTATAGTACGTGGGTATAGTATGTGACTATGTTGTCCTCACTCTGCCCTGTCTTCCTCCTCTCTTCCTTGTTGCACTTCTCACCAGACTTGGGACAGGAGGGAACCCCATCCTTGTCAGCTCAATCCACCACAGTATACAGGAGTCCCCAGGAGGCTCTCTCTTCCTCCTAATTGCCCCATTCCTAACGTTCTTTTCTTAGATAAATTGCCGGGGGAGTGGGAAACAGCCCTTTGGTATGTGAATTATTCCTTTTCATTTTTAAATTGGGAAATGGAATAATTGTTTTCCATTTCTCCCTTTAAGAACCATTTGGAGTCAATTCAGTTTCTATAATCCTCAATGACCTTAACTAACTGAAGATCACGCACAGTTTATGGGCACTCTGACAGCTGCTACATTGCTTAGTGCGCTGTAGTACCATTTGTTTGTGGGAATCATGCATAAATGGCATGATGAGAGGCAGGAACTGCCTTTTGTTTTTCCTTTCTCCTTATGAAAGTCTCAATTCTGCATGAAATTGAACTCTGAATTTACAAAAATCCTTGTTCTCAGATTGAGAGTCTCAGTAATAAATTCTGTGAGGTCAAGGGAGCCTGCTGATTTTAGCGGCCAGTGTATTCCTTCCTCATGCCCAGTACTTTATATATAGGAGCTTGCACAATAAATAGTTGACTAATTAATTATGAGGTGTATAGACCAAGAAAATGTTGGCCCTGTGTCATTAGAAATTTGAAAATCTTCATACTCTGTGGACCAGGTCATCCACTTCAAGGAATATTTTCTAAGAAAGAAATCTGATCAATGCAGATGGATTTATAATGAAGATTTTCATGGGATTCTTATAATAAAGTTTGGAGATGTTATGTGAATGGATTTACTTAAGTAACCGTAAAACACCCACATACTATACTGTCACGTTCATTAAAACCCCTGATTCTGAAGAATATAAGAAGTATATACAAAGCAATAGTAAGCAAATGGAACAGGTAAGAACTATACATTTAATCATCATGTTCTAATATTGGCATATGGTATATAGGTGGGGAAAAAAGGCTAGAAAAAACCTTGGGTGGTGGTGGCGTGTGCCTTTAATCCCAACACTTGGGAGGCAGAGGTAGATAGATCTCTGTGAGTTTAAGGCCAGCCTGGTTTACAAAGTGAGTTCCAGGACAGCCGGGGTGTTACAAAGAGTAACTCTCAAAAACAACAACAAACACATGCTGTGGGATGTTCTGTATGCTGTGAATACGTGTTGCTCTGATTGGCTGATAAATAAAATGCTGATTGGCCAGTAGCCAGGCAGGAAGAATAGGCGGGATAAGCAGACAAGGAGAATTCTGGGAAGGCTGAGTCAGAAGACGTCAGCCCACTGTCCAGGGCGCAGCATGTAATGGCACACAGGAAAAGCCACAGAACATGTGGCAACATATAGATTAAAAGAAATGGGCTGAATTTAAATGTAAGAGCTAGTTAGTGGTAGGTCTGACCTAATGGCCGACCAGTTTTAATTAATATAAGCTTCTGAGTGATTATTTTATTAAGTGGCTGCAGGGTCCATGGGGCTGGGCAGGACTGGAAAAAAACTTCAGCTACAAAAAAACAAAAACAAAGAAGAAGAGGAAGAAGAAGGAGAAGAAGAAGGAGGAGGAGGAGGAGGATGAGGAGGAGGAGGAGAAGAAGAAGAAGAAGAAGAAGAAGAAGAAGAAGAAGAAGAAGAAGAAGAAGAAGCAGCTAGAAAGAAATATAGCAATATTTCTTACTAGCCGTCTCAAGGTAGTGGGACTACTAATAAATAGAATTGCCACAGTAGACTTCACATACTGTGGGATTAGCACCAGATGTTTTCATCTTGTTATTATTTTTGGCTTAGGAATCTCTAGAAACCAATCAATTAACTAGGATAGCATACTTAAAAATAGCAATTCTGTGTCTCTTTCCCCACCCCCACCCCCACCCCTCGTGTATGTGTGTGTACGTGTGGAGGGCAGAGTTGACGCCAGGTATTCTCCTCATCCTCCACTGAACCTGGATCTTGCCATTTGTCTACCCTGGCTGGCCTGTTATCCACCCCCCCCCCCACCTCACCTAGCTCTACAACCCCACCTGGGGTTGTAGGTGCATGCTGCCTGCCACTCAGGGCTTTAAAAATAGGAACAATTCTTGTTTGTTTGTTTGTTTGTGTGATTTTTTTGTTTGTTTGTTTTTTGAGACAGTGCTGTTCTGTGTAACAGCCCTGGCTGTCCTGGAACTCTTGTAGACCAGGTTGGCCTCCAACTAAGGGATCCACCTGCCTCTGCCTCCTGAATGCTGGGATTAAAGACATGTGCCACTATGCCTGACATAAATAGGAACAATTCTGTCTTAGTTTGGGTTTTTATTGCTGTGAAGAGACATCATGGCCATGGTAACTCTTATGAAGAAAACATTTAATTGTGGTGGCTTGATTTCAGTTTCAGAGGTTCAGTCCATTATCATCATGATGGAGAACATGGTGGTATACAGGCATACATGTTGCTGGAGCTGAGAGTCCTACATCTTTCAGGCAACAGGAAGTCAACTGACAGTCACACTGAGGGAAGCTTGAGTAAAGGAGACCTCAAAGCCCGCCCCCACAATGACACACTTCCTTCAACAAGGCCACACCTCCTAAAAGTGCCACTCCCTTTGGAGGTCATTTTCTTTCAAACCACCACAAATTCTTAATCCTTCACAGCCCAGTGTCAGTAATGGGTCACTTCACCGTGTATTCTGAATTTTTATTTATCATCATATCTTCCTGGTTTGCACAACAGAAGGTTGGCATCATCCCTTGAGGGCATTCTGGGCATCAGAAGTGACAGAGGCATAATGTATTTTCTACCAGCACATTCAATGCTTGTGACCTGTCACAGTGATGTGTATTTGTGGCCTCAGCATGCAGTATTTACAGGGTATGTGGAGTTCTATTTACTTGGCAATAGACACATTTTCATTCGCTCTTGGTGGGAGATTGTCAAGCACCGTGCTCAGCATTGCTGTCTTCCATAAATTATCAACTTGGCTACATTTGGACTACATTTTGGGTCTTGGGGATATTTTTATTAGAAAATATTGTGATCCTGCTGTGTGGGTGACTCCAGTTGTGGTCACTGTGGAACCCAATCATCAGACTATCCTGAGATGTGCATCCATAGGGTCACAAGCCCTCATGCCTTGAGGCAATGTCCATTTTTTTCCTTTGGACAGCTTCCCCAAGTAGCTTCCTAGAGATACCCTGGAAGAAATGATAATGCTTTGGCAACCTAGGAATGCTTTCTGGATTCCCCAACAGCAAGGTTTGAAAGAATAGCATGATTGTTCTGTTTTCAGAGATCTTCTAAGACTGGCTGGAGGTTCCGTGGCCACCCAGGAAGCAGACATTCCCCTTTAGGTTTCAAGTCAAGGAATGGGAATAGATGCAGCATCAAAGGCCAGGGTGCCTGATGTGCGCATACACCACAGAGGGTACAGCTGTACCACCTCCTCCATGGAGGTGGCAATGACGATGCCTCTTGGAAGGTGGGACTCTAATGTTAGGCGGATCATTGGAAAGCTCTGAACCAAGCCCCCGTTCCTTCCTCCACCCCTGGCAGGGGAACAACATCTGCCTTATAATGGTCCACTGAGCATGACTCTGCCTTTGCCTTCCCTCCTGTTCTTCATTGAAGCACTTTGCTTGGCTTTAAGTGCCTCCACTTCAAGCCCTTGGTGCTCCTAAAGTCAAAGAGTTTGTATGCTGGGAAATTCTAGGGCTAACAACACCTTGAGAGAAAGCCAAGGCCATGTGTTGAGGGGGAGCCACTGGAGCTACAGGGTCACTCAATGACCAAGAATGGACAGAACCTTTCATTCATCTTTTGAGCATGACATTATCCAACGTCCTACCTCTGTCCAAAAGAGTGGAAGGAGCCGGGGTAAAGAAGGAATGTGACAATATCACCACCCTGGCAGAATGGGGGCTGGTTTTGTCAATCAGTTAGTCCCTGTCAATTACAAGTGCCACCTCTGTCATACTTCAACACTCATACCCATCACACTCACACCTTGGGTGAAGAGTGTGATTCTTGAGTACCAACAACAGAGTTGGGCTTCCCAAAGACTTTAGGGATAAGTTCCAAATGACACAACAAATGTCTGACCCTCGTAAAGACTAGAAGCCTTTGGTTTTCCAGCAGATGACAGCAACGTGTTAATCTTGTTGATGGTGACGAACCTTCTGTCACCCTCAGCTGCCTTTTTCTGTTACCCCTAAAAGCCATTCACAGTTATACACTCTACTGGGTATGACTCCTTTTACATAATAGACAACCTTCTGCAGAGGGTAATGGATAAGGGAAAACTCCAAGGAGGAGGTGGTCTTAATTCATCTCATGTCTCCTACAGGAAGATGAGCTCTTCTGCACCAAATGCAGATGATTCAATAGGGGGTTTACACAGGGCCTTTATGGAATGATTTACTAGCAAATTTGGGTGTATAATATTGTAAACTGCTGCATACCATGTGATTACAAGATTAAGAAAAAGTGAATTGCTAATCTTGTCAGTCCAACTGTTTTCTTCCTTGATAACATTTGTCTTATCGCACTTCGGGTGATGAAAGAGTGTAATTGGCTGTTGACACTGATTGAAGGAAGGAGACGTGCCTTCTATTTTTTAAAAAAGAGAATTAATTATCTTGGTAAGGGAGGTAACAATTCCAACAACGGCTCTCACAGCTGCAAAACAGAAGTGAGCTGTCAGGGAGTTTTCATCTCTTTCTTCCCCACCTGTTTTTCTCCTTTTGATAACATCTTTTCCAAGATTTAACACATTTACCAAGGGGGAGGGGAGGGGAGTCTGGGGAGCCTTCAAAAGAGAAAGAAAAAAAAATTAGCTTTTGGAATTTGCAGCAAAACCACCACACATGTACGTGAGTGGCATTTGCATGTGTTAATGTCTAAGGAAGACATCACCGGCAGATGGAGGTAGCTAAAGCTCCTTATGCCATTCAAGCCATATTAAGCCAGGAACAGACATCTGAAACTGACCATATGTCAGCCAAAGAAAAAGGATCCAGGTAAGTTGATACGTCCTGCTTGAGAATCCTTCTCAATGTAAGCAGTGTAAAATCAATGAAAACCTACGTCCTACGAGCTATGGTGTATGTCTGAACTGCAGCCTATAGACTGGACCTTTTCACCCACAGATGGGAACTGAAGCCAAAGAACCTCACTGTTACCCCAATAACGCATATGGAACACTTTGTTTCTTGTGTCTACAACTTGAAAGGCTGCTCAGCTTAAAGTTGTCATTCCAGAGAAACAAGTCATGGGGTGAGCCAAAGAATGCACTCAAGGTTCATTTGAGGAGGGAACTGAGCCTCTCAGCAGATTCATTGGCTTGTTTTCACCACTGAGACAACAAAGCGGAGGGTTATGGGAGTTGCTGGGGAAATGGAGGCAGCAGTCTAGGGAAGGCAGGCTTCCTGTTGCATCGTGAAGACAGGAATATTTGACACTGGAGACATTCCTCAGGGAACTTGATAGTACTTCCACATCCAGAACTAAAAGCTAAGGAAGACTCCTCCTCTGTTATAAACAGGAGCAGGGGCAGACTCTTCAAGAGTGAAGGGTTGGGTCATTCCACAAGATCAAGACTCATGACACCTGAGGAGTTGGCTGGCAATAAAAACAGTGAGTAGAGTAAGAGCATCATCACTAGTGATGGCCTCATGAAGAGTCCCTTAAAACGAAGACTCAGAACTACATATTTAATTCCTCACAATTTGATTTTATTTTCACAATCTGTACCCGCTCCCCCATCTCATATAAGAAGTTTGATTAACTTCTAACTTTTCTGGCATGAAAAACTAGACATGAATATGGTGAGTTGGGGACTTTGGATCCTTGGGAGAATGACAGTATGTCCCTTTGCCTGAGAGACAGCCAGGTATCAGTGATTGGGGGGGGGCAAGTTTATGTGGCTCATAGTTCTGAAGGTTCAAGTATAATACAAATGTCCTGGCAGGGCCCTGTTTCTGTCACGGTGTAGTGGAGAAATGTCAAAGGAATCACATGGTAGGATGCAAAGCCTGAGTGGTTCGGGATCCAGACTTGAGCTAACTCCCTTCTGAGGGTGACCCTCACAATAAGTTAACCCTTGTCACTGGGTCCCACTTTTTACCATCCAGCACATTAGTGATCTGTCACTGCAATGAAACACCTGGGAATAAATGCTTAGGGGAAGCAACACTCACTTGGTTCCTGGTTTCAGAGGTCTCAGCACCAGGTTGCTGGCTCCCACCACTGCGCCTGAGAAGAGGCAAACTCCAAGGTGGGGGAAGTATGGGGAGCAGGCAAACTCCAGTGGCTAGGAAGCAGTTGGGGAGACGTTGAAGGCATGCCCTCAATGACTGACTTCTTCCAAACTAGGTCGCACTTTCTAGTGGTTACTACTTCCTAATAATACCATCAGATTATGAATCTATCATTGTGTTAGGTCCATTGATTAGATCAGAGGCCTTATTTTCTAATTAGTCCCCCAAAGCCCTACTTCTGAACATTATAATGGGGACAAAGCCTTCAACATAAGCTTTTGGAGGGGACACTTCAAATCCAAACCATGGCCTACCACCTCAATGTTGCCACACTAGGGAGCAAATTCCAGCATGTAAAACTTTGGGGGACATAGCCAAGCCCTAACAGCATAGTAGGCAGAAGCAGGCTGTTAACTAATTGTTTTATCCAAAAGTTAAGCATTATCATTCAGACATTCTCTACGGGGATAAAGGGTGCAAAATCACGAGTGGGATGTTCAGCCTTATTTCTAATCTCTCCCTGTATCAGAGAGTTTGAGATTCTTGGAGTCTGCATTTTCCATCTTTCTCAGCAGAATTGTTGGATGAATTCCTCTGATAATGTGATGGCAATTATTGTCAGTTTCTAGAATCTAGAATCGCCTCTGGATAAGCCTGTGAGGGATTATCTTGGTTGTACTGAGGTGAGTATATCTGCCCACTATGGGTGGCACCATTCCCTGGCTGGGTCCAGGACTGCTCAAGTGGAGAAAGCAACACGCATTCCTTGCTCTGTTTCTGATTACAGATGTGATCAGCTTCTCCAAGCTCCTCCCACTATGACTTCTCTGATGATAGGAACTATAACCTGCAACTTTGAGCTGCAATAAGCTCTTTCCCCCAAGTTGCTTTTGTCGGGATATTTTATCCCAGAAACACAAAAGAAATGAAGACAAACAGGTGCTCCTAAGATCTGGGTGGCAGGACAAAGCAGAAGCCATTAGATTGCTCTCTGGTGTTCACAGGACACCTGCTGCAGCCTTGTCATTTTACAGCACTTTCCGTCATTTTCTTTGACAACTTCCTGGGGTGGTCACACCAGTTCCAACCCGCCCACTCTCGTAAAGAATAAACTGTTGGGTTAAGAGACTAAACTGGGGTTCCTGTTCCATGCAGCTCAATATAATCCTGATGCAATTTCTATAAAAGGGGTGACAGTTTTCATTTCCTGAAAGAAATGCATATGCAAATGTACCTGCAGAGGCGAATGTTTTCTAGACCTGGGACTGAGCAATACTCTACCACTAATTCTCATTTAAATGAAAGGTATGTATGAGGCAACCTCGTGAATAATGGATAATGCATTAAACTTCATCAGTGCCAAAGATTCTGAATCATAGAAACCAAAAACTCTTGTAATGATCCTTGTAGAATGGCTGAAGATTCATTATCAAAGTATAATTCAGGGATGGCACTTAGCCAGGTAGATGAGATAACCTAATTAAAATGCTTTCTGGAACAGAACCGGGAGAAATGAAAAGAACAGTTAACACATACATTAAACATTCTGCAAAGTACAGAGACTTAAGCAAATCACTGTAAAAGCTGTGATTTAATTATCTTCTGCTACACATCCGATAGTGTTGCTTAAAGTTATGTGCTTGAGCACCAGGAAAAAAAAATAAGTGCATTCTGGTGTGAACCTGAGGAACCAGGCCTGTCTTGTGACAAGATTTCTGAGGTTTTATTTTCTTGTGTGTACTGGAGGACAGGGCATGAGCTCTGGGAGACTAGAATATGAATCGCAGCAGAACTAATAATGCTAAGAACACAGAGCTGAGGTTCACTGATGGCCTTTAGCATATGGAGATTTACACTAGTGAGTAAAGGCAGATAGGAATCTCATTCCTGGGACTTTAGAGGCAGCACAGGACAGAGAGCACAGCTTCTAACAGCTCAAAACACAGCTCCAACACATGAGCAGCTGGCTTACGTTAGGTAGTTCTTCGGTACCTCAGTCTCCTGGTTTATAAAACAAAACTAATTTTCCTTACACTGTGGTTTTCCATGGGGATTGCATTATATAATTATAGAAATCCAATGTTGGAGATTCTGGGAAACCCACGCGGATGTGTGTGTGTTTGTGCAATCCACTTCATTCACTGCAATAAATTCCAGTAATTATCATCACTGGCTTCAGAGTCATGTGTAATAACAGAGCCATATGCTAGCTCTTTGAAGTGCTGATGAAGAAACAATCATACACTAAAATAACTTCATTTTAATGATGAGATGACTACATTAATTTGCAGATTAAAGGACATGACTCAAAGCTTTGGCTGTTGACAGACCCTGCACAGGCACATGTTTGTGTTTCCTGGTGAAGAGACTGTGACATGAACAGAAAACTCAGTGACAGGCACTCAATTTTGATAGGTGCTTGAATGTCCATGTAAGAAGGGGGGCATAGGAAATGGATCCTTGTGACATCTTCTGAAGTGCTGGTGACTCTCATCAGTGAGTGGCATCTGGGGCAGAGATCTGCTGCTGGTATTAGAATCACAGGGCAATGTGTAGAACACCCCGCGCATGAAGACACACAGGTTACTCAGGAGTTGAACCAAACCATAACTTACCGTCTTGAGACGTGTGTCTCTTTTCAGGCTTGTAGTTCAGAACATTCTAGGGTTCAGAATGTGAACGGCTGGGTGACTTCAGCGTGCAGGGACTCCAGAGGTCATTCCAGTTCAAAACTGAAGGCTGGGACTACTTACAACCCCTCAGCTCTGCCTGACAAAAACCCATTCCAGCTGTTAAGAGGAGGGCTTTTAACTCTTCGTTTCCAGCAGCATCTTGCACTTCTGTTTGCACATGCACGCTCCTGCACAGCATGACTACCAACAGACTGAATGGCAAACTGCTTGGAGCATGTGTGACTTTTGTGTTAAGATTTATGTAAAAGTGATGGAGTTTATGGAGGAAGGGGGCTTGTCACACAGAATTATAAAAATCAATATATTGGAGAGATTTGCTGCAGACAGTGCCACAATCTTCTAGGACCTCAAAGGTAGGCCAATCTACTTTAAATTTGTGAAGCAGAACCAGGCAGTAGCCCAGGAAGGGGCCTCTTCCTGATCCAGCTGTGAGGCATCAGCTACTGACAATGGTCCACATGGAACATCCCACCACCACACACAAGGTAAAAACAAGAGCACCCTTGAAACCACACACAAGCCCCTGAAGGCAATGGTGATTGAACGCACCTGCAGGGATTTATCACTTTTATTAAGAAACAATGATCGCAAATCCAAGATAAAAACCAGATGTCTGATGAGTTTTTTCAGAGGTGAAAAATGGCTCTTTATAAGAAATGACGGTAAAAAGACACATTCAGTTTGGCAAAACGTTTTATTCAAAGAACCTCCCTTTCCTCCTTAGCTGCTCAAATATCTCCTAAGGCTGGGAGTGATGTGTGATATTTACACAGCTCAAAGTCTGAATACTCACTAATGTCTTCTGGCTGTTCTGCACACATGGCTGCTATGGGCTCCCTCCTTCTCTGATCTTTGTTCTTAAAATGTAATATTCAACGAAGCGCTCAGAGGCTGAATGAGTAAAACCCTCACTACCATAATTTGTCACTTTTCAAATCATCCTTTTTGGAAGCTGAGGCTGTTCTCTGGAAAGAAGGCAAACAGCATGGGAGGGATCGCAGTTGTGAGCCATGTACAAAGGCTTTCTTGTGTTGCTGGGAATAACCCCTGCCTCCCACTCTGCTTGAGGAGTCTGCCTCCCCCCCAGAAAAGATGTAAAATAACTCAATCTGTCAAAGGCATCATTACAGTTTTCCCCTCGAATATGGGCCTTATGAGTGCAGACCAGGCCTTTTCTGTCTCTGGTTCCTTTGCCGCTTGCCCCTTGGTGGTGATTTCTGTAGGCAAAGCTCGAGGCAGATGTCTGTGATACTCAATGTAGATAAATACACACAGCTCTTCAGGCAGCAGTTGGCAACACTGACTTCAGGAACTGTGACATGGGAGTGTGGCAGTCACCAGGCACCCTCTTCAAAACCCCTAGGAGTCTCTAATGACCTCCTGGTGAGCTTCTTCCTGAACATCAACTCTATATGGTAATATGCACTCAAGTCTCTTCCCTCCTCCCACCAGGCATCAAGGCAGCTAAAAGCTGGGTAGCATTCTACAGCCGTCCCCAAGAACTGCTCCCCACTCCTTTTTGTGTTTGGAGTCATTGGGATAGATCCCCGTCCTTGGCTTTCTTGCCAGCCAGCTAATGAGAATTGGGAACTGCTGTAAGGAACCATTATGAAGAGGGAGGAAGAGGCCTTGGCAAGCATTCATTTTCTCATGTAACACATGTCAGACACTATGCCAGGAGCTGGCAGTTCAGAAATGAATTATGCATGCTCCCCGGCTCCTTCCATTCCTGGAATGTCTACAGAGAGGAAACTTCTAGAAAGAAAGAATACAATGTAAAGTTGAGAGGCATCAGTCTCCCACCCTAGCTCTGGTCATAGCAAATACATTCCAAGGCTTAAATATTGCACTTAAATATTGTTCATACTTATTTCCAAACATCATACCAATCAATAGTAATAATGAGCATATTTCATCTATATTGGCAATTTTCTCGATGTTATCGTGAACTGCCAGAGACAAGATTCAGTCAACAGCTTTCAGCAGAAAGCCAGCTGAGACCAAAATGCTTTGTTTATCTAACAGGAGCAGAATTCCTCCTAGTTATATCTACTTGTAGCCACAGAAAGGATCTTAGTTTCAGATCTTTACAACGTGGTTTCTCCGAGCACATGTGTCTATCTGCTCAGGTTCACTCAAACTGGTAATCTGATAACATGTCCACCACCTATAGCTAATTCACTGATGTAGAATTATCCCTGACTTCATACTTCCCCATCTCCAGGCTAAAAAGAACTGAATAAGAAGGAACAGGTAGCAGGGATTCTGTGCTCCTGGGCTGAGCTGGGAAAGACTATAAAGACAGTTCAGACAAAGCTCCCATGTTCATACTCCCTTTAAGCACTCTGCCAACTGTTCCCCTGTACACTGCACTCTTACTAGCAATGCTTACAGGCACACTAAATAAAACATGCTGGACAGATATAAAAACCTATAAAACTCCTAAGATAAAATATCAAGAGGCCCCCGAGAACAGAGGCGTGAGCGAGCGAGAAGACGGGGATTGCGGAGGAAACAGCGCCAGTGAATGCAGGTGCAGGAAGGGAGTGAGGTACAGTCAGGAAGAACAAAGGGCAAAACCAAAGCCCAAGCACAGGAGGGAGAGGGAGGGGCCCAGGAAAGGACCACAGGTTGAGAACCCCTGGAACTACCACGCACTCCTCCCAGACCAGAAGAGGAGCTACAGGCGGCCCCCACCACCCTGGCAGAGAACAGCTGTGCTGTGTTTTGGTCAACTGGGCAGGAAGAAGGGAAAAGAAAACACACAACAAACCCCAGCACCCACTGAACTCTAAATCCATCGAATGGGTTATTGGTTGTTTTAGGTGGATGAAAAGAAAAGAAAAGAAAAAAGAATCCACAATATGTATGGGACCCTGGGTTTGACCCTCAGTACTGCAAGAAAAAAGTTCAAAAACTGAAATTACATTTCTAATAGAAGTGATAAAGTTAGCATTTACAACAGAATGTTGGTTAAAGGATATGCAGTATTAAATATAACCCAAGCACCCACACTCCTCTCCCATCACCTCCCCAAATACCCCAGTCAGGCTGTGATGTGGGCACAGGGAAGCTACTTTTCCTGGCTAGTGGCTTGCACTATTTGACTCTTCCTCTAAAGCAGTTTTACATCTCTTCAGCTCTTTCGAGTCAAACTATAAGCTGTTTCTGAAGCTGAAAGAACAGCAATATTTGGTAGACATTTCTCTACATTCAGTGAGTCTGGCCTTGATAAAATGGCTTATTTGCCCTTTAAAAATGTTTACAATCCGCATGGAAAAAAAAATCAGTCAAGAGGAATGAGTTTTTCAAAGAATGATTTTATGGATGAATGTGGAGATGATCCTGGTAAGCAAATTAAGCTAGTGTAGGAAAGAGAAACATCATATTCTCTCATCTGTAGTTCCTGGACTTCGTGTAGAGACATAAAATCACGGATGGATATGTGATCTGAAGGTCGAGGAAAACGGTCCAGCGGAACAACGAGGACTGGCAGGCGGACAGCAGGGCAGGGGGAGGGAAGGTGGAGACGTACTGTGTGAAAACGTCCCACCACAGCGCCATGAGCAATGACGGTGTCCAAGGAAAATGAAAACAAAAACTTTAGAAAGGCCAGTAACTCTACAAAGCTGTAAGTAGTGTCTGTTGGACACTTTCTTCTCTCTAACCAGAGGGTGGGAGGAGGCAGGCTGGGGCCCTTCGTGTACTCTTCCTGCACGTGTACATTTTGTTTTGTGAGTGTTCTGACCTCTTATTGGTCCCTACATCTCCTTTAATGAAACTCACAAAGTATTCCTATTAAGAGGGATGCACGTTCTGAAACTCTAACGGGTCCAGTTAAATCCTGTCTGTATCAACCAGTCTCAGGTAACTACAAACTGGAGTCCTTCTCACTGGCATAGACAGGAAAGTGCTGGGTAGCTGAAGGTTCTATCGTGTTAGGAGTAATCAGAACGGAGCCTCGGGAGCCCCTATGGACAGATTCTTCTGTTAAACAGGAAGGAAAAAGTACTTTTTATTCCAGCCTTGGAAGGGGACATTTAACACTTGGTATTTATAGCAATGCTGGTCCAAGCGACCCCAAGCGACCCCACATGTTTCAAAGCAGCTAAGGAGCTTCTGGGCCCGTGAAGGGGTTCACATGTAGTTCGGTATCTTTGAGAACAGAGCATTACCAGCACTGGGAAGTTGTCAACGGCCAGAATGACAAGTCAGTCTGCAAACCTGGGGACTCGGGTGGAGAAACAGTACCTCCACTTAATGTAACAAAGGAACAAGGCAGTCTTAACTGCCCTCCCCAGGACCCCAGAGGATCAGGGCACTTCTCTTTCCTGCTGCTCTTCAGACCCATCAAAGGGTATCTCAGACAGTGGAATAAGAACTAGAGTGAGCCTAGGAGACATGGAGAGCCACATCTCAGCTTAAGAGCACAGTCTGCACATAGCTAAAGGACGAAAGGCCTTGGTCCATATGCAAGAGAAACAGTGAGTTTGGCTGTCTGCAGAGGAGCAGAGAGCTAGGTGAGGTCAATGACGGTCTGGGTCTGAGTGGAGAAAAGAGGAACTAAAACGACATGGACCTCCGTGCTCTTCAATCACATACAATGCAGCTGAGGGCACATACAAGCACACACACACGTGCTATCTGACAGGGTTACTCTCAAGATTATCCATGACAGGAAAACCAGACCTTCAGAGCAATCAGCAGAAAAGAGGCGTGTTTCTGTATGTAAACATGTTCTGCTCACATACATCAAGATCACCTACCCACACCCATCAAGATCAGTCCGACATCTATGGGAAAACAAGACCTCACTCTTTGGTGGTGGGGTTTGACCTGATTTATACATCACACTCACACCTATATATCAATCTGCTCATCAGTGACCTGACAGGTGACAACTCTCAGAGCACCAGGAAGAGCAGTCTTCTGATTACCAGTTCTCCCAGCTTTTCACAGACATATCTGAGACCTACATGAGTGTGTGGCTGGCTTCACAGGGGCAGCTGTCTCTCAGGGTACCGATGGAGGGAGCTGTGCTGGGCTACACTCCCATCCCATGTCTGTAACCAGCTAAGGAGCGTCATATGGGAGATGGATGGCAAAGCCTCCCTCTTCTCTACCCACCCCATCTTTCTTCCTGTCTAGTGTGCCATGAACACTGCAGGACTGCTCTCAGCACAGAAAGCAGCAGGTCAAAGAATCATGTGAACCTTGCGTTGATTTTTTAAAAAGTGGAATGTGGGAGGGGGTCCTTCCTATCTGCTCATCATCACCAGCATTCCGCTCACACATCACCAGGGCTCTGCTTCTTTCCCGACACACGGGAGGGAGCTCAGCCTCATCACTCCTGGGCTCTAATTTCTCACATGTCCACTGGGTCATCCGGTGCCTGACTGTGCCTGGAACATCAGATCTACTGTAAAGTGTGAAGTGTGGCGGGTGAGAGGGGAAAGAGGGACAGAAGGGTGATGGCTGTCACGACAAAGGAACCATCAGGAGCCACAGGGGCGTGGCCTTATCCAAGACCACGCATGGGTAGAAAGCGAGTGGCTCTGAGGACCTGGAATTCAACAAGTGTGGTTCTGATGTTCTGGCACACAGATGCAGAGGCTATCCAATAGTCTGCCTGGTATCCTTGTTTGTGTTGTTTACTCTAGCTCAGGGATGCCTAGGCAGGGTCTACAAATGCTGCCTGGGTGGCCGGGAAAGAGCAGATGAGTCTCATCCTTCAGAGGTGCTCTGGGGCCTGTTGGATTCAATACTGTGGTAATTTTGCATTAGCCAAAGTGAAATGATAACCAGACCTGCGCCGGAGGCCTCTAACACATAACACAGGCTGTCTGTCCCAGGCAGACCTCAGTCCTTCTTGTCGTCCTTCTGCAGCTGACTTTTCGTGGTCCCTAGGTTTTTCCACACCTCTGTGTACATTAAGGTCCCAATGAAGACAAACAAGGTGCCCAGACAGTGCCATGGAGTGAACGGGTTCTGGAAGTACAAGATAGAAAAGATGAGGCTCACGAACTTGCGCAGAGTCACAACCAGCGTGACGGTGAGGGAGGTACACTCTGTTGTAAGGATGAACACACCCCGGATGCACACGTATCTGGAGGAGTGGTTAAGGCTGTTCTCTGTAAACTACCAAGAAGGAAGCTTTAGGTGTGACTCCTGCCTGCAACTTGACATGCTGAGAAAACACCAAGATCCACTCTGAGGATCCTCTTTAGTAGAACTTCCAGAAAGATTCCAGCCCTGGCGTTCCTAAAAACCCATGACTATAGATTTTCATTACAGTTTATAATGAAGGCCATCTCCAAAGTAACGCTGGAGTGACATGGTCAGGAAGGTGATCCTTTACTCTGTCTTGTCCTTGGGCCCTCCACTCTCTCCTTCAAAGTGGAACTCTGTATAGCAAATCTATGTGGTGATTTCAGAAGGAGGCAGTCAACCTCAATCTGTTTCAATATTTTAAAGACATCACAACTTTTTTTTTTTCCTTTTTTTTTTTTTTTTTTTTGTTTGTTTTTCGAGACAGGGTTTCTCTGTGTAGTTTTGGTGCCTTTCCTGGAGTTCGCTCTGTAGACCAGGCTGGCCTCGAACTCACAGAGATCCACCTGCCTCTGCCTCCCGAGTGCTGGGATTAAAGGCGTGCGCCACCACTGCCCGGCGACATCACAACTTTTATACTGGTAAGATCCTTCTATTAATATAATTACTTTAAAATGAGTCTTCATTTGAAGTTTGTTTCAGAGCTTTGAGGCAACTTATAAGAGTCATGAAATAATAAAAAGTATCCTAGGACACCAAGAACCTCGAAGAAATCTCAGGTCATTTCATTTCATGACATGACTAAGTCTAAACCAGTCCATAGAGTCCTGTTTCTTCTGTGTGACCTACCTGACCTGCACCATTACAGTCTACAAAGGAGCTTCATGAACGGGTCTACCCGTCTCTAGTTCACTAGTGAAGAAGTCAAAGCAAAACCCAAACTCATGTCCCTACATTGTAAGAACGGAGACACAGACAAAAGAGCACTCCAAAGGATACTGAGTCACAACATTCATGAGGAGGTAGAACCACATGATGGGCATAGCCACACTGATGACTGGAACTTGATAGAGTTCTGCAGAGGTGAAGAGAAGAGACGATCATGGCAGTGTGAACAGTTAAACTTTTCATCTTCTGAACAAGGTTATACAGGCAAAAACAGTATCAGGAACAGTAACATTATTTCCTCTAAAAACTGTTGGCCCACACACCCCTTTATTCACCTTGAATCCGGTCTCCACTAACCAAGAGTCAGAGCTCCGTGGGGACTCTTAGGATCTTCACAACTATGGTATTAATAATGAGAAATGATGCTTTGTAAGTCAGAGCCTCGTGGACTCTCTTACACACTGCCTACTTTTATAACACAGTTTTAGGTCAAATGACAGACACAACACTGCACATGCAGAGCAGGCCCACCATAGTACAAAATGTGCTATGTGTGTGCAGCACAAAGCCTTGATTTAAGAAAGGTTTTCTTGTGTGTTCACCTATCAATAGAACACTCTTAGATGATCAGATCGTATGCACAAGCATCTACCATCAATTTATCAAGTAGCCTCTCTAAAAAGCAACAGCTTACCCTCATATAGACATTCTTTTTTAAAATGTTATTTTCTTTGTAATTAATTTATCTTGATTATTTCATCTGTATCGAGGAAACAGCCCTGTCATCATTTTGTGCCCTTTTGCTTGGTGCCAAGTCAGCTTAGATCGGTAAGCAGCTCTGCCTTTCAAGGCAGAGGAGAGACACAGGGACAGCTGACTGCCACCCAACTTCTGGGGCTCCAGTTCCAGTTGAGCACTAGCACTGCGTGTCTACGTTCTCAACATGTAACATTCCATGTTCAAACGCAAACACACGATTCCCAAGGAAAAGGGAAGAGGTGAGGATATTCTTATTTGCAGAGAATAGGAAAGAGCCTACAAGCCCTTGCTGTGCCAGCTACTGATTGACAGCACCTGGAAGGTTCAAGGGTTCCGATGAACATGAGATAAAGCTGTAGTCGAGCCAAATGCAAAACCGAGGCTTCGCCTCAGAAACTGGCAAGTCATCCTTCCACATGACCCCAGACTTACCAGACTTATTAAACAGAACAACATGGTCATAAATATCAGAGGCCAAGAAGATGAAACCAGGAAGTGGAAGGGCGTGCTGTGGGAAGAAATGGATCACATAAAGGTAAATGAAAACCTGTTACAGAACAGTCAGGGTAGCTTTACAATGACTTGGAGCTGTCCAATAAAGAAGGTAGCCCCTCTCAGGTAAATGTATCTCGTGCCTTTGTGCCCTTGACATCATACGGCATGACGTCTCAATGGTCACCTGGTCAGCCTGATGGTCACCAATGAGAAGGACAAAGAAGTACTCCCCTCAACAAGGCAAAGGGGGACTTCAGCACGCAGCCATTCTGCCCAAAAGGATTTGCCCCATACTGGATTTGAAAACCACAAGGGCCACACAGATTTCAAAGAATTTAGAAACTAGTACGAAGAGATTTGAAGACAATCTGAGGCCAAGGAGAAACAAATGACGAGACGAGGCTAGAGAGGAAGAGGACACACAAGGTGCCTGACAACTCCGACAGTACAGAGTGCGATCACGTCACGTGACTCTGGCTGAGCTGTCGCGATACTTGGCATTGCTCTCAACGACAGATACAAACCAAATAAAATGCTTGCTTTTTAAAACTCCCTAACCACAAACTCTAGCTCCAAGTAAATGTGCCAAACTGCCTGTTCGGATCAATTGAGCATAGAGGGAGCTGTCTGGCCCTGGCCTGGGGGGCAGCTCTCGGGGCATATTTCAATAGCCACAAAGGAGGGCCAGGGAAAGCTACAGGGGAGAGCGCTAGGTCACCCCTGAAGATGAAGTAGCTCAGGTACATGCAGGGAACTGAACTATCATGGGAGAAAAGCCCCTCTGGGAGCTCAGGCCCTGAACCCCGTCCCCCAAGCTGCCCCACTGATGTCCACACTTCTGACCTCTTGCTTTGGGACTAATTTTCTCTTTCTGGCTTCCCATATTGGGTTTAACAATTTTACCTATAGGAACTTTGCGGGCCTTGGTTCCTTGGCCCTTACATGTTTTATTTGGTTGATCATGATCATCTCACGTGAACAACCGTCACTCAAAATGCACATATCCCCCTGCCTAAAGTACTTCAGTGTACTGGTCTAAAGACTGGTTACTAACAACAATACAATCCATCAATTACATCAGGATTTCACTTGGCCTAACACATCATAAATCAGAAATTTTCACCTTCCCAGGGTTCAAGAAGTTGCTTACATTATAAAATAATGCCTCCTTGGAGTGTTTCCCAAACTGTTTGTATAGAGTCTCTTGGAATATGCCCATCCTCGCTGACATCAACAGAGCAAAAGTCAGTGCCCCGATGCCTAAAAACAAAGATCAGCTTAAAAGATGCCTTTCAACGTATTTTCTTAAGGCGACAGTATTATTAACAGTTTTGTACCTATCACAAACTATAGGACATGCAAATTTTAAAACTACCACAATGCTACAGTGAAATCCTCTCTAGTTCCCCATTTCCACATCCTTATACATATTTCTGTATACTAAGACAGTGTACAATTGTCTACACATTTTTATACCTTGCTTTTCTCATGAAATTCTTCTGGACTTTTCCTTTATGTCCTTTATAAATGTGTTTTCAAAGTGTGATTTAGGGTCCACACATCACCCTATCATGTGGTTGTACCACACTTAAAGGCCTTGTGATGAGACAGTTAGATTTCCAGTTATTTCACTGAAATCAATATACCAAATACTTAAAATGTTAATTATTTCCTTAGGATAATTTTTCATAAATGGAACTGCTGAGTCAAACATTAAAAAACCTTCAAGACCTTTACAAACTCAATACACAATATTTCTTGAGAAAGGCAATCTATTTACTCTGCTGACGGCTTGTACAGAGACGGCTGTGGTACTGTTGTGGTACTGCACCCTCACAGCAGTGACAGTGTTGATTACCGTCTTGCCAACACGGAAAGGCGAAAATGAAAAGTTCTTGTCCTTGGTTTTCTTTGATTACTAGATTATGAGGGTATAAAATTATTGGACATTGATTTTTCCCTTTGCGTTGTATGTTCATATCTTTGAAATTTTCCCATTGGGTAAGTATTTCCCCAACAGTGCAGAGATCTTCTCTGGGAAGAACAGTAAGCTGAAGGGTTCAGTCCAAAGCCAAGACAAGGGGATACAAGGGTTTGCTGCTACTTTCTTCTACCCAATCAGGATGAATCCACTCCTGTTACTACTGCAAACATTTCCCCTCCAAATCCAAGTGAGGATGAGGCCCTGTAGGAGTTGCCTAATTAATTCCACACAGAGATACTTGTATTTTTAAAAATTCTCCCGAGAGTTGATTTGGGAACACTGCCATACGGAACAGTCAACTTAAGAAGAAAATAAGCCCTTGTGCCCCTGGGAAACTGAGAGTCAAGGGTTCTGACTCACCCTTCTTTTGCAGGTACTTCCACTCAGCAGACCGGCCACTAGGAAACAGAAGACTGCCTACACAGTGCTCCTAAAGAGCATGACAGACTTTCTATGCCTGACAAACCATGGGAAATATGGACCCACGTGGAACACAGTGCCAAAAATGTGAACAGTGGCCTCTTCTAATTTTTTGAACCCCAAGGTTCAGAGACATACTGGTCCCAGTTGCCACTCTCCTCCTTGGCATAATTTGTTTAGCCTAAACTTCTTGCCAAGAAACGTGTCCCACAGGAGAAAACTCAGCAACGGCAGTGCAGAGGTAATTAGCTTTTTGTAACTACTGTACTTGCCTAGTAACCACCATGCAAATGCCTGGAATCCATCCTTCTCACTCAAGCTGGACTGCGAAGTCTAGGAAATAAGAAAATACACTAGCAACAGGGACCAGAACCACAAACAACATCCGAGGCGCAAGGGGAATATTTACGCTGCCCACTTCCTTCCACTCTTCTTTCAGAGTGAGTTCCTGTCTTACATAAGCACTCTAGTGCTGCTCTTCATTACCAGGTGCCTGGTAATGGGCCTGATGACAAGCAGTGAAAACAAATGATTTAAAGCTGATTCTTACCACCTGCTTTGCTGACATGAAAGTACAAATAAATATCCCTGCAGACACCAGGGCAATGGAGGTGTACTTGAACATACTGTATCTGAAAAAAAAGGACAAGAGCATCTTAGCAAAGGAGAGCATGGCAAAGGGGATTTACAGTCGGCAGTATGTGACTCAGTGTAAATGTCTACAGTCTCACTGGGGGACCACTCCCCAGTAGTGTCAACAGTTATTGACCAACTAGACTGTTACCAGAAACTGAAAAGTAAACAAAACCAGAAAACATACACACACCAGATGTCACATGACACTTCATTCTGCTCTCCAGAAGCCAATGCAGCCTGCCCAGTCTTCACCAGTACCTGTGGCTTTTCCAATCCTAAGAACCTAGAATTAGGTCTTAACACACACACTATTCAAGAGGAACAACAGATTATCAGGTACAAATGACAAGAATCAAAACTTGGAGAATAATGTCCATTCTCTAGGGAAGGTATTTCTTTAAAAACAATCTGAATAACTTAAATGATTTTGTAAAATGTCGGCACAGTTGGATAAAGGGAGGAATGTGCAATTTGTGGAGCCAAGGGCAGCATAATGGTGACATTTCCCATTAACTAAAATGGTATCATTATGATGCCCCTCAGAGTCTTGGTAATCAAGGGAAAGGCCCCAGGAAGGGTGAAAAGAAATTAAACTTACAGAATGAATCATCATTTCTTTTCTACCCAAGGACACTGTATCTTTTGGTTACAATACCTCATCAGAGCTGATCTGACTGGCTGAGATGCTGAGAGAGGGATGCAGGAGAGGCCCACTACAGAGAAGTGGGGTATGGAAGTGGAGAGGGACTGGTTGGGCAGAAGAAGGGCTCAGCAGGAATGGGAGAAGGACAAGAGGGCTTGGGGATAACTATAATCAAGATACATTTTGTATGTATGTATGTATGTATGTATGTATGTATGAAATTAGCATAATGCATATAGTTAACTGCATATAGTTAATAGATGCTAATAAAACCTTACATAGGAAAAGTTCAGTCTAGGAACATCAAGTTGAAGTAGTTTAAAAATTAAGCCAAAATAATGGTTAAGAAAAACATAGATGTGGTCTTTAAAATCTCCAAAGGGCTGTGCTCAAGAAAAATAAGAAGTTAAACTTGGATCAGAGCTTGGTGGCAGGACATTTTTCTAGCATGGGCAAGGCCCTGAGTTTGATCCTGACACCATAAAGGGAGGGGAGGGAGGGAAGAAGGGAGGGAGGGGGGGGAGGGAGGGAGGGGAAGAATGAATAAATATAGAGAAGTTAGAGAAATGCCTTTTCTGTGGGTGGTCAAAGGCTCACTCCCAAGACAACAGATTCCAAGTAAACTCTTAAGGGAAACAGGTGTTGGGAAGAACCTCTGACAGTATGAGGTTGTATTTTTATATATCTATATCTGTATCTATATCGATATAGATATAGATATAGATATAGATATATAATCTTGTTATGAACCAAATCAAAGCTTAGGAAGGAACCCAGGTCTCCAAGGTGAAGTCTAGCTGTCAAGTACAGTCCTCATCTTAAACAAAACATCTGGCCATTTACTATGTCTGCATAAAGGCAGGAAGAGCTGAGGCTCAAGTGAGAGGTGGGTACTTTGGAAAAGCACCCCAGGCTGCTCCTGCCATTTCCCATTTCCACCCCAATCCTACCACACCACTGGAAGCAGCTACGAAGAACAACCCTGAGCCTTCTGTTCCTTCTTTGTGTCTATCTGGGTCTTTACCGGAAATTCTCTTAACATCTCAAAGTACTCCCGGTTCACTACAGTACACTGATGAGCACCCTGTGTGTGCTGGATATGCAGGTTAGTACGAATGCTTGCAGCACATGTGAGGCCCTGCGGTCTAGCCCAGGAATGCCAAGAAAAAGAAAACAAACAACAAAGCACTTTCTAGGACAACTGACCCCAGACTTCCAATACCACTCCCTGGAAATGCTCCATATCTGCACTCTCCAATATGGTCGCCACCTGCCACATGTGGCTACTCAGCGTGTAAAATGTGACTAGTAAAAGTGAGAAAATATTTCATTTTATTTCACTTAGAAAATGTAAGTTCACATGTGGCTAGTGGTGACCATACTGCACAGTGACTTCTGTGTCAACTCCTTTTATAGGTTGGGAAGGCACTGAAGATCCTGTGGGAACAAGAGCTGTTTGGCCCCACAGGAAGCCACAGGGAGAGCCTTTGGCCTGGCCAGCTGCCTTAGGAAAGTCATCATTACCATGATTCAGAGAGAAAGAACTCAGGAAAAGGCTGATGGCCAGAGGCAGCCTTTCCCCACTGTAGGAAAAGAAAGGTGACCGGTCCACAGAGGTGAGCTGGAATATCACTTCCACATACAAAACATGAAGGTGTGCTGTTACCTTTTCTTTAAAATGATAATTCCTAGAATCATGTTGGCAATCAGAGAGCCCTGTAAAAGAAGACAAGGGTGATGTTTCAGTGTACTAGGGAAGAAAACATCATGACTCACAATGGGCAAGAAAACAGACAAGGGAAAACACAGGACGAAGGATGAACAGTCACTAAGACAAAGAAGAGGCCAAAAAAATCTGTCCTGAGAAATAATAAAATCAGTACAAGATTCAACGGGAATAAAAATGATCAGTTCTCATTAAGTGATCACAACAAAAGCTATGATTAATTAATAGGGCTAGATGATACTTTAGACCTACTTCCCTCCAACTTTCCATCTATTTAATGTTTAAAACTTCTACTGAGCTTTTTCCCACCTCCATTCTCAATCAAAGAAGTCTCTCCTCTCTAGAAAGGTGTTAACCAACAAAGGTTTATGCAAGTGCTCCGTCACCTCGATAATTACGATTATCTATGAAGGTCCCTGTAGGAATAGGACATTAACCTCACACAAATCTCAGGCAACAAGATTAACGTCATTCCCATCACCACCCACTTTGCAGTCTGCTGTAACTCCGCCTACATGTGCCTTGATGTCTTCCCCACTCTTCTGGAACACTCTCCTCTTATTTATATACCAACTACAGAGAGCGCTCATCACACATAAAGGGAGAAAATGGGTTATCATTTTGAGAGAAATCCCCTTTATCCACAATTGTCCTGCCAGGTGTAATGGGACAAGCCCATAAACCCAGCACTCAGGAGGCTGAGGCAGGGGATTGAGAGTTCCCAGCCAGCCTTAACTACAAAGAAAAGCACTGCGAGGCAGGGGTGAAGGTAAAGAGGCTTCAGTAGTAGTAAGTACGAGCTCAAAATCAGCCAGATGAAGAAGACAGGAAGTAAATCTATTTCCCAGAGAAACTTTAATTTTACCTTCATTAGTCATATATTAGACCTGAAATGAGTAACAGTAAGCCATGCACTTTGCACTTTCTCATCCTGTTCAAAGACTCAACACAAACCTTATGCCCTAGACTTGACTTCCTGTACGACTGTCTACCTCTGCCCCAGTGTGGTCTGCCCACTTTACCATGCTGTTCAGAGGACACACATGCGAGCTGGCACTTACTGATCTGAATATCATATGCAGGGGCATGGCAATGTTCAGATTCAGGGCATAGTTGTTCATCACGCTGACAGTGAAGAACATGGTTACCATGATGGCGTAGTACCTGCAATGGGAGAGAACAACATCACACACGTCCACTTTTTCAAGAAATTTTGATATAGAAGGAAATGCATATATTTAGTTTAAAAGACACTTGCCTTCTTTCCTCTCTGCTAAGAGGTATAGAGAACCATTACCACATAAAGTCACATACTAAGTCCATATAGGAACACTGCACCAAGTCAGACTAGCAGGGGAAAGTCTGAATTACTGAATATGCTTAAGAAAACCCTTGAATGTTTTTCAAGGGACTTAGGACTAGGAGTTACAAATGTTACCTAATCCATAGTAAGACATTTTAAGTGAACAGATAATTCTTGTTTAATGTATTAATTCCTTGTAGATACTTTTCATAGGCCTCTGGAGAATCTGAAAACAGTTAATTACCTTAAATATGTCAAGTATATATTTACACAATATTATTTTTCTTAATTTTGAAAAAATAGATTCCAACGATTTGCTAAGTCAAGCTCATGTTCAGCCTAGCCACTGTGAAAACTATTCCTCACACTGAATCAGTAGTCTCTAAAATAATGAGGATATTCCTTGATTTGTATAGACTTATACTCAAAATCAGAGTCTTCTTTGCTTTTCTTCCCTTTCTCTCTCTCTCTCTCTCTCTCTCTCTCTCTCTCTCTCTCTCTCTCTCTCTCTCTCTCTCTCTCTCTTTCAGACAAGGTGTTTCTATGTGGCCCTGGATAGCCTGGAACTCACTATATAGATCAGGGTATGCTGCATCTGTGTCCTGAGTACTGGGATTAAAGGCATGTGCCACCACCTCCAGCCAGAGTCTTGGTCATTTGAGAATTCCTAAGTCTTAAAACTATGATAAAAATTAAAATTAAAAAATCCTAGGGGTTAAGGATGTAGCTCAATTGGCAAGAGTAACTTGCCTAGCATGGGTTTGATCCTCAGTGCCACATAAAGTGGGCATCTTGGCACATACCAATAATCCCAGCACTTTGGGGTAGAGACAGAAGAATCAGGAGTTCAAGGCCATCATCAGCTCCACAAATTTGAGACCAACCAAAAGCAAAATGAGATTCTGTCTTAAAGAAAAATCCTATAATCATGACTTAGAAGATAAAGGGATACATATAAAGGAATAAGTAAATAGTTACTATGGATAAGTAAATTCATACTATGAATAAGTAAATGGATTAAAATTTTTTATATTTGTATGTTTTCATCTTGATCTAGAAAATATTCAAGATGTCTTTCATATATATTTAGCTAAACCATATTCTTGTCAATGTTTTTTATCAAAAAGGATTAACTATCAGCAATTTCAGGATTCACTCAAAAATATTTTTAAAAAACTTTAAATAAATGCCTAGACAATCTAGAGCAAAAGTAAACAATGGTTCTGTATTGTTCATAAAATATTCAACCTTGGGCACAGATTTCCAAACAGTTTTGTATCTACATATCAGAAGAATAAACAACACCCATCCTCATATTATCTTCTTTTGTTACTAGTTAGATATGGAGCTGGAGAGACACTACAAGGAGCAAGCAAAGTCAAGGCTACATTAACAGTCTAAGGAACTTGACAACCAACCAAAAACAGTGCTCCAGGCATGCAAGACCACTAGTGACGGCTTCTCACAACTCCCATGCAACATCTGCTAGTCACTTTACAAGGCTGCTCGCCAAATTTCCTCATGACGAGATGCTCTCATGAGACACCACTGGGAAAAGAGTTTATCAAGGTCTTTCAGGTTAATTAATTTAATTCTTCCATGTGGCTATTTACATAGCATGGCCTAGAAATTGTTAGTGGGGATGAAAGATCTGGGCAAAACTTTGATTGTTGATTCACACATAGAAAATAAAATAGTCACTGTAAGGGGACATGAATAGGGATATCATAATTAGGACAGACCATGGGGGATATAATGACAACAAGAGGCACAGGGTGCAATAATAAAATAGTAATAGGCTGAGCATGTTAGTGTATACCTTTAATTGCAGTACTTGGGAGGCAGGGGTAAGTGGATCTCTATGAGTTCAGGCCAGCCTGGTCTACAAAGTGAGTTCCAGGCCAGCCAGGGTTACATAGTGAGAGGACCTTGTCTTAAAAAAAAAAAAAGGTAGGAGTCTAAAACAGAAGCACAGGTAGGAGGAGACAGAGGTTAGCCAGCAAGGGTGCTACTGTATACACAGACATTACGCTTTCACCACGATCCATGAAAGCAGATGAGAGAACAGGAAGACCCAAAGGAGTTTTTAAAAAATGGTGGGATTCCTACCATGATGTACATGCTGGCTTGCTGGAACAGAAAGTTTGTGGGGACACTAAACCCAATGGAAAGGAAATTAAAATATTTAGTATTACATTAACAAGAGCCTAAGGTACAATATGAATAAACTCAGCAAGCTACTAAGGAAGGCAGAAGACTGACAAGGATGAGCTTGAGTACGTGGGTGACATTCACACTCCCAAAGAAACTGGGTGATGCCACTTAAGTGCCCCTGGGAGGGCACTTCCATCTCAAGTCTCTCCAACACAAGAACCATTGCATTTAGCCCTGTGAAGATACTTAGGACAAACCTGGACTAATGGACAGAGTCTGGCATTAACAATTTTTTCTTAGCTTGTCAATTTTCTTTTAATTGGAGCAAAATTTACACAATATAAAATTAACCATTTGTGAACAAACAATTCAGTAACATTTAGTAATTTGCCATGCTGTATACTCACTGCTTCTTTATTTCCAAAAGCCAATTGTTTTTCAAGATGCTTGATGATACTACTCTTAGCATAATTAGTAACTCTACCCACACAAAGGACGAATATGTAACTATTAGAAGTTTCCGGTCACCCTAGCCCTTCTGACCCTGTATTATACACATATGTACTTATCGCCATCACAGTTATTTTAAATGTTATGGGCAGGAATTTCATTCTAAAAATAGGTTTCTAGAGTATAACAATGTAATTCATAAAACTAATGACTCCACTGTCACCCACAACCTAAGCTTGAGAAACATGTGCCTCATGCTTTTGTCCAGGCGACACCTTTCAGGTTTTAAAGGACTCAACAAGACTTCCAAGTACCATACCTTAGTGGGATAGCTGGTGGCTTCCTTCCCAAGTCAGCTTCAAAGAGGAAGCCTTCCACAGCAATAAATAAGAACTGTGCGAACGTCACGATGTTCCCACATCCTGGGTGCTTCCTGTATAGTAAAGAACAGAGGAAACACAAGGCACAAACTCAGATAAAGCACACTACAGCCTGTTATATTTATGGCACCAAAACAATAGAGAAGAGAGATTTCTGCAGCCACTGTCCTTCCTCATCTTGGCTCTCACATGCCATGCATCACACACTTTGACACTGCGTCACAGGGAATGTCCTCTGTTGGGGTTTCCTAGAGCAGCAGGCCCTGCATGAGAACTCCTCTCATTGCTAGACACATGAGCTGACTATCCCAGTAAGCAGCAGGAAATTTCCCTGTAAACTCACATACATCCCCCACTACCCAAAAGGTCTCCAGTCACGGACAGAAACATGCTGGAATTCTCCTGAAATGTTCATCTATTTCTACTGGCCAGGAGTTACTGGTCATGTGATAATAGGCATGTGACTTTAGACTTTAATGTCCCCAAGGAGCGATAAGTAGTTCTGGGGATGCGGGGGAGGCTTGCTATTTTAACAGGGCACAGGTACATATCTGTACACAAATCAGCATAACTGTGTATCTATGCAAGGGTGATCAAGAAAAACTGTCAAAAATGGGTTCTGGGGCTGGGATAGTAAGCTAAAACGACTGAGCAACTGCTGGTGCACACAGCGGTTCTCCACAACCCTTATCGTGGGGCTTCAATACATCAGACAGTCAAGAGATATTCCTGGAGGTCAACAGATCCTCTTCAGTGCTCTAAGGAAGAGCCAGGAGTGCCTATTAGGAACACATGCCATAGTACAAAAGTTCTTTCTGACATCCCTCTTGAGGCATTCTGAAAATCAGTTCTATGAAATGTTGACAGTTTTCCTGAACCACCCCCAATTCTGTCTTACTGCTGAAGACATCCCAAGTGAGCATCAAAATTCCCCCCACAGACTAGTATTAACCAGCTTCAGAGTCTGTCTTTTCATCTTAACCAGAAACACCCACTGACCCCCTGCACAGGCTTTTGTTTTGTTTTGTTTTTTGTTTTGTTTTTTGAGACAGGGTTTCTCTGTGTAGCTTTGCGCCTTTCCTGGAACTCACTTTGGAGACCAGGCTGCCCTCGAACTCACAGAGATCCGCCTGGCTCTGCCTCCCAAGTGCTGGGATTAAAGGCGTGCGCCACCACCGCCCGGCCTGCACAGGCTTTTTAAAGCAGTTTTATATTAACCCAGTACTATTTATTAAAGCCAACTCCATTTTCTACTATGCTGTGAATATTAAATACTGATGGCAAGTTACACAACTAGGTGCTGGGGCCTTGAACATGCTGTCTTAGTCAGGGTTGTTATTACTGCGACAAGACACCATGACCAAAGCAACTTGGGAGGAAAGGCTCTATTTGGCTTACACTTCCACATCACTGTCACTGAAGGAAGTCAGGGCAAGAACTCAGACAGGGCAGGAACTGGAGACAGGAGCTGATGCAGAGGCCATGGAGGAGTGCTGCTTACTGGCTTGTTCTTCATGGCCTGCTTTCTAATAGAACAGAGGACCACCAGGTCAGGGGAGGCTCCACCCATAATGGGCTGGGCCCTCCCCTATCACTAATTAAGTGCCCTACAGAGGCTTGCCTACAGCCCAATCTTGTGGAGGCGTACCTCAATTGAGGCTCCCTCCTCTCTGATGACTCTAGTTTGTGTCACGTTGACACACAAAACCAGCCAGCACACTAGGCAAGAACTCTACCACTGAGCTATATCCCCAGAGCAAATCCTTAAACACACCCCTCAGGTGTTATGGGAATTCCACCATTTGGTCCAATTGGATGGGCCATTTTGGTCTTACGGGCATGGTTTTCTCTGAAGATTCTTGACCCCTTAAAAAGGGTGGAGCTAAGGGTCACACGCTCTGTCTTGGGTAGTTGGAGCAGGAGCAGCCAGCCTGTGTAGCCTGCCGGCCCTGTTCGACCACAATAGCAAGGGTTTGAAAAAGGATTTTTTTCATCACTTGGCAACAAGCCAGGAAAATTATAAGAAAATGTCCTACTTGTTTCTTGTATAATCAAACTCCACTACCCTAAGAGTACTCAAAGAAATGAAATTTGGCAGATGGATGTGTTTCATTTTGCAGAATTTGGAAAATTAAAATATGTATACCATACCATAGGTATATATTCAGGATTTCAGTGGGCAACTGCTTTGAGTTCTGAAAAGGCTGATTCTGTAATTACACATCTATTAGAAGTCATGGTCATCATGGGCATACCTGTACAAATTAAGACCAACAATGCTCCAGCATATGCCTCTAGTAAAATAAAACTTTTTTTGCATATTACAATATAAAGCATATTACAGTTATATCACACAATCCGAGAGGACAAGTGATTATAGAAAGATCAAACTGTACTTTAAAAGAAATGCTAAGCAAGCAGAAAGAAGTAATAAAGACCCCCAGAGATAGACTGCTTAATTCCTCAACTCTAAATTTTCTAAATGCTAATAAAAAAGGAACAACAGCTGCAGAGAGACACTGGACAATAGGAAAAACTGAGTTAAATCAGCCTGTGTACTTTAAAGATGTGTTGACCTCAGAATGGAAAGCAGGATATGTTACATTGGGGAAGGGGTTTTGCATAGGAAAAGTAATTGTTCATCAACTGACGAGGTGGTTCATGTCAAAAGGAAAAACTCACCAAATTAGAGTTGGGGCAGAATTCTATTTTTGTCTTTACAGGAGAATAAAAATATCCATCTTAAGGATATCAAGAACTTTTTGATGACAGACAACTAAAAAAGGAAGGAGAACTGCCCAGAAAAAATTACCAGGAAAAGAAACAATCTGGCATGATGGTATAATTACTTCTACAGGGTAAAATCTCTTTACCTCTCAAAATATTTGTTGTCCCAACTCAATTAAAAACTGAAGCTGGCTTTGGAGTTGGAGTGTGGCTCTCTCTTTCTCTAAACCCAAGCATGTTGTTAAAAGAAAATTCAGAGTCTCTGTCTCATATCAGAAGAGCCATGTGGTATGGGACAGAAGAAAACCAAAATCTAGGGACTATTGTCACAAATCTCTTTCCCCTCAAATTTAATTTGACTCTTTAAAATTCTCCTTTAGGTATATTACTATCTTAAAAATAAAACTTTCCATTTTGATAATGATGTTTAAGTTTTCCACAGTGAACAATAAATTTTCCTAACAGCGATCTCTGAAATCTCCAAAAGGATGATGGGGCCCACAACAATGATTCCATCTGAATCACTATAATGCCATTAAGCCTATAGACACCACCCAAAGATTGGTTTTGGACTACAAACTGCTCAAGACAATTCTAAGGTAGCTAGCTGAGATGGTCTACACTCTTGTACCACTCCAGCCAGAATTTTAGAGAAGCTTTACCCATTACCCAGAAACTGGCTACAAATGTTACAGCTAGTTCTACAAAGACTTAACCAGTGTTTCAGTCCTTAAAGAGTCCCAAAGAGACATTATCGCCCACCCCACCCCACCCCCCAGATAGCAGGAAGTAATTCTAAAAAAGCAATGCCCACTTTCCCTATAGATGGGGTGGGTGGTTTTGGGGTTCTTCTCAGGGTTATGGATAATTGCCATCTGTAGGGGACTGATAATAAATTGTTATAGGGTTGGGGGTGGATCAATAGAGGTTAAACTCAGGGATCTCATTTGGAATAGAAAATGGGGGGATAGGCATGATAAGATTAAAAGGTAGATTATCAGTTGAAAATAATTTACATTGGTATGGATTCTTGTATATTGATACAAATACAAAGATATTTTTGTTACACTGTATGTTTCTATTTCTAAAATACTTTTGTATATTGATACAAATTCAAAATTATTTTTGTTTACATTATACATATGTTCCTTCTTCTGTTTAAGATATTTTGTATAATGATACAAATGTAAAATTATGTTTGTCATACTGTATATACGTCTCTACTTCTGTTTAGGATATTTTTGTATATTGATGCAAATTAAGGTTATTTTTGTCATATTGTATTTTACATTTCTACCTCTGGTTAAGATATTTTTGCATATTGTCACAATTTCAAGGTTATTGTCCTTATATTGTATATCTGTTTCTATTTTTACATAAGTTATGACCTCTACAGCTTGTTTATTTTTATAATGTGAAGCTTTAGTCCTTAAGCTACATAGGTTAATAAGAATTACATGTTAATAGTCACTCATGTCTGTCAAACTTATAGTCATGTTAGTTACGTTTTCAAGGTCATACAGAGATATATTTCAGACAGATAGGCCACCTTCAAACACTCAAAGACCTACAGAATATCAGAGATATATTTCAGACAGATAGGCCACCTTCAAACACTCAAAGATCTACAGAATATGGCATTTAACATGTTTTAATAACCTAGAATCCTTTTGATGTGTGACACATCTGTTCCTGGCAGTACTGATCTACTCCAAGAAGATGATGGGCACTGAAGACACTCCATTGGGAGTTCGTTTTCTTCTTGGCAAAACTGCCCTTGCCTTGACTGCTGACAGTAAGTACACTGTCCAATCTGGACCAGCAGGACACAAAGAAAAGCAACTGCCAAACTTTGCCAAGACAGGGTAGGACAGTCCTTCAAAATGTCCTGCTTCTGAAAACTGTCTGTCAAGATATTCTAGGCCTATAAGCCAAAGCTGGATACCCCAATGTTGCAGAGAACCTTGGGTGACTGTCCAGGCAGCCAGCTATTTCTGTCATTCCTGACATTTTTTTTTTTTTTTTTGGAAGTTACTTGCACTTCCTGCTTACTCAGGTAATTTATTTTCCTTCTCAGGTCTTTGATTTGAGGGTTGAAGCCTCAATAGTTACAGTTACAATCCTCCTGAATCTTTTCCAAGGACATATTAGGTACAAAACTTACATTCTTTAGGAATGGACGACTATTGGAGTAATCTCTATGAAAATTTGCCAATTACCTATGGTCTAGATGTCTAGTATGTATTCTTTATTTGATAATTGTTCTTGTTGTATGTAGTTCCAAATATTAAGATTATTACCTTTCCTTCCTTCTGGACAATACATGTTAATAGTTTTTATTGTATATAGTTTTTACTAGGTTAGGATTAGAATCTTTCTTTTATTTTAGCCAAAAAAGGGGAAATGTTGTGGGAATTCCGCCATTTGGTCCAATGACCAACTGGATGGAGAATTTTGCCCTTATGGGTGTGGTTTTCTCTGAAGATACATGTCCCCTTAAAAAGGGTGGAGCAAGGGTCACACGCTTCCTTGGGTGGTCGGAGCAGGATCGAGCAGCAGAGAAGTATGGCTTGCAGTTTGTTTCCATCACCCTTGAGTGGAACAGCAGGACAGCAGCCTCTGAGTCAGCAGTGGTGTCTCAGCTCTGTTCTGGGTCGTGAGTGTATCTTACGGATTTCATTCCTTAATAAATCTTTCCTCATCCAAGACTCTGGAGTCCCACATTACTCATGCACAGAAACAGCCAAGGAATACAGCACTCCTACAGAACAAGGCTTGCCACCTCAAAAAGACACGGTGCTATCCTTAAGCTCTGCCACCTATGAAGGTTTCTTGTAACCTACTGCTATAGATGCAATTCAATAATCCGTCTTTCTTGGGCTCAAGGGACAAGGCTAAACTTTGTAGGAATCCATAAACAATTGTGGAAGACATCCATCTCATTCAAGAATCTAATTCAAACCATTGGTCAATACAGGAGAGCAGAACTTGAACTCCAAATGGCTCCCAGCACAGTGCTCATTAACTCTATCCTGGCTGGTCTTCAAGAACCCATGGATCAGGCTGGACATGGCAGTGCATACATGTAAGCCTAGCATTGTAGGTAGGTGAGGCAGTATTTAATGAGATTTTTGTCTCAAAATTAAAAGAGGAAAAAAGTAGAGGGGCTGGGGATATAGCTTAGTGGCATTATAGAATACTTGCCTAGTGTGCAGGAAGCACTAAGTTCAATCTCCAGTACTGTGAATGAATGAATGAATGAATGAATGAATGAATGAATGAATAAACAAAGAAGCTGTGTTCCTGGAGAGGTTCACCCTCCCAGTACTGATCTCACTGTCTTGGGCTGGCGTCCTGGGAATCTATGCTCTCAAAGATTCTCCCATTCAGTCCTAGTGGGAAAAAGTATGCCTGTGCTTCTGCATGCAAGAGTGTGCGCGTTCTCTGTGTTCATGGTAGCACAGAGCTGAACATGACAGCGCTCCACACTGTTTCCTACTGACATCAAAGAGCACCTTTGTCAATTACTGTGTAATGTGGAAGCTAATCAACTTCTACATCCAATTTTCCTTAAAATGGGAACAGTGTGAGTGCTTATCTCATGGTTTATTGTTGTGTAAATGAACAGGTCCCAGAAAAGCACCTAACACAGTGCCTGCCACATAATGGAAAGGCAACCAGAACCGGGTGATGACTAGCCTAGGCTCCTACACACTGAGCAGTCTTTTTTTTTGTTGTTTTTTTTTTTTTTTTGGTTTTTCGAGACAGGGTTTCTCTGTGTAGCTTTGGGCCTTTCCTGGAACTCACTTGGTAGCCCAGGCTGGCCTCGAACTCACAGAGATCCGCCTGGCTCTGCCTCCCGAGTGCTGGGATTAAAGGCGTGCGCCACCACCGCCCGGCCGCAGTCTTCAATCAAATGATAGCTGTCCTTCCCCTGCCCTCTTTGTGTGTGTGTGTGTGTGTGTGTGTGTGTGTGTGTGTGTGTGTGCACATGTGGATGTTGACATGCGTGAGGTGCACTTGTTTACATCACATGTGGAAGCCTGAGGTGCCAAGGCTGATGTCCAGAATCATCCTTAATGGTTCTTTCACCTCATTCGCTAAAGCAGGCTCTCTCAATCGGGGCCAGAGCTCACAGAGACAGCCAGCTTCCTCTGGGGTCCACCTGCTGCTGCCTTTCCAGGCTGGAATTATAAGCATCTGAACTCTGGTCTTCATTCTCGCACAACAACCACTTTAACCAGGGGGGCATCTCCTCAGCCCGATAGTTACCCTTTTAAACAATCACACTGGACACTTTTTTTCCCTTTATAAAGTGAAAACTATATATTGTTGCCATGAGAACTCAGTGAGAAAACACGCACGAGGTGGCAAGCACCACACAGGAGGATCAACACTTCTCTGGCTCTCCCTTCTATTTTCTACTAAAAGCCTGCGCCAAAGCTCTTACAGAGTAGTTCCTGAGAAGCCACTCTGCACAGAGTCAGAAGGAGTTCCTGGGGGGGAATGACCTGGATCTGTGCCCTTGAGAAAAGGAAAAAAGCACTCGGGAGCCAAGAGTGGACTACAGGCAGCCAGAACACAGCCCGATGGGAGCTGTGTGGAGGCTGGACCACGCCCCTTTCATCTGTGCACTCCCACTCTGGGCACTCAGAGTCAAGCAAGTCGTGAGGGCGGGATGGGACAGCCTCACTGTAAGCAAATGTGGAGGATACTAGCATTTGTGTAAAAGACTTAAAAAATTTAAATTTACAATTGTATCCTTCAGATGATCTCTGCTGTTTTCCCTTTATTTATCCATATTTTATCACTAAAGACACATAAAGGCCACATGGTACTCCATGAAGTAGGACTTCATGGCAAATGTGTAGGGTTTGCATATAAGGCTTTAGATGTGCAACCATTACCATCATCTAATTTTAGGGTACCCCAAAGGAAGTCCCACCAGGAATCACTTTCCCATTCTCCCTCCCATCAGGTCCTTTGATAATTCTATTCTACTTTTTTGTCTTTACATAGGACGTGTGAGCCTCCCTGTGTATTCCTATGATCCTACGACCAATGCTTCCTTAAGCTAATGCAGAGAGCATTTTAGGGACACAGTGCGGGCACAGCTAGGGGCGGGGTGTCTTTGAACTGGAACAATTCATTTTAAAGCTTCCAAATAAAAACTTGAAATGTTTTCCCTGAATCCTTCCTTCTCTTTATTTCTTAAGACTTATAACCACTGACTGCAGACAGCTTCTCTTACTTGGGATTTTCTTTGGCAAAAATCCAAATTTTAATGTTAAAAAAAGACAACTTTGAAGAGAATGAATTGGGCAGATGGTTCACACCTCGCTTTTCTCTTTCCTGGACATAAAACTTCCTTATTTAGTTCAATGTCATGTTCTTGATGGAAAAATTAAATGGGAAAAATAAAATCTTTCGCATTGTTATCTTGATGTTAAGACACACAATACCTTGCCTGCTTCATCAGCTCTGTGTATATGTGTATATACAGCACATATATAAAACATACATATGTTACCTGTTTTGAAGGTTGATCAGAAGCACCTTAAGAAGGGAATCAAGATCTCACTTATTACTGTGTAACTGTTCGTTCAATGTACAGGGCTTATATTTTATTACTGGTCCCAATTAGAGGTCTACAAAAGTCAGCAAGAAAAAACTGAATTTGTTTTCCAATTGGGGAAAAATTGTTCAATATCCCCTTCTTTCAACAAGTCATTTCAACCTTTGTATTTAGAGTGACATCTAAGGGCTCCAAGGAAGCCATTTAAAAAGCACAGTGTCTGCTCTCTAATGAGCTTTCTATGGTACTTCCTCATGATTAAAGCCACAGGTTTCAAGATCTTATCTAGAAGGAACTTTAAAGAGCCTCTGGTCTAAGCAGGTCCAGTTTTACTGCTCTACAGTGGGAAGTTGTCTTGTGCTTAAGCCAATCAGGAATAAGTTGCTATCAGTCTGATATACTATACATTGCATTAATAAACCCACCTTTTTACCACTGCAGGAAAAACCACCTTTTTACCACTGCAGGAAAACCCACAATTGCACACCAAAATGCAGATTTTTAAAAAAAAAGTTAAATAAGGAATTCGGATTCATTTACAAATTAATCTTAATAAAATTCTAAATAAAATTTCCTTTAAGAAATGAAAAGACTTTATAAATTTATCCACAACTTTCCTGGATCATCACAAAAAACAAGCGAATAAACAAGGTATCCCTGGACTGAAGCAAAACTGTGAGGGAGAAGGGGAAGCCAGGCACCAGCGTGAAGCAGGCTGTGCACGTGCATCACTCGAACCTTCAGAACCCATGGGGATGGAGACGCTCTCACACGTGCTTCTCAGATGGCTGAAACCAAGTACTTGAGCCAAGAGCTCACAAGCTGTACACAAAGGCGATACTCAATTTAACGGCATATCCAACGCAATTATCTGACTTTGTTTCTATAGCTGCCCTGAATATATCACCTATTTATTTAAAAATATATTAAATATATATATCAAATTCCAAAGTTTCCTTCCTTTGAAGTGTATCCAGCTTACAGTCAGAAACTTTCTTTTTCGTTTTCATATTCCTTACCACTCTCAAGACAAACAATCGCTCTTCATCAACACTCTGCATAACAAAATGGCAAGCTCTCAACAGCAAAAATTAACCCATACAGAGCTGACCATAAGTAAACTGCTTGCTTCAAAAGGACTTAAACCAACAGTATCAAGTAAAATACATTTCTACCAGGCATCTCACTGTGGACCGCTCAAATTAAACAATGAAAGGGAACTGGAAATGGTATTGGGCTAGAAATTTATACATCTTTGATGCCATTTCTTGCTCTGCCACTTACAAGCAGTGAAAAGGCCACCCAACTTTGCATCTGTTTCACTCTCAGCCAAACAATGTAACCCTTGAACACTGGGTGCTCAGAGAGTCAATGGACACAGTATATAGATTCAGAAACATGTAGTTAGTTATTACTGTACTGAGATGTTATTGAACTGCCTGGAAAAGGAGGCCCAGAGAAGCTAAGGAATTGGAAAAGGCTGCATTGCCAGAGCATAATGGAGCCAAGCCTGAAATGACTAACTTGAGCTGTTTAGTCCTAAGTGTTTTCCACTTCACCTCCTGTCTCTTCTCTAACTTCTGCCCACTGAACTTTGCACATTATTACCCAACATTATTTGTAAGACTCCACCACAAAGCCAACCCTGTTCCCTCTGGAAAAGTGTCATAGTCATTCCGAAGCTATGCTTCAAAGTGCACGCTTCTCAATTAAAGACTGTAATATGCTAAATGCTCAAGGACCATGGTGACAACTTAGTAGTTATCTGCTCTACATCTCTCACATGTGAGTTTGGGTAAAGTCCTCACAATCATCTACGACCAATAAAAGCAAATGCTTTGCAGGACATGTCAATACACACAAACGAAACTTTCTTTGCAACGTGTACAAACAGGACTGCTTTGCATGTGAGAAGGCTTTGCCCAGGACAGGCACGGGTCATTCACTAACTGGACGGCAAAAAAGTGCTAGAGTTGGATGAGTAGTAGGGAGCGGGTGGTTTGGTGGAGGAACTGCCTCTGCCAATAGTTCCTTGAGCACTTGGATCAGTCACGTGAAAAAAAAGTCTCCAAGCTTCAAATTCTCGAAGTGTGGCATCTAGGTGACGACAGCAGCACCCTGGGTGTCTCTGTCACTTGGATGCTAAGGAACGAGCAGTATGCAGGACTGCTGAGTAGCGGGCAGCGCGGGTACCCAGTGCAGTGGAGTGGAGAGGTGGATAGGGCGAGCAGTCCTGGACCAGCCCCGGGACCCGGGCGCGGTCCGCGAGGGTCACTCACCGGGCCAGCAGCTCTAGGAAGATCACATTACTGCAGCAGCCTGCGAACACCAGGCCCACCGCGAAGGCCGGGCGCATGGCCGGTGCGGGGCACAGGGTGCGAGCGCGCAGAGCGCCCTTCCAGATCGCTATCCAAGGAAGCCCTCACTGAACATCACCACCACCCGCTGTTCGTTGCCTAAGGGCCGTCTCTGTCCACTCTTCTTCCGCGGCCGCCACCGACGCGACCAGCCCAAGAGCTGTAGTTCTCAGTCATCCCCGGCTCCATTCATCTGAGGGGGCGTCCAATGGCTGGCCAGACTACATGTCCCAGCATACTGCGCGCCTTTACGGCCGGCGTGAAAAACTGGCAAGTTTCCCCGAACCCTCGCGTGATCGGAATGCTGCGCGGCCTTCTGGGAAATGGAGTTCCAACGCTGTCTGTGTTCAGTACCAGAAGTGTTGAAACAGGATTCCAACGAAGTAGCTTGTGGGATCTGGAATTACAGACTTGTGCCTACTCATCTGAGTGTTCTAGCACCTGAAACAACTATCCTAAAACTGAGAGAATGTAGAAATTTCTCTAAACCAACTTTTAGGAAAACATTGAAACCAAAAGTTTTGAGGTTGAGCCTTGGCTTGAACTGGCTATTTAGGACATCAGCTCAGCACCCCACTATCGCCATAAGGGAAGATAGACCCGTCTTGGAGGTTATTGTGGAAAAGACTAGCACTGTAAGTATGTTGCTTTCTGTTATGGTTTTTGTGGAGGCATTGGGCACATAATTGTGTTCTGCTGACATTTTGCCAGCTTAAGGTGCTCATTAAGTACTGAATTTAACTGATAAAAGGCATTCTTTTCACCTTAGTTCTTGTTTCTATCCTCCCTTGTAAGACAGACATTTACAGTTTCAGAATGCATCGGCATTACCTGGGGTGCTTATTGCAAATACGGAGTTCAGGACCATACACAAGAATTGTGATTCAGAAAGTTTGAAGCTGGCCTCAGTAACCAGCACTTAGAGCATGAACTCAGGAGGATTCTGATACAGTCTTTGGGTCACAAGTTGAGAAAGCCATTGGCAAGTATGTTATGAATCTTGAGAAAAATGTCAGACTGTGTGTATCTTGAGGAATAACAAAAACAAACAAACAAACAAAAAACCCATATACCAATCGGTCTCCTAACTTGCCTCCCATTACATGCTATCACTGCAGGATGGAATTAGACGTATGAAGCGACACAGTTCTGAGCAGTGTACTAATACTGCATAATAGGAAGTAGGTACTGGGCTGTTAATGCATTGGATCTATCACAAGCCAGCCTTGCTGGATGTAGAAGGTATACACATACTGTACAAATATAGAACACCAAATCACCAGCTATGTACATAGTGATCACCATGCGTTCAGTCTATTTCTGTTGAATAAAAGTCAACACCAGGAGACTCAGTAACAAATGCCATGAGACTTCAGCTGGAAGAAGAGGGGGAAGCACTTCCTTTCACCTAAATGCTGGTGTGAGTAGGTTTGTTTGTGTATGGATGTTTCGCTTGCGTGTATATCTGTGCAATGTGTGTGTCCTGGTGCCCTGAGAGGCCAGAAGAGATCATCAGATCTGGAACTGAAGTTACAGAGGTTGTGAGCCACCATGTGGGTACTAGGAATTGAACCTGGGTCCTCTACAAGAACAACCAGTGCTCTTAGCCACTGAACCATCTCTCCAGCCTAGGTATGGACATTTTTGACTGGAGTGCTTGAGCATTGCCATTCTCAAAGTACCCCGCTCCAATGGGGGTTGACTCTGCAGCTGAGGCTGAGAACGGTTAAAGAAAGGGAAGAACGGACTCAAAGGCCTGGGCTTAGTGACATCAGTAGATCGTCTTTAAGGTGCCATCTCAGCCTGATTAAATCCAAATCCTTAGGGAGTGGGACCAGGTATCCGCTGTAATTGAAACTCCAAGAGGGAAAAGCACGGCTTTACTTAACTCTCAGTGGTTCTCAAGCATGGCTGCATAGTAGAGTCATGTTCAAGAGTTTAAAAATGCATTGAACAACAAAAACAAATCCAGAAGTATCAGACCCACTTTCGATGAAACAAAGAAGACATGTAAGTCCATCTAAGTGGTTGGGTGGGAGTTCCACCTCAAACCCTGGCACCCTGACATCCCTATACCCAAAGAGTCTGGAATGTTTGGAAGGAGTCCACCTCAACTCCTCTCCCCGTTTCTCTCCCTAAACCCGCCCCTTCAAAGCCTACTAAACACAACTCCTCCCCAAACCTGCCCCTTCAAAGCCCGCCAAACACAGCTCCTTCCCCAAGAGAGGCTCAAGACCATGCCCACAGGGTATATAAGCTGCATCCCAGAAAACAGACAAGTGGTTCTTCTGGCCTCTCAGCCCCATCTCCTCTCTGTGAGCTAGTGGGGAATCACCCAGGAATGCTTTACCCATTAAACCTGGGCTTTTCCTGATCAGTCTGATTTGGTTTGCTGTGTCAGCAGAGAGGACTTTAGGAATCCTAAAACTTATCATCTGGAGGTTCCATCGAGGGGGGCTGATTTTTCTCCACTGGTCCAGGGCTCCATCGCGGGAAAACACCCCTCTCCCCCACACCTGCTCTCCGCCAGACTAAGATCAGTTCTCGGCTGGGTTAGTTGCCCTTTCTAAGTCCTTGCCTAGGAGGCCCAGGGCCTCTTCATCTTTAAGGGTGTCTTGCTAGAGACGTGCTGCACCAGGCCCCCAACCCATTCCAGAACAAATGGCTGCCTTTGTTCCATGAGACCCCTTCTCCAAAAGACAGTCTGTTGAAGGGAATTTCCTACACCTCCCTGTTTTTTTGACGAATCTTTGGGTCCGGTGTAGACTTGAGGAACTGCACTTGCCATTCACAGCCTGATCCCCAAATGCCCTGCGGGGTCTTTTACAAAATCTATTCAAACTGGGGCTACAGAACTGCCCTATGTCCACTGTTCTGCATTCCCATCCTCCCTACAGGGGCCAATGTCTCACGGCACCAGTCCATTCACTGCTGGAGACACTGACCCCTCCCCCACTTCCCCCAAACTCTACCTACCCAAACCCTTCCCCAGGGCCACAAATCTAAGACCAAATTCCTCCTCCTTACCTTCCTTCCTGTCCTCCCTCCCCTCACTGCTTCCCCCATCTCCCAATGCCTCAACCTACACACTGGCCTAACGCCCCCAAATCTTACCAGTTTCTTCTCATACTCAGTCTCACCAGACTCCTGCCTTCCCACCCATTTCATTTCTTGGTCAGCGCCAGATATTAGAAAAAATTTCAAAAAGGCTGAGGAGGATCTCCAAACTCCCCTAGAGGAATTGGTGAAAATGGCTTTTAAAGTTTTAATGCTCGAGAATGACAGCCGAGTCAACCCGACAGACAAGACTGCAACAGAATACACTCCAAGTCAAGCCTTAGCAGCTGCCCTGAGGCCACCAGAACCCCACAAGGGGTACAAGGGAAGTCGGCCATGAGGCTCCATCCCGCAGGAGCTCAGCCCAAGTCAACTCCTCCAAAAACTTGCTTCAAATGTGGCCAGTAGGGTCACTGGTCATGGTATTGCCCTGACCCCCAGCCACCCAAGAGGCCATGCCATGTCTGCTGACAGCCTGGGCACTCGAAATCAGAATGCCGCCTCCATGTAGGCTCATCCTCTATGCCATGCCATGGAGGTCCAGCTTCACCAACTCTGAGAATTCCTAAGCCTGGTGGAGAACTGACATGGCCTAGACCTGCTGACTCCCGAGCCTAGGGTGACGTTTGCAGATGACAGATAAGTCCATTGACTTTCTTTTGGACATGGGAGCTACCTATTCTGTTTTGACATCTCACTCAGGTCCTACAATTCCCTCATCAATTTCTGTCGTGGGGGTGGACAGGATCCCTTCCTTCCCACTTAAGACCCTGACACTTCCCTGCATTCTTGCAGGGTGATTCTTCTCATTCTTTTTCTGGTCATACCTGCTTGCCCTGCACCTCTGCTTGGTTGCAATATTCTCAGCTGCTTTGGGGCCACACTCACCTTGGCCCCCACACTCTCCTAAGTATTTCACAGGTCCATTCACAGGGGGCCCTCTAGATATGTCAGCCTTTGCACCATCTTCAAGGACACCAACCAGGCAAGGATTGGCAGGTGGACTTCACTTACATGCCCACACCTAAAGAACTCCGTTACCTCCTAACTATGGTTGACACCTTTATCCTCAGGAAAGGTTGAGAAGGCCAATCAAACGACAGCTCACCAAGATCTCCATTGAACTCAGGTTATCTTGGCCCTCCCTTCTCCCCATTGCTCTTACCTGCCTCTGGGCCACCCCACACTCTCCTACAGGTTTGAGCCCTTTTGAGCTCCTTTACAGGAGACCCTTCCTCCTCAATCACCACCTCCCAGCCCAAACTCCCCCACTGGCTGGGTATCTCCCCTACCTCTCTCTTCAGAGGTCCCTTCTCCATTCATACTGTGATCCTCAACACCCCCTTGGCTGCCAAGCTCCTAGGACATCCATGCTGGTACCATCTTTCCAGGCTCAACTAGGCACCTATTCAGGATACATGGTCTGTCCAGCAGCTGGGACCCTCCACCCTCCAGTTTTCCAAGATGTTCCACTAAAGGGCCTATCTTCTCTTCTGCTCTGTACATTCATCTTTACAGTACAACTAGGGCAGATGTTACTGATCTATTTTTTTCCTAGAAACTTGCCTTCTTTGCTTCCTCAAGAAATAGATGCCTGAGGTCTCCAGGATGACAATCAACCAGATGCTTCTCCACTCACACCTCCTGCTGAATGTGAGCTCACCAATTCCTGACTCCGTTTCCCATGTCGCCCCATGCCCACAGGAAGTAGTCAGACTTGAACTGGCGTCCCTATACCCAAAGAGTCTGGAATGTTTGGGTGGGAGCTCCACCCAAACCCCTGGCACCCTGGCATCCATATACTCAAAGAGTTTGGAATGATGATAAGTTTTAGGCCTCCTGAAGGCCTCTCCTCTGATGCAGCAAACCGAATCAGACTGAATTGGTAAGCCCAGGTTTAATGGGTAAGGCACTCCTGGGCGATTTCCCGGCCCTCAGAGAGGAGACAGGGATGCAAGACCAGAAGAACCACATGTCTGTTTTCTGGGATGTAGCTTATATACCCTGAGGGCATGGTCTTGAGCCTCTCTGGGGAAGGAGTTATGTTTGGCGGGCTTTGAAGGGGCAGGTTTGGGGAGGAGTTGTGTTTAGCAGGCTTTGAAGGGGTGGGTTTAGGGAGAGAAATGGGGAGGGGAGTTGAGGTTGATCTTCCACCAGACTCCTTCCAAACACTAAGCAGTGACAATACTCTCACGGCCTCTGCAGACGGTTCTGCCTAGATGAAAGCTGAGCCTTTTCTCTGATGGAGATTATTTCACATCAGACAAATCTTCACTTTCCATACACCCCAAATTTGGGAACACTTGGGTGTTCTAATCATCTTGGTAAAGTCTCAGCTACAAATCAAAACAGGCTGAAGTTACTGAAGGAAGAGGAAGCTTGAGAGTGCATATGCTCTGCATCTTCCTCCATACTTCTGTCTTGTCATATTCCAGTTTTTAGTAATAATACATTCACTATACAGATCAATGACCTGGGCTCTTGTTCAGATGCTGATTCTGGTTCAGTATGCCCAAGGTGAAGGGGAAGCGTGAGGTTCTTCCTCTTTCTTCCTTTCTTTTCTTTCTTTCTTTCTTTCTTTCTTTCTTTCTTTCTTTCTTTCTTTCTTTCTTTCTTTCTTCCTTTCCTCCTTTCTTCTTTCCTTCTTTTCTTCCTTTCTTCTTCCCTCCTTCCTTCCTTCCTTCCTCCCCTCCTTCCTTCCCTTTTTTCTAACATTTATTCTTCTCTCATACATTACATCCCTACTAAAGTCTCCCCTCCCTTCACTTTTTCCAATCCCTTCTCCCCAGATCAACTCCTCCTCTGCCCCCTCCCCAAATGAAAAAAGAGCAGGCCTCCCAGAGATATCCACCAAACATAGCTTAACAAGATACCGTAAAACTGGGCACAAACTCTAATATCACAGCTGGAAGTGGCAACCCAGTAGGAGGAAAAGGGTCCCAAGCACCTGAGAAAGAGTCAGAGACACCCTGACTCCCATTGTTGGGAGTCCCATAAGAACACCAAGCTATACAACTATAAGGTATATGCAGAGGACCTAGCTCAGACTTGTACAGGGTCTGAGTTTGTTGCTTCAATTTCTGTGAGCCTTTATGAGCCCTGCTTAGTTAATTCTGGAGGCCAAGTTCTCATGATGTCCTTGACCCCACTGGCTCCTGTAACCCCTCCTCCCCCTCTTCTGTGGGGTTCCCCTGGCTCCACTTAGTGTTTGGCTGTGAGTATCTGCTCCTGTCAGTTGCTGGATGACCCCTCTCTGATGACAATGGAACTGCTATAAGTATAGCAGAATATTGAATCATTTCATTGACTTTGGTTCTATCCTTGGTCTCTGGGCTGTCCTGCCTCTGGTTCCTGGCCATCCAGGCAGTGTCAGGCATGGGCTCCCTCTCATCATGGGCCTCCAGTTGGACAGGCCATGGGTTGGCCATTCCCACAAGTTCTGTGCCCCCATTGCTCCAGCACACACATCTTGTAGGAAGGACAGATTGTAGGTCGAAGGTTTTGTGGCTGGGTTGATGTCCCAGTCATGCTGCTAGGAGCCTTGCCTAGTTATAGAAGATGACAAGTTCCAGCTTTCTATTCCCCATTACTAGGAAACTTCACTAGGTTCACTCTCATAGATTCCAGAGAGTTTCCATTGCACTAAGGTTCTACCTCACCCACCCATTCCCCCCAGTCCCAGTCATCTCTCACAGTATTCTCTCTCTCCATCTCTCCCACCCCCACAGATCCCTCCTGTTCCCATCCCCACTCCCTGATCCCTACCCCACCCACAAAAACTATTTCCCCTTCCCCAGGGAGATCCATGTGCCCCCCAGCCTCCTTGTTACTTAGTCTCTCTGGGTCTGTGGATCGGCCTTTACTTAACAGGTAATGTCCACTTATAAGTGAGTACATACCATGTTTGTCTTTCTGGATCTGGATTACCTCACTCAGTTTGATATTTTCCAGTTCCATCCATTTGCCTACAAATTTCATGTTGTCATTATTTTTAGCAGCTGAATAATACTCCATTGTGTAAATATACCACGTTTTCTTTACTCATTCTTTAGTTGAGGGACATCTAGGTTGTTTCCAGTTTCTGGCTATTATGAATAAAGCTGCAGTGAACACAGCTGGGCAAGTGTCCTTGGAGTAGGACACAGCATCCTTTGGATATATACCCAAGAGTGGTGTAGCTGGGTCTTGAGGTAAATCAATTCCCAGTTTTCTGAGGAATGGCTGTACTGATTTCCAAAGTGACTGTACAAGTTTGCACTCCCACCAGCAATGGAGGAGTGTTCCCCTACATCCTCGACAGCATGTGCTCCCACTTGTGGTTTTAATCTTAGCCATTCTGACAGGTATAAGATGGAATCTCAAAGTAGGTTTGATTTGCATTTCACTGATGGCTAAGGATGATGAACATTTCTCTAAGTGTTTCTCTGCCATTTGAGATTCCTAGGTTGGGAATTCTCTGTTTAGATTTGTACCCTATTTTTAAATTGGATTAGTTGGTTGTTGATGTCTAGTTTCTTGAGTTCTTTATATATTTTGGATATTAGTCTCTATGGGAACAGTGAAAATCTTTTCCCATTGTGTAGGCCACCATTTTGTCCTATTGATGGTGTCTTTTGCCTTACCAAAGCTTCTCAGTTTCATGAGGTCCCATTTATTGATTATTGTTCTTAGTGCCTGTGCTATCAGTGTTCTGGTCAGGAAATTGTCTGCTGTGCTAATGAGTTCAAGGATATTCCTCACTTTTTGTAGCTGGAGTTTTCCTGCCTGGCCCACAGTCAGGGCAAATCTCTTTCACCTGCCAGTCCCACAGCCTCTCAGACCCGACCAAGTAAACACAGAGACTTATGTTGCTTTCAAACTGTATGGCCGTGGCAGGCTTCTTGCTAACTGTTCTTACAGCTTAAATTAATCCATTTCCTTTAATCTATACCTTGCCACATGGCTCGTGGCTTACCGGCATCTTCACAAGCTGTTTCTCATCGTGGTGGCTGGCAGTGTCTCTCTGACTCAGCCTTCCACTTCCCAGCTTTATTCTCCTCCTTGCCCCGCCTATACTTCCTGCCTAGCCAACGGCCAATCAGTGTTTTATTGATTAATTAGCAACACATTTGCCATACATCCCACAGCAACTTTTTCTTCTATCAGATTCAGTGTATCTGGATTTATGTTGAGGTCTTTGATCTACTTGGACTTGAGTTTCATGCAGGGTGATAGATATGGATCTATTTGCATTCTTCTACATGCAAACATCCAGTTAAACCAGCACCATTTGTTGAAGATGCTTTCTTTTTCCATCGTGTATTTCTGGCTTCTTTATAATAAAAAAATCAGGTGTCCATTGCTGTGTAGATTTACATCTAGGTCTTCTATGTGATTCCATTGATCAACATGTCTTTTTATGGCAATACCAAACTGTTTTTTATGACCATAGATCTGTAGTAGAGCTTGAAATCAGGGATGGTGATATCTCCAGATAATTCTTTTGTTGTTCAGGACTGTTTTAGCTATCCTGGGTTTTTTGTTTTTCCACATGAAACTGAGTATTGTTCTTTCAATACAAGATGAATATTGTGTTGGAATTTAGATGGGAGTTTCATTGAATCTGTAGATTGCCTTTGATAAGATGACCATTTTTACTATGTTAATCCTACCAATTCATAAGCATGGGAGATCTTTCCATCTTCTGATATCTTCTTCAATTTCTTTTTCAATGATTTGAAGTTTTTGTCATACAAGTCTGCTTGGTTAGAATTACCCCAAGATATTTATATTATTTGTGGCTATTATGAAGGATGTTGTTTTCCTGATTTCTTTCTTAGTCTGTTTGTCATTTGTGTATAGGAGGGCTACTATTTTTGTTTGTTTGTTTGTCTGTTGTTTTCTGTTGTTGTTAATCTTATATCCAGCCACTTCACTGAAGGAGTTTTTCAGCTGTAGGAGTTCCCTAATAGAATTTTTGGGGTCACTTATGTGTACTATCATATTATCTTTAAATAACAATGCTTTGACTTCTTCCTTTCCAATTTGTATCCCCTTGATTTCCATCAGTTGTCTTATTGCTCCCACTAGAACTTCAATTACTACATTGAATAGATATGGAAAGGATGGACAGCCTTGTCTTGTTCCTGATTTTAGTGGAATTGCTTTGAGTTTCTCTCCATTTAATTTGATGTTGGCTATTGGTTTGCTGTAAATTTCCTTTATTGTATTTAGGTATGTCCCTTGTGTCCCTAATCTCTCCAAGACTTTCATCATAAAGGAGTGTTGGATTTTATCAGAGGCTTTTTCAGCATCTAATGAGATGATCATGTAGTTTAGTTTGTATGATAGATTATATTGACTTATTTTCATATGCTGAACCATCCCTGAATCTCTGGAATGAAGTCTACTTGATCATGGTGATGATCTTCTTGATGTGTTCTTGGATTGGGTTTGTAAGTATTTTATTGAGTATTTTTGCAGCTGTGTTCATGAGGGAAATTGGTCTGTAATTCTCTTTCTTTGTTGAATCTTTGTGCGATTTGGATATCAGGGAGATTGTGGCCTCCAAAAAAAATTGGCAATGTTCCTTCTATTTCTAATTTGTGATATAGTTTGAGGAGGCTTGGCATTAGCTTTTCTTTGAAAGTCTGGTAGAATTCTGTGATTAAAAAAAAAAAAACAAAAAAAACCCCAAAAACCAAAAAACAAAACCTGTCTGGCCCTGAGGGTTTTGTTTTTGTTTTTGTTTTTTGATTGGGAGACTTTTAATGAGTGCTTTTATTTCCTTAGGGGTTAAAGGTCTATTTTAAATTGTTTATCAGGTCTTGATTTAACTTTGGTAAGTGGTATCTATCAAGAAAACTGTCCATTTCTTTTAGATTTTTCCAATTCTGTGGAGTATAGATTTTTAAAGTATGACCTAATGATTCTTTGGAATCCTCAGTGTCTGTCATTATGTTCCCCTTTTTGTTTTTTATTTTGTTAATTTGGATATTCTCTCTCTGCCTTTTAGTTAGTTTGGATAAGGGTTTGTTTATCTTGTTGATTATTTCCAAAGAACCAACTCTTTGTTTCATTGATTTTTGTGTGGTTCTCTTTGTTTCTATTTTATTGATTTCAGCCCTTGGTTTGATTATTTCCTGTTATCTACTCTTCTTGCGTGACCTTGCTTCTTTTTGTTCTAGAGCTTTCATGTGGGCTGTTAAATTGCTATTATGAGATTTCTCCAATTTCTTTATGTAGGCACTTAGTGCTATGAACTTACCTCTTAGCACCACTTTCATTGTGTCTCATAAGTTTGAGTATGTTGTGCACTTATTTTCATTGAGTTCTAGGAAGACTTTAATTTCTTTCTTATTTCTGTCTTGACTCATTCAGTTTCCATGAGCTTATCAGCTTTCTATTGTTTCTGTTGTTGTTGAAATCCTGTTTTAATTCTTAGTGGTCAGATAGGATGCAGGGGATTATTTAAATTTTATTGTATCTGTTGAGACTTGCTTTTGTGACTGAGTATGTGGTCAGTTTTGGAGAATGTTCTGTGAGGTGCTGAGAGGAAGATGTATTCTCTTCTGTTTGGGGGAAATGTTTTGTAGATATCTGTTAGGTCCATTTGGTTTATAACATCTGTTAGCTACAGTGTTTCTTGGTTTAGTTTTTATCTGGATGACCTGTACATTGGGAGAATGAAGTATTGAAGTCTCCCACTATCAATGTGTGAGAGTCAATGTGTGATTTAAGGCTTTAGTAATGTTTCCTTTACTAATGTGGGCACCCTTGTGTTTAGGGCATAGATGTTAAGAATTGAAAGACTAGCTTGGTGGGTCTTTCCTTTGATGAGTATGAAGTCTCTGTCTCTTTTGATTAATTTTGGTTTGAAGTCTAATTTGTTAAATATTAAAATAGGTAAATAAGCTTGTTTTCTAGGTTTATTTACTTAGAAAATCTTTTTCCCACCTTTACTCTAAAGTAATGTCTATCTTTGATATTGAGGTGTGTTTCTTGTATGCAGCGGAAAGATGGATCCTATTTTTACATTCATTCTGTTAGTCTCTGTCTTTTTATTGGGGAATTGAGTCCATTGATATTGAGAGATACTAATGACCAATGAATGTTAATTCTTGTTAGTTTGGTGGTGGTGGTGGTGGTTGTGTGTGTGTGAGTGTATATGTGTATGTTTCCTTATTTTTGTTTTGCTGGTATGAGATTATTTTCTGTTTTTTTTTTTTTTAATTTGTTTTTGTTTTTTCGAGACAGGGTTTCTCTGTGTAGTTTTGGTGCCTTCCCTGGATCTTGCTCTGTAGACCAGGCTGGCCTCAGACTCATAAAGAACTGCCTGACTCTGCCTCCTGAGTGCTGGGATTAAAGGCACGTACCACTGCCACCCGGGTATTTTCTGTGTTTTTATAGGTGTAGTTAACCTCTTTGGGTTGGAGTTTTCCTTCTAGTATCTTCTGTAGAGCTTGATTTATGGATAGGTATTGTTTAAATTTGACTTTGTCATGAAATATCTTGTTTTCTCTGTCAATGGTGACTGAAAGCTTTGCTGGGTATAGTAGTCTGAGCTACCACCTGTGGTCTCTTAGAGTCTGTAGGACATCTGTCCAAGGCTCTTCTGGCTCTTAGAGTCTCCATTGAGAAGACAAATGTAATTCTAACAGGTTTGCCTTTATATGTTACTTGGCCTTTTTCCCTTGTAGTTTATAATAGTCTTTCTTTGTTCTGCATGTTTAGTGTTTTGTTTATTATGTGATGAGGAGACTTTCTTTTCTGGTCCAATCTAATTGGTGTTCTGTAAGTTTTTTGTACCTTTGTAGGTATGTCCTTTAGGTTAGGACAATTTTCTCCTATGATTTTATTAAAAATATTTTCTGGCCCTTTGAGCTGGGATTCTTCTCCTTTTTATATCCCTATTATTTTTAGGTTTGGCTTTTTTCATAGTGTCCCAGATTTCCTGGATGTTTTGTGTTAGGAATTTTTTTAGATTTAACATTCTTTTTGACCAATGAATCAATACCTTCTAAGCCTGAGATTCTCTCTTCCATCTCTTATATTCTGTTGGTGATGCCTGTGTCTGTAGTTCCTGTTCGGTTACCTAGATTTTCCCTTTCCAGGATTCCCTGTTTGTGTTTTCTTATTGCTTCTATTTCCATTTTTCAGGTACTGAACATTTCCTCCATCTGTTTGTTGGTTTTTTTCCCCTTGGCTTTCTTGAAGAGATTTATTCATTTCTTCTTTAAATACCTCTAACATCATAAAGTTGGTTATAAGGTCATTTTCTTGTGCTTCAGCTGTGTTGGAATATTTAGAGCTTGCTGTAGTAGGATAGCAGGGCTCTGGTGGTGCCATATTGCCCTGGCTGTTATTGATTGTGTTCATACACTGGCCTCTAGGCATCTGGGTTTGGGGTAATTATAGGGTCAGGTGCCGATTTCAGAGTTTGTCTTTGTTGGATAAGTGGGGTTTTTTCCTCTTGGTTTCTGTTTTCTCTCTGGTCTTCTGGCCTGAGTGGCCTGCAGTTCTGGTGGTGGGCTACGTCCTTTGGTCCAGCAGGGTGCCTCCACTGGGGGTCTGGTAACCTGAGTGACCTCTGGGATTCTGGGAACCCAAGTGGCCTCTGGTAAAGCGGGGGGTTCCACCAGAGTTGTGGGCTGGGCTATGGTGACTAGGGGAGGGGGGCTGTTTGGAGAAAGCTGGGCAGGCTTTGAGGAGGTGTTGGGGGTCTGCTAGTGGGCGGCTTACCTGGGTTCTGGGTACCAGTGTGGCCTCTTGGGTTATGTGTTTCTAACAAGCTTTTAGATAATGCCAGTTCTCCTAGTCTGTGGGCCACACTTTGAAGAGTAGAAGCCTATTCATTAGCTCATTCTGGAGTCTGCTCTGTTCTTCCTCTCCTCATTGGTTCAGGGACTTCAAGCCAACAAAACTATCTGTATGTTTCTGCTTCCCCTTAGCCTGCAATCATGCTAAAAACCCAACCAGCCAACCAAAAAAACCCACAAAAAAACAAAACAAAACGAAAAAACCCAGAAAAACAAAACAAAACAAATAAAAACCAAAGCAAAAAAGAAAAAAAGAACAACAACAAACTCTGTTTCTCATCTTCCTCCTTTTAATGCCAAATCTTTGAAGAGTAATGTATACACTTAGTCTACTTTAAAATGGTTTTTAATTTTTTGAGAATTTCATACATGCATACAATGTATTTCAATCATTCTCACCCCCTCCTGCCCCCCTTCCAACTTCATATTCTCTTGTATACTCACATTAATACAGTCTATATACATATGGTTATAGAGCCATCCACTGGGCATGATCAACTACCACGGACCATGCACATTAAAAAAAAAAAAAAAGATTCTCCCTCCCCCAACACCCATCAACTAACTGTTGGTAGCTCCTCAGGGAGGGGTGAGGGCTCATGTGCCCCTCCCCCTCTCGTGCTGGACTGTTGACTGATTTATCTTGTGGTGTCCTTTGCAGGCAACCACAGCTGCTGTGAGTTCATAAGAGCAAAAATCCTGTCGTGTCTAGACGACACTGGTTTTCATCAGTTCTCCCCAAACTCTGGTTCTTATGACCTTTCTGTCCCTTCTTCCATGATATTCCTTGAGCTTTGGTAGGTGGGGGTGCGATAGAGATGTTCCATGTGTGGCTGAGCACTACATAGACTCTTGGTAGTTGGACCAGTGATGAGTATCTGTACTAACCCCTGTCATGTAGTCCTGCTGTTTAAAGCCTTCAATTAGCTTCTTAAACTGCTCGGATTGAGGAAAGCAGTCCCTTGGGAGCCCTGACGACTCCCCATCAAGCCCTCTACCACCATCTCATCTGACTTGGTCTCCGCAGCTTCTGGCTTTCTCTTGCTCCTGTTTCTAAGGCAAGACTGCTCTATCTACTCCCCTTTTCAGTTTCCCTTGTGAAAATTGAAAATTCCTCTGACTGCTGAATTTTTCTTTCAGAATTGCATATCCATCACATTCTTTTACTGTCCTTAACACTGACCATTGGTGAGGGCTTGTTCATGGCTTCTACTATTTCGTATGTGATGGGGATTGGTTGGGTGGGTGCCAGGGGTTATAGCCACAGTCTCCCTCATGCTCCAAATCAAAGTTGAACTTTTTCCTGACATTTTTCCCTGAGCCCCAGGACATCAGCACATATTTGTGATCTCCCCACCTCACTAGCCTTTTTGTAAAGGGTAGTATGCATTACCTCCTCTCTTTGGGGAAAACCTGGAAAGATTTTTCAGCCTTCCCCTCCTTCCCACCACGCCTTTATTATTGTTGTTGTTGTTGATATTCCATAGGCTCAAAGTATCTCTAGATTCCAGCCTTCCACTGGCATCTGCTTCTCCTCCTGTAAAAAGCCCTCTAACATGTCGCTTCCTTCAGCCTCTGCCCAATTCTTTAACCCCGACTCCATGCTGCCTCCAAACGATAAGTCCCAAACAAATCCCAAATCTTCATGTCAGGCCGCTATCCTGGGATTTCTATTTGTGGTAGTTTGAATGTAATTGGCCCCCATAAGCTCAAATGGAACAGCACTATTAGGAGGTGTGCCCTTGTTAGAGGAAGTGTGTTCCTGTGGGGGTGGGCTTTGAGGCCTCTTTTGCTCAAGCTTCCCTTGGTGTGACGCTCAAACCACTTTCTGTTGCCTTCTGATCAAGATGTAGCCAGCACCATGTCTGCCTGCACGCTGCCATGCTCCCCGCCATGATGATAATGGACTCTAAGCTGCCACCCCAGTTAAATGTTTTCCTTTATAAGAGTTGCCATAGTCATGGTATCTCTTCACAGCAGTAGAAACCCTAACTAAGACAATATTCCAGTTACCCAGTAACATGTAGTGAACTACACCAAAATATACTGGTTTGAAGTAAAAGACAAAACAGAAATCAAGCAGCCAATCAAAACATCCATTTGTTTTCTCTCTTACAACTCTGCTGGTCATACATGTCCACTCACCATCCAGCTGTGCTGTTCTCTTTGGGGTTTCTCATACAGCTGCAGCCAGATGTTGGCACGACCTGAGTCATGCTAAGTCTTGGCTATGTTGATACCCAAGATGGCTAGAATAACTCTCTTCCCATTGTCTCTTACCTGTTCTTTCCTACATCACGATGGCCCCACCATTAGTGGATTTCTCAGGTGACAACTGCTTTCCCTTAGAGAAGCAGTTCTCAACCCTCCTAATGCTGCGACCCTTTAATACGGTTCCTCGTGTTGTGGTGATCCCCAACCACAAAATTATTTTCATTGCCACTCATAACTGTAAATTTGCTACTGTTATGAATTGCAATATAAATATTTTTGTAGATAGAGGTTTGTCAAAGGGGTCACAACCTACAGGTTGAGGACCACTGCCTTATAACAAGCATTCTAAGGGATTCCTGAAGACATAGAGTGCTTCAGAAGTCATGGACTGTCACCTGTACAACTTACTGGTTCCAAACAAGCAACCCAGGTTCACTATGAGAGGGAACTTGTAGCACGAATCTTAAAAGGTCTTATTAATAAAAACAAACCTAGAACTAGGTACTGGGGTGAACGCTGAAAGATCAGAGAAACAGAACAAGCCCCATCCAACCTCACCTTGCCAATTCCTCAGCTAATCTTGTTTCCTCAGATTGAAAGCCTCTGAGTCCTCATCTGAATGGATCTCAGCTGAACTGCTGCTAAAAGCCTAAAAGCTTAAAAAGCTAAAGTTCCTGGTCCTCATGCCTTATATACCTTTCTGCCTCCTGCCATCACTTCCTGGGATTAAAGGCATGTGTCTTTCCCAAGCAAGACATGAGATCTCAAGTCCTAGGATTAAAGGTGTGTGTTACCACTGCCTAACCTCTATGTTTAATATAGTAGCTGTTCTGATCTCTGACCCCAAGATAAGTTTATTGAGGTGCACAATATATCAACCACAGGAACTAATAAAGGGGTCAATTCTGCGATGGGGGAACATCTTTAAAGACTAGCTATATAAGGTTCCTTGGCCTCCTGTTGTAGAAAATCTATGCTCAGTAGCTGGCATACAGACATGTCACATTCCAACTTCAGACTGCTTCTCTGGTTTCATCTGTTTCTTTCCTTAGTGCTACTGGGACTTCACCCAGAGTAAACATTCTGTTCTCTGAGTTCACAGTGACTTTCAAAATCTGTGTGTGTGTACACATGCTGCTCTGTTCTGCCTGGAAATCCATTCTCTGGTCACATCCCATTCCTCTTGGCAAGGAAGGGCAGTGGAGTGAAACTGTAGCCTCATGCTGCTGGATAAGGTGCAACACTGAGACGCCATGTCCCTGCATATAACAGTTCAGTCTGCACTCCACGGGTGGCTCCCTTCCCTGGACATCGGCACTCCAGTCACACTTCACTGACCGTTGTGACCTAAACGTGAAATGTCCCCAGTAGGCTCGTTATTGGGACACTTGGTCCCCACCTGGTAGTGCTGTTTGACTTGGAAGCTAGAGGAGCTAGAGCCTCACTAGAGGGAGAGGGTCACTGCAGGAGGGCGTTGAGCCTGACTCTGCTTCCTTCCCACTCCCTGCTTCCCCACTGAGGACACTATGGGGCCAGCTGCCTCCCAATCCTGTCACCATGCTTTTCCTGCTATAGGAAGAAGATCCTTTCTTAAACTGTGAGCCAAGGTGGGCTGGAGAGATGGCTCAATGGTTAAGAGTACTGGCTGCTCTTCCAGAGGCCCCAGATTTGGTTTCCAGCACCTACAAGGCGGCTCATAATCATCTGTGACTCCTTCTCAGGCATTGTGATACCCTCTTCTGGCCAAGGGCACCAGGCATGTATGTGATGCACAGACAGAACATGCAGGTAACATAGGAATACATGTAAAACCACATGTTTTTAAAACTGTGAGCCCAAACAAACCTCTCCTCCTTTAAGTTGCTTGTGTCAGGTATGTTGTCATAACAACAAGAAAAGTCACTGATGCAGAGAATTGGTACAAAGGAACAGCCATTGATGAGATGAATCAACGCATGGGTCTTAAGCCTTTGGAACTACTTTTCAAGAGGAATGTGGGAGAATTAGGAACTACAGGCTAGAGAACCCCAGAACACTGTAAACACAGATCAATAGGCCTTGCTGGTGGATGCTTAAAGGACCAAAATGAAGAAAGAAAGAGTCGAGGCCCAGCTCATGGAGATTCTGAAGGGAAGAGGATAGTATCAGGCACTGGGCTAGAGTCCGTTCTGGCAAGGAATCTGGTTGCATTCTGCCCATGTCCTGAGACTTTGAGTGTGGCTGAGTTAAAAAGTGATAGACTCGTGTGGTGTGTGTGTGTGTGTGTGTGTGTGTGTGTGTGTGTGTGTGTGTGTAATTTCAAAACAGGATAGCATTTAGTCTGTATTTTAGTATCTTAGTTCCTGATCACTGCTCTTATGGGAGCTCATTGCTCACTGTCTTAGTGGAAGACATAAAAAGTGTGAAGTTTTTCAAAGAATACATGAGTGAGTTTTAACATGCAGACAAAGTGGTTATGGAAACAGCTATCATTGATAAAGGTATTAACCAAATAAAAAGGTTAGACTCTCCACTGAGACAAGAGAAATATGCCCTGAGGGGAAGACCTCACCTATTGCAGCTACAACTTAGGAAAATACCAAACCAGTTGGAAGGAGAGAATCTGAACTGAAAAGGGTACAGAAGGGAATTTCTGCTCAAAAACAGCTACCCGGGAAAGTGTTTCCTCAGATTCAGCCACCAAGGTGCACAGTGGTCACTACAGCTGTGACAGAAGAGGGACACGCTGCCTCTTGAGCTGACAGCAGAGCTTGGCATCATCATCTCTCTGTGTAGTATACTTTTGAAAGTATGAAAGATGCAAGGGTGAGGGGATCGTGCAAGCTTACGCCCAGGTTCCAGAAAGTCTGAAGCAGGGCACTGATTGTTAGGGTCATAGTCCCAGCAAGGAGGCCCTGAGAGGTCATTGCATGATGCTGGAGAGACGAGGAATACACTGAAGTGGAGTTCCCAAGATGCTGGAGATGTTAGGACAGTGGGATATCCCTGTCACATCAGTTGGGATGCAGCTGACAAAAGTTTGTCTCCCTCCTTTGGGAGCTTGCATGGTACCTTCTGGTACCACGAAAGCCAGTCCTCAAGGAGGAGGTTTTAGGTCAGTTTCAGTTCTTGGTCCTGTGTCTGAAGTGCATGGTGTCATCTTTGTCAATAAAGACTTATGTCTGTCCACCTCTGGGGAGCAACCAAGATCATAGCAATAGTCTATAATGTTTGAGAGTCTCTTGGACAACCCTGACCAACACTTCAAAAGATGGCTTCTCTTGCAATCTTTGTTTGTTTGTTTGTTTCCAAGACAGGGTTTCTCTGTGTAGCCCTGGCTGTCCTGGAACTTGTTCTGTAGACTAGACTGGCCTCAAACTCAGAGATCCACCTGCTTCTGCCTCCTGAGTGCTGGGATTAAAAGCATGCCCCTTCACTACCAAGCACTCTTGAGATTTTTGTTAAATAGTCTATGACTCTTGGAAGGAACATTATCAACTCAGATGGAAAGTTTTCATTTAATATAGAATATATATTTAATTTAAGTTTTCATTCTAATATAGAATATATATATATAGAATAGAATAATATGTGCCAACTTACATGTATTATAGGTTTTAAAAGTATATAGTTAATAGTATGTTTCCTTATTGCTATGCAGCATTTCCTTGTATGACACAGCAAAATTTATTTATTTGCTCTACTAGTGAAGGACTCTGGTATGTGTTTCCTTTTTTTCCCCCTTCTCTTTCTTTTGAGTTCAAAATTCTAACATCTTTGGATGCATAGCGACTTTTTAGATAGCAACCAGGATCAACTGAGTTGTACTCCACCTCGTGTACACACACACACACACACACACACACACACACACACACACACACACACACACTTCTTTCCCCTGGTGATGTCAGCAGGGAGAACTGTCAAGGCTGTTTTCAGAAAACCATTTCCACCTCTCATCCCAGCCACTCAGACATATTTTGAATCATTTATAAAATCCACTTAACCAAGTTGTTGACAAAGAATTAAGTAAGCTGACTCCTGTGGGATATTGCTTGATAAGTCTCAAGTTGACAACCCTATAGAGATCTGTCATCTGGATTTTTTTTTTTTAGAACACGTTTTCCATATCTATCATATGAGGATGCTTTTCTCATCTCTACCTCACATAAATCTTGGGGTACTTGGAGCTGTGCACAGGAGAGGCACACTATAAATATCACTCAGGTCTTATTTTATAAAGTTGAAATCATCTCATTATGTGCTTCATAAGCCATATTCAAGCAATGCCCCGGTGTCCTGGCGACTCGTCATTTTCGTTTCTTCAAAGGCATTATTCAACAGCGGAGTTTTCTTTTCAAATTACTACAGACAAGGAACAGAGCTTGGGCTAAGAAGGATGATGTCTTCTTGCCAGGTGTGGTGGCACACGCCTTTAATGCCAGCCCTCAGGATACAGAGGCAGGTGGATCTCTGTGAGTTCAAGGCCAGCCTGGTCTACATAGTGACTAGGTTAGCCAAAGATACACAGAAACTTTGCTTCAGAAAAAGAAACAGAGGGAGGGAGGGAGGGAGGGAGGGAGAGAGAGAGAGAAAGGGGAGGGGAGGGGAGGGGAGGGGAGGGAAGGGAAGGGAAGGGAAGGGAAGGGAAGGGAGGAAAAGAGAAAGGAAAAGTTTATTTTCTTTTTTTTTTTTTTTTTGGTTTTTCGAGACAGGGTTTCTCTGTGTAGCTTTGCACCTTTCCTGGAACTCACTTGGTAGCCCAGGCTGGCCTCGAACTCACAGAGATCCGCCTGGCTCTGCCTCCTGAGTGCTGGGATTAAAGGCGTGCGCCACCACCGCCTGACCACTGCCCGGCCCAGGAAAAGTTTCTTAATCAGGTCCCAAAGCAGGGCTTTTGTCCTACTGCAGCCTGGCAATCTCTATTTTACTTTTGACTTCTGTGAACTTGGTTACTCTAGATCTCTCATACAAACGGGTCACACAGAGTTCGCCTTCCAGTGTCTCACCGTAATGTCCTTGGAGGTACATTCATGTTATAGGATGAGCCAGAATTCCCATCCCTTTAAGACTGACAAATATTCTGTTTTGTATACACAAATGTATAATTTTCCTTTCATCCATTGCTTGGTTTGGATTTGCTCCCAAAGGATCCGGTGCTGGGAGTTTGGTCCCTAGTGTGGAGATACTGAGAAGTGATTGAGCCTTTCAGAGGTGACTGTATCTTGAAGGGGGATATCTTCAATTGTAGCTTGTTTTTCTCTAAGGTCATATTCTTATTCTTATGAGAAGCCACCTGAGAGGCAGCTGTTAGAGAGCAAGTCACCCTTGGTCCATTTTTATGCTACTGGTTCCTTTTATGCTTTTCTTTCATGTGGTTGTATAGTGAGTGACGGGGCTTCGAGGGGATGCTGGAACTGTGCGTTTTGGATCCTCCAGCCACTAGAATCATGAGCCAAATACATTTATTTTATTTATAAGACATCCAGACCAGAGGTGTTTGGTTATAGCAACAGACAAGGGACTAACGCAATCCACTGATGGACAACTGAGTTGCATTTACCATTTGGTTGTTACGACTCATGTTTGGAACATGAATGTAGAGATATTACTTTCAGACTCTGCTTTCAATTGTCAAGGAATCCCTGGATCACATGGTCATTCTGTGTGTAATTTTTTTTAAGGCCCCTCCATATTGTTTCCACAGTTTCTTTACTACTTACTGAGCTCAAGGGTTCCAATTTTTCCAAATATTACCAATGTTTGATTCTTGCCATTGCTGACCGTTGTCTTAGTTATGGTTTTATTGCTGTGATGAAACACCATGACCAAAATCAACATGTGAAGGAAAAGGTTTATTTCATCTTACAGCTTGTCGTCCGTCATCCAGGGAAGTCAGAGCAGGTACTCAAGGCAGGAACCCAGAGGCAGGAATGGAAGCAGAGGTCACAGAGGAGTCCTTGATTCCCAGGTTGCTCCTTGTGGCTTGCTTAGCCTGCTCTCTTGTGGCACTTGTGATGGCTAACGTTATGTTTTAAGTTTGAAGTACTGTGCTTAAGAGATCAATAAAACAAAAATGCCTCTAACCTGTAAGCCCCACTTTCCCAAGGACAGATAACTTTCAGGAATGCTGGGGGCTGTTCTTATAATTGCCTGGTCCTATACAATCTTAATGAAACTGTTGTTCATGTAAGTTAACAAACCGAGTATTTTCACTTTTGTGAATAAGCTTGCTTGCCCCTGATTGTACAAAGGCAGGAAGTATGTAGCCTTGTGAGTTTTGCCTTTATAAGCTCCTGACTAATGTAATTTGGCACTACACCTTGGGAATCCTGAATCTAGGGTACAGACCTGGTGTCAATAGCTAAATAATGCCTCTTCTTTGTTTAAAATTTATCCATGGTCAGACTGGTAAGTCTCTGAATCGGGACCACCATCCCAGGAGTAGCACCACCCACAATGAGCTGGGCCTTCCTACATCAATCATTGTGGTAGTTACTTTTCTATTGCTGTGATAAGATACCATGACCAAGGCAACTCATAGAAAGAGGAATTTCTTTGACTTAAGGTTCCAGAGGGTTAAGAGCCTGTCATGGCAAGAAAGCAGAGCAGCAAGCTGCAGACATACTGCCTGGAGCAGGAGCTGAGAGTTCACATTTTGATCCACAAGCAGGAGGCAGAGAGCACACTGAAAATGGCAAGAGTATTTTGAAACCACAGTGCCCACCCCTAGTGACAAACTTCCTGCAATGAGGCCACACCTTCTAATCCTTCCCAAACAGTTCCCTCAACTGGGGATGAAGTCTTCAAGCATATGAACCTATGGGGACCATTCTCATTCAAACCACCACATTCCACTCCATATCATAATGCAAAATGAAATCAGTTCAACTTCAGAATCCCCCAGTCTTTCACAGTTTCAACAAAATTTAAAAATCCAAACTTCAAAATCTCTTCAGACTCAAGGAAATCTCTTAATTATGACCCCCTCTAAGATCAAAAGTGAATTACACACTTTGAGCATGCACTGGCACCAAATATACATTTTCCTTCCAAAGGGGAGGAATCAGAGCACAGGGAGAAAGTACTGGACCAAAGCAAGACCCAAACCTAGTAGGGCAAACTCCAGAATCCTGCAGCTCCATATCTGATGTCAAAGGGCTTAGATGGCTCTGCCCTCCCAACCTTTCTGATTGCAACACACTCCTCTCTCTTGGCCTGCTTCCACTCCCTTTCTGCAGCTCTCCTT